>NC_070594.1:22497052-22849552 GCF_027409825.1 Scomber japonicus
TAGCTATGAGCATTTTCTTTAAAGGAAATTCACTGCTGAGCAACACTGAATTCAAACTGGTATATAAAGTATATGCATTATTGGAAATGAACCATATCTTACAACACAATAAGAGAATCTCAGTTCTACTTTTCTGATAAATAAATTTCACTTCAGATTTAAAAAAAACCCCACTAGATAAGGAAATGAGCAAACAGGAGGAACTCCAGTGAGAGTTCCCAACAATGACGCCTGTTTACCATCATGAAGAAGATACAAAGTACAGTTTATATTGCTGTCTGGAGCGCAGTAAACAGCTTGTGAACGCAAACACAGATATGAGACTCTGTCATCATCCAGAGCCTGGATGGGCCTGCAGCCAGCGCAGACACAGGCACACCTCAGCCGACTTGTAGCTTTGGGAGCAATTTGGCGTGTGGGGAAAGGTCATCACGATGAACAGTAAACAATACAGTAACTGACTTGTACATGCTGACTTTTATGTGTTTTATTGTGGCAACTTAGATGATATGAAGCCTCAGGTCATCAAGTTATTTTTAAAACCGGTGAAGTGAGTTGTAAGTAATCTAATTTGTCACTCAAGTCTAAAATAAGTTACAATGACTTTAGCCTAAACATCTCAGCTTACACACAACGCTGGACCATTAGAACAAACTGTTAATTATAGTCCTGTATTCATTAATCAGCCGTTTATTATTGTGTGTCATTATAAGTCAATGAATAACACCAAATATATGCTGGTTGCAGCTTTACAACTGTCATGATTTAGTCACATTTTCTCCATTTTCTTATCATAAATTTATTGCTGGAGCTTCGTGGCTCAGACTGAGTGGGCAGACATCTTTGGACTTTGAAAGCTTACGGCAGCCATTTGTCATTTTTCTTAAACTGGATTTAAATTCAATTTAAAGTGTTCGGATTCATTTATGAAAGTATCAAACTCTACAAATAGATATGGAAATTAATAGAGACAACATCTCATAAATCCAGACACAATTATCCAAATGGACTCGAGTGTGGCCGATCACAAAGACCTCCGCCATCGGCTGCTGTTTGTAACAGGGAGCTGTTTACAGATGATGTAATAAGGACAGAGGGCATTAGAGTGGAGCTAAGCCAACTGGCCACTAAACATCTCGACGCTCCATTGATGAACCGGTTACAGTATGATGAGAATGAGAGCCTACAGCGCAAAAGAATACCAGGAAATAATGAGAAACAGATCTTGGAAAGACTAAGCACTAACACTAAGACATGGCATTAGACGTTAGCATGCACTCAGGTGAAAAATCGACCTTAAGCTTGTGATTAAGAGGATGGGGTAGACACTAAGGAGGCCGTGAAAAGAAGGCCGAAGCTCAAGCCTGCAACACGGAAGCTGCGTACAATACTAAATTATCTTCTAGGAAGGGTGTTTAATCCCTAACAGCTCTGTGGATGCTCTTCTGAATGTGATTCTGTGCTCCCACTTCTCTCTGGAGAGTGATCAGCAAAGTAAAGTATTGTGAATTGCCGTTTGTCATCTCCTCTCTTCCTCCCTTTTTTTTTTTTTTGGGAAAATCGTTATCAAACATGTAATGAGGCAGAAACGGCAGGAGAAACACAGAGATGATGGAGCGTTTTCTGCTGAAATGCAATCAGTTAAAGAGAAACAGCTGTACGCCTCCTCCTCCTCCTCCTCCTACCCTGACAACGAGCAATACAAACGCGGCAGGATAGCACATGTAGAGCCAGCCCTTCCCCTCGGCTCAAAGTCAGCCAGTCTGTCGGATAAGTGGTTTACTTTATGTGCTGCCTGACTGGTTGTGTCTGAGTAGCCCTCTGTGCACTTCTAGATAGGTTTCTTTAAACAAGTAGGCACTGTTTTTGAGAGAAAGCCCCATTTTTAATAGTCTTATTGTATGCAGCTGTCACGACTTTAGCAGCTTCTGTATTATCTGAGAATACTGTGTGGTTTTAAAGTAGTAATTGCTGCTTTAAAACACCACTTAATGCAAGCCAAACATTTACTGCTGCTGCTTCTCAGTAAGAGTCTCTTATAAAACCACTAGAGGGCTTTATTGTGAAGAGGTGACAGGAAGTGCGGCTTTATTTGTAAAAAGACTGCCATCTCCTTGGTCTATACATCAAGATTATAATTTTTTTCGGAGCTTTTTGTCACATCAAAATATTCCCCCCGAGCTTTTTCTTGTCATCCAGGTAGCACCTTTTTACCTCCGTCATAAAGAAAACCATTCATGCTGTGCCCACGTCACAGGCCTGGTCGTGTTTTTCTCAGTCTGGCTCAGTGTGTGTTGGCAAATCCAGCATATGTAGGATGCTCAGTGTGTTATGTGTAAGCTGATGAACTTGTTCGAACAGGATGTTGCTGTTGACTAACGGTCTGACGAAAAAAGGGAGAGAAAAAAACAAAACAGCCAACACAGTTTCAGTGTGCTTGAGGAACATACATCAAAGGGAGGTGTGAGAGAGAGAGAGAGAGAGAGAGAGAGAGAGAGAGAGAGAGAGAGAGAGAGAGAGAGAGAGAGAGAGAGAGAGAGAGAGAGATAGATAGATAGATAGATAGATAGATAGAGAGATAGAGAGAGAGAGAGAGAGAGAGAGAGAGAGAGAGGGAGAGAGAGAAAAAGTACTTTGGCGTGATTTGGAGGAGACAGCTTGACAAAAAAAAAAAAAAACGCAACAAAAGAAAGCTAGGAAGTACAAAGGTGGTTAAAAAAAACACCAAAAAAAAGCGGAAGCAAAGAATGAAATCAAAAGCAAATAAAATAAAAGAACTGAAAGAAAAGAACATAGGCAAAAGCATCAGAAGACAGGAGAAACTGAGGGGGGGATATATTTAGCAGCTCATTAGTCAGAAATGTCCTCTACTCAGCAGGCTGGTCCCTCAGATGAGGCCCTTTGGAAATCATTATGACTGCCTGCTGCTTCAGACAACCACACACATTTCACTGAAAAACAATTTGCACACTTGCCTCTCAGCTCCTCATACTTAATGTAGCTTCTAAATAATCCTTCAATTCTGGAGAGATGCCCGAAAACACAAAGATTGGGTGTCTCTCAATAATAGCTGCATACGTTTTGATATTAAATCTGCTGAGTCATCGTGTAAAATAACTAATAAGAGCATGATTATAAATGCTGCTCTGTGTACTCGTCATAATTAGTATTTGACCATTGCTGTGCCTCTCCACTCCCTCCTTATCATTCATTAACTTGTACTATGTAGCACCTGCCATGAGTGGATATCACAGACACACGGTAGTGCTGTGTAGCTTTAACAGTAACCCTAAAACATCTGGGCTCTTCAGTAAGTAATGGAACAGTCTGGGCCGCTGTTTAAAGTGAATGAAATGGGTGTTGCGTCGCCCTGTCCGCACTGCAGTGTCTATTTCCATGGACTATTTCTTTTTGTCTGGCCAAGCGTTTAAAGTTTCCCTTTAGGGCTTGATTGGGTGGGAGAGCTGTTTAAATGACACAGAGGGGGTGAGAGAAGAGAAAGAGAGAAAGAGAGAGTGTGATGGCTCGAGTGATAAACACAGGTAATGAAAAGAGAGAAAAAGGCTGATAGATTCAACCAGACTGCTGCTAATGGTCTCTGGTGTCACCTGGCTAATGGCTGAAGCCTTTAAAAAGAAAAAGAGATGGACAGAGAGAGAGAAAGAGAGAGAGAGAAAAAGACATCATAGAATGAAAAAAGGTGTGGGGGGGGGGGGGTGTGCTGTGTTCAATACGCTCACTCTCACACTCTCTTACATACATGTACAGAGTGAGTTAGAAGTCCTAATTGCAGGCTGGTGATCTAGTGGAGCTGCAGTTTGCCGTGGTTTGATCTGTGGCTTCCAATCCCCCCCCACCCCCCCCCCACACACACACCCCTTCACCCCCCACCCCACTAAAAGCCCTCTTTGTTCTCACATTTCAGAAAGGAGCCAGTAGCCAATGTGTTTCTTTACTCTTGCCTGCTTGCAAACTGCCTCGCTAACAGGACTTTAGGGGACTATTCTGAACAGTTACCCTCTCTTCCTCAACTCCTACCCCCCTACTACCCCCCCCCCCCCTCCCCCCCAGCTCAGATTGCAGTGTTTGTAAACCCGGCCGATCTCCCTAACTTTCTGTGAGGGCTGGAAAGCAACACTGTGCAAGCAGACTGACACACTGTGACTTTTTTTTTTATACACACACAGACACAGACACACACACCACACAGACACACACACACAGACACACAGACACACAGACACACAGACACACAGACACACAGACACACAGACACACACACAGTTTTGTTTGGCTACAGAAAGCAACAAGTTTCAAAGACCACAGCGAGAGAAGTAGGGCATGGCTCATTCAGATATTTTTCCTCTGTGGTCAGAGCAGTGACGCTATGCTAGCCACTGGAGTATAGTCTGTTATTAAAGAGAAAAGGGGGAGTCGGTGTGTCTTTTTTTTTTCTTTGGGCAACTTGACTTTTGAGAGAACATCCTTGTACCCTGGTAACCTGGTCCTACACACTTAATGCGAGAGTGGCTAAAAACTAAAAAGGATCGGTCAGGGCAATGACCCTACATCAGGCCCAGACAAAAAAAAAACAACGTGCTTAACTCAAGCCAAGAATGGGCAGCGATCGATTGTCAAAAACAAACACAAATCTCAGAGGAAATTAGAAAAGACGGCTCTCTCCTCCTTCTCTTGCACTCTCCCCCCCCTGCTCTTTTCTTCACCCTGTGACTCCACCTTTCTTTCAGGCCCGAGGAAAAGCCATTTCCCGTTCTCACACATGAACATACATAAACATCACCAGCACACAGAGTTCACAGCAGGCTTGTTTGTGGGGAGACTTCTGCTCCTTGCTGGCATTGTGCTGCACAGCTTTGACTCAAAGCCAGAGGACAATGGGGTTTTAGAGGGTTTCTGGTTTATCTGTTTAACCGGACCCACAAGGATGGCCGGAGTGTCTGTGCCTCCTGACACATAACACTGTTAGAGCAGCACGATCATGTGAATGGACCCTTTGGCACAAGAAGTTCCCATCTTTATTCTTTCAGCTCTGACTCACTGTCTAGGCCCACTTCCTCTGAACCAAACCACAAAGGCTCACTGTAAGGAATTGACACCATATTAGGAACTAAGCTCTGCGCAGACCAACATTAGTGGGATGTCAGATCGACTCAGAAAAAGACTTGAAACAAGCAATATTTGCACTGTGCCCTGAAAATCCTCCAGACTGACGCCATTTATCCTTTGCATACACAAAAACCAACAAGCTGCTTTGTTGTGGTGTTTGTTTACTGGCACCCTGCTTGAAAGCAGAGAATATTTTGTTTAGCATGTTGCTAGTTTTTGGAAGAATGTCTCGAACACAAATGTCATCTACACTGTAATCACAAACACAAATTGGAGGGATGCGTTTACATTTGCTTAGCAGATCCTCCTGCTGATAATCTTGTTTACAGCCAACAGCTGAAAGAAGACACGACTCGGTTCGTGATTGGTTGAAATCTAAAAATACCTCGACCACAGAAGGCTTTGTCACTACTTCCTAACAGAGCAATTTACACACAATTGTGTTGACCTTTCCCTGAAAAACCAGACCAATGCTTCAAGCTTTTCCTTTCTTTGTTAAGGGAACCAAAATTGGGAGAATAGGGTACTTCAACGCTTACTGTCCGTTATCCTAACAATCCACTTCATTTTCTATCACTTGAAAGCAGAAGTTCCTAAAAGATTAACACCTACAAAAGACCAAAAGTGACACATAAGCCTCCAAAGACCCAAAAACGGAAGTTTTATTCTGTACTGCACAGCCTGTAATTCTCTGGTGTTTAGAGCTTTTGTTCTTGTATGCAAATGCTGTTCAGGATTTTTTGTATCCATTTCTATTCATACTGCACACTGTTATGAGTCTGAAATAAGACTGTCAGCAGTGATGAAATTTCTTATTCATGAACATTTTCCAGAGCAATCTCCATCCCTGGAACATGTCAAGGTATTCCCTATGTGAATTATGTCTAGTGAGCAGGAGTGAGGGGCCAGCGAACAGAGGAAACTCATACAATGATGACTTCTAAGCTTTTAAAAGGAGCCTTTATATTAATGTGTCTAAATGTAGATTACATTTCACACTTGTATAATTTTCATAACATTAAAAGTCTTCTTTTGTCAACCAGTTATCATTTCATTCCTCAATCTTAATTGCTTGTAAAATCTGAATTAATATTTAAAGTTCATACCACAGTGCTTGAATTGTAAAATGCCCCCAAACCAGTCTGAAGACCGGAGAAAAATCCTCCTCATTCATCTTTAACAGGTACTTGAAATTCGCCTTGAAACCTGCACTTAAACTACTGTATTCTATGCTGCCATGAATATTTTAGCTTCTATTTATTTAACATAAGGGCAAATATCAATTGCTGTACACCACTCTGCACACAGAGGCAGAACTCTTGATCTGAGTCAGCATGACGACTTCTTTGTGTTCTATGAGGAAGTAATTATGCTAGAAATACACTGCTATGACAGCACCTGAAAATAATCTGTGTATTACTGTCAGTTCACCCAAAACACCACTGAGAGTTTCCAATAATTCACTGAAAAACACCTTCATTAAAAGATAAAGTAATGCAGGTGTCAATGTGAAGTGTGAATAGTGCTAATTCAAACAGTAGATTGAGCCCCCAGACTTACAGTACACCGCCCTCACTGTCATTAAACAAGCCAGTTGAAAATACTCCTGGTGGTGAAGTCAAGAGAACTCACTGTCCTTTTCCATCGCTTGACTGGCAGTCTTAAAGGGGCAGGTGCATCATGGGTAGTGAAAGAGGAATTCTTTCCTGCACATTTGTCCAGATGTAATAAAGCAGCTGTCGGGTCGATACAGGGTTTTTTTTTTAATACGCTGACTCGCTTAAATGTTTGGGCACGAGGCCGTAACGTCCACAAATTGTCACGATGTGAGCAAACGGAGAGACGGGACTGAACAAGTACATGCACACACACACACACACACACAACGCAGCGCACGTGGGCTGGGGATTTGAGGACACATTTTCCTTGGCATTGGTAGGCAGTGTATGTGAGTGTGCTGGATGCAGAACGTGAACGTGATACCCGCCCCTCTGGGCTCTACATGAATCATGTATGTTACATAAGAAAGAGAGAGAGAGAGAGAGAGAGAGAGAGAGAGAGAGAGAGAGAGAGAGAGAGAGAGAGAGAGAGAGAGAGAGAGAGAGAGAGAGAGAGAGAGAGAGAGAGAGAGAGAGAGAGAGAGAGAGAGAGAGAGAGAGAGGAGATACACTTGGGATCACCCATCATCCATCTCCTCCTTCTGTTACCGGGGCTTTTTTCAGCACACATGAACACATTTATTTATTTAAGGGCATTAGAGAAAGAAAATCAATTAACGCCTCAAAAACATCCTGGAGCCTTAAAAACCACACCTCGCACACATTTACACACATACACACACAGTCTGCCTGCACTCTGTGGCAAGGACATCTGGCACATTTCACAAGCTGGCTATGTGGGGGGAGTGTGTGTGTGGGCAGTGCATGTGTGTAGGTAGTGTATGTGTGTGTGTGTGTGTGTGTTGGGGGAGGGGACTGGAACATTGGAGGGTTGAAGTGAAAGGAAAGCTGGCACAAGCAAAAGGGTTCAGCGAGTACGCAGCATCAACATTGTAATTCTTTTTTAAGAAACAAAAGGACACAAGCTCTCAGTAGTGCTTATTAAATACCCATTACTTGTGTTAAACTTCCAAGTGTGAACCAAATCTGCCTTCCTTTCATTACACATAGTTCAATCTGAAAACCCTGATACTAATATAAAGCTGAAAGACTAAACCTGATCTGAGGGTTGGTGTGGCGTTTTAAAAAACAACAAAACTGACTAACCGTGCTAAAAGCTCTCAGAGGACACTAAATGTCATAGCTGATTAAAACCTTATGACAGCAATGTGACCGCAGACAACTTCATCTCTCTGTTTTCACTCGATAATGGAGGAAAACTGTTGTGATTCATTAAAGACGGTGAATGGATACGCGGAGTGGGTGGGATGGAAGCTCTCTGGCTGCCGCTCGGAGGCAGAGCGACCTGACCGGCCCAAGGGTAAAGGAAGCCAATTTAATCTAACTGACCTGCAAGACGAAGGGAAAATAACCCCGATCAATTCACCAGAGACGGGGGGCGAAGATGGCGCTTTAGTCGATGTGTATCATGTGGGAGGAGAGACAGTGTGTGTGTGTGAGTGTGTTTGTGTGCGTCTTACCTGAAGCGTGACCATGAGGGAGCAGGGTGAAGAGGAGGAGAAGCGCAGAGGCAGCCAGCCTGTGGGCTAGAGAGGAGGAGGAGGAAGAGGAGGAGGAGGAAAGGGCTCTCGTCTGAAACGCTACCATTCCATCGCACATCTTTTCCTCCGGCGACCAGCAAGAGTCCTCTACGGCTTAACCTGTCCGGGGAAAATGGGAAAGAGAGGGGAGGGGGAGGAGAAGGCAGATTACTATCAACATTCAACGAGGATTACGTAACGAAAAGCAACACAGAGAGAGAGAGACAGAGCTGTGAAGACTGACATGAAAAAGGCCTTCTTTGCACCTCATTGAGTGGCAGTTTGGTATACTGACAATAATAATAACTGCATGAATGACTCTGTGTGCATTTCCTTTTCACATGCTTTGGTTCCTCAAACAGCATCCTGCTATTTAAACCACCCGTAAATACCCCACGGGCAGACAGAAACAATTTCCAGCTCTCTTTCGCTGAAAAACCACCAGTGGCGGCAGCAGCAGCAGCAGCAGGAGAGTTCTGATCTCCCCTCGATCCCTACTCTTGGCTCCACCACAAGATCTAACTAAATAAACCAGCCATTACACTCGGCTGTAGATGATGTAACAGGGAAACAAATCCCTGCTGCTGATAAGGTAGCGGCATTAGGAGGAGTGAGGCTAAAAATGTTTGTGTGTGAGTGAGTGAGTGAGTGAGTGAGTGAGTGAATGAGTGAGTGAGAGAGAGAGAGAGCAAAACAGTGAGTACAACAGCAACTTTAGCAGAAATTCTGCTGCATTTTACCTGAAGAAACATAATGTATTAAGTTGACTTCACATATTTATTTAGGTTATTTAGTATAGGTTCAATATTACTTGGTGCATTTATAAATGCACATTTACAAAAACTTGCAGCATGAAGTCCTTAAAATACAGTTATGAAAAACAGATGCTGTGCTGCCATCTGCTCAGCTGTGATGTTATGCTGCCTTATGTTGCAGACTACTATTAGCAATAGAGTTTGATGGAGAAACTATGTTGAGATAACTGCACAAAGCGCTAGTTTCTTTAACATAACACTTTTATTAATCACATAGATGTGAAGTAGCTCTCAATATCAGCCAATAATACCAGTCAATCTTCTAAACTTGTTTTATTCTTTGCACACATACAGACCACAAACAATGTGGTAGTGTAAGTGCTAGCAGTGCTGTAAATATCTGCACAACATCTCTCAACTTAAATGTAAAATTAGATGCAGCTGGATGACAGCAGAGTAGCAGAAAGCTGATTAAGTGCTGCTCTAAGACACCTTTAAAAAGCAGCAGACGGCGACGAGTACGGTCATACACACACAGACAATAATGCCACTAATCTCCCTCTGTGATGCCACCTTAACTAACCTATATAAAAGTATTTAATCGGTTGATACAACAAGACATATACTATCATTACATAAATGAGATGTTGGTGCGTATATAGCCTTTTTGCTATGTTGTTACAGAGAAATTGGGATGAAGTAGCAGTGTCTGCATTTTGCTGGAAACTAGCTGGCTGGCAGGCAGCATACCGTCGAGAGAGAGAGAGGGGTAAGAGAGAGGAGAGAGAGGGGGGAAAGAGAGAGGAGAGAGAGGGGGGAAAGAGAGAGGAGAGAGAGGGCCCATTACAGTAACACAAGGCTGCTGAGCTAATGGCTACAGTAATGGCATGGCTGCAATTAGAGAGCTGTGAATTTGATTGCAAATCTGCGCGGTCACTGGCACTGCCACAGACAACCCGGAGCTACTGCGACGGGGAATTAACTGTAAACACACACATGCACACTCATGGTTGGGTGACGGTGTATATATATACACTCCATGTCGTCGGAAAGGCAAACACACCTGCAGTGAGTGTGACGCCAACGTATATAGATATTGAAAACATAAATCAAAAGAAAGAAAATAAAGAAAACAACCTCTGAACGTGTATTAGACGTCTAATTACTCATAATAGAACAAAAGCAGTATAACCCAAAGCAGAGTATACGCACACAATGACATTTATGCTGAAATCAATTCCAGCATGTGCCTCCACACTGGACTAAATTTTAAATGATTGAAGATCAAGGCAGAAAAATTTCATATTGACTATTAACAGCAGGGCCCCCTACTGCCCTCCATCTTTCTGATGTCTCCGTGGCTCTGATGGGGGAGGCATACCTGCAAGCGGTGCAGCCCAGTGGGAGAGGGTGACGTAAGCCGGTCTTGGCAGGACAGTTTGTGTACTGCGTTGAGCCAAAGGGCAGACAGTCAAAAACACATGCGGGAGGAACCTGTGCCAGCCATCTGATCCATAGACACTTTCTCATTTGTCCGTGTTGGGATCAGAGCGCCGTCGCTCAGCCCCAGGTTACAGATAGCCTCCTGTGTAACCTCATGTGCCATCTTCGCAAATATCAAGGACAAACAAAAGTCAAACACAGGACATAAAAAAAAATCCAAAAGTGTTTACTTGTGAGGCACTTGATGGGATGTAAATAACCACTTTGGATGGCATTGATAATGCAGGACTGACCTCTGCAGAGTGCTGAGGGCAGAGTATTGACCGGCTAGTACGTTTGCAAAGTGTAAACTTAAGCAGAATTAGCTTAATTGCTTTCACACAGAAGTTCGGAGAAAGGAGAAAGCCATTAACTCTGTGCTAAAGGTATCCTACAAAATATGGCATTCCAATTATGTAGAACAAGATAGCTCGGAGCCTTTAAGACATTTTTATGCAGATCTTTTTTTTTTTAATACGTTGACTCTGTGTTCAGGCATTTAATTCATTAATATCACAGCAGGCAGTTTGACAGTGGCGGTGCAGGAATACTTTATGGTTGGATGTCAACTTTTCTAACTTGCAACTGTGTGCGTTTCCTGTCAGATACACAGGCAAAGTGGTTGAGCTTGATGCGTCACATTAAAGAATGTGGTGCTATTTTAAACTTTGAGAGTTTAGTCTCTACTTCCTGGAACATCGTTCTTGAAACACACCACATAAACAAACAAACTTCATGCCTGCAGCTGAGTGGAACACAGTAATATTAGCTAGATATGGCTGTATGTACAATCAAACAGCACATTTAAATAGTTATTAGTCATTACTCCAGTATGACTGCTCTCAATTATATTAGTGTCACTGGAGTGGGTGAGCTGACAGATTATGATCTCTTCAAACTGAAGAGAGAGGGCTTACTCAACAGATTTAATAAAAACATGTCAAGTCATGAAACATGTCAGCCTGCACAAGCAGATGTTGCAAGGAGGGGAAACACTACCTTACTTTATACAAGAGAACAAAACTACTTCCTTGTTTCATACTGAATTAAGCACTGTGTCTATCTGGGATGGAGCGGCCACAGTTGCTGCATTAACTGCTGTAACGCAATCACGTCACGCCCACTGCAGACTCAAGCTGATCACCGCTTCAACGCTGAGTGAGCAGCTCAACTGATGGGACATTAGTTATTCTCTCAGGCTTGACATAAAGAATGATGTGCTGACAGACATTTAGACTATATAGGCTATAAAGAATAGACTACAGGAATAAATGCATTTGAAAATTTTAACATTTGGTCTGAATATAAGATGATTCAATGCATTATGGGTTGTTTGAAGCCTTAATGTTGCTAGGCTAGTCAGTGTCTTACAAGTCCGTTAGAGTCAGTGAGCATTAAAAGTGTTCCTCCAGGAGTTTCTGATGGCTTGTGGAATGTGTTTTTTTATGTAGGCTATTGTGACAGTTTGAATGGCTTTGCTAATTTTTGAAGAAAACCAATCTATAGAGTAGCAGCTCTGGTGTGAGACTTTTAATAATTCAGAAGAGGGTTCATTTCTGCACCATAAAAATGATATGAAGATTTAATGTCAGCACAGAGTGGCACAGTGCTTTATTGGTTATTATAATCAATGTCACCAATTGTTACAAACAAACAATGAAAGATCAATGTGTGACAAGGGCATGAAGAGGCAAAACTATGTCCAATGAAACTGGGTGTGCCCGGTCCAGCTTATCACTATGTTAGGTGGAGGAAGTACAGCATATCAAATCTGAAGCCATGCTCCAGGACAGTGGAGACTGGTATGCTTTTGAAGGAAATATGGGCACTACCAGAACAATGCTCATCTAATGTCAGCCTGTGCCCACTTCAAACAGCAAACACACATCATGCCAAGCCAGATAATTATGAGAATGCTTTGTTTTAATTTACAAATGAAGAACCAGCAAGACATCATTATTATGCCTGCTGTTTATTTAGATACATTTTGAAAGAAATGTTCCTATATTTGCAAGAGAGAAGGAATGAAATACTAAACATAATTGCTGTCAAAAGTATTTGTGCTATTTGTCAGCAGTTTACATCATATTTCAACCCAGTGTAGTGTTGAAACTATTAGTCAACCACTTGATTAGTTGGTTGACAGAAAATGAACTGTAATCAACTTTGAATCGGGGAATCATTGAGGTAATTATTCAACATCCATTGGTTCTAGCTTCTCACACCATTTGCCTTCTTTTTTCTCCTTGTGTTGTATTAACCAATGGGTAGTGATAAAAATAATCATTAGTTGCAGCCTGAGCCAAGTACATTAAGAAAGTGGACATTTTTATGGCATAAATATTTTGTTTAGCCCTCCTTGGGGGGGTGGGGAACAAAACGTGCAACTCTCCACTTCAAACAGCAGTGAGACAACCAGCCAGCCAGCAGGCTGCTACTGCAGTTTTTCAGCTGCCCGGGGCTCCAGGAATGCAAAGGGATCCAAGGAGAGCAGCAGCACAGGCATGTGTCCGGGAACAGAGAGCACTCAGTGTGCCAAAGAAACAGCCGAGAGGAGATTTCCACCCGATAGGCCTCAATGCTACTGCTGCTGGTGGAGCCCGCCAGGGCCTGCAGAGGGAGCCCAGAGTTGGGGCTCTGCATGGCAGCACAGAAAGGACCCTTTGTTATGAAGTATTATGTAGTGTTAAGCCCCACAGCGCCTGAGCATCCCTCTGTACTGCCTCAAAGAAGGGGACAGAAACAGACTGAAGATGGAAGAGAGGAAAAAAGAGAGAAGAGAAGGAAAGAGTAGGAGTAGAAACAGTGTTGTATTTAATGTTGACAGAGGTAAAGGGTACAGAAATCAAAGAATGGGACTGAAGCCAAACATGGTGCTTTTATCTTTACTCACAAGATGCTTTCTCTAAGCTCTGTTGTCAAACAGAAAAAAAACCTGAATGCTGGACTGGGAATCATAAAAATCTCATTGCAGTACACAATGTGTTTTAAAATAACAACCATTAAGGCTGCAAATTGTGTACAGCACATTGTCAGTGATTCTCAGAGTGTGAAGAATGTGTAAAAATGAAACTAATCCGGCTCTGAACAATGGGGGTCAAATGAATGGTTGCGGGACTTTAAAACAATTTACTGTAATCAGTTGTGAAATAAAAACATCTTGAAGTTTCCGGCCATAAAAGGCAGAACTCAAACTGTACAGGAAAATAAGCTGCCTAGAAATATTAGACACAATTGAACACTTAAAATGAATAGCCTTTCACCTTTGTTCCTTGTAATTACTCTCTTAAGTCCAAATGTTTTACTGTAAACACTTCACTTGGACTTAGATGAATATCTCTCTTTAGATGACTAGTTCCTGAATCTCTCTTGGCTTATTATTAACATGTCCGCTGGAAGTTTAGTCAGTCTTTTCAAGAATGTTTTTGACCTTTCATAACCCCCCCTCCCGTTGACACCTTGGAGTTTCAGACTGAGGTGTTTCCTCTTTACTTTGGAATCCAAGAGGTGTCCTTCTCACTTTCTAGCACCCAGGTCCTGGGTCAACGTTGAGCGTGGCAGCAGGCACACAATCCCAGATTGGAATCATTTTTGGCAAAGAGAGATTGGTGAGTTAACGGCAGCATGATAAAACAATGTTATTATGTATTTCACTAGTAGCACCAACCAGGTCTTGAAGATGCTAAGGCAGATCAGAGACAGCTGCTATTCTTCCAACCACAGGTGATGACAATGTACTTTCTGGCTCTTCCTCTAACCTGGGCAACTATGGGTCCAAGACATACCCCTGTTCACAGGGCAGATTTTCTGGTTGAGAAGCTGCATAGCCCGAGTGGCACTTGTTTCTCCATGGTGGCAGCAACACTCCTGGAGGCTTCTGTGATGTTCAACAGGCTCTAACACAGCTGGAAAACCTGTCTTTGGGGCTTTCCACCCTGGTCCACACATTCGGATGTATTGTGGTGGCCTCTCCTAGGGTCACTATGACAACTCAATAGTTTGATCCATCCCCTCTTACTATTTGGGAGGGCGCAAGTTCATTATAGGTGAAAACTCTGGCACAGGTGTGGATCACAACATCATGAGACTTCATCAGATTCAATCCTAGGAGGAAAGAGTCAGAGTTGTTTTGAATGCATTTTTTAAAAAGGAGATGCTCAGTCATTTCACCTCCATCTCCTGCATTTAGAGGGTGGGTTAAATGGATCACCTCCAGTGAAACTGTGATACAGCTCCTCTGAGATTACTCCGCTGTCCACCACAGCCTGTGTTGGAATGCTGTTTACAGTCATAGGAATCTGTAGACTCTCACACTTGGTTTAGATGCAGCCAATCTGTAGACCCTGTGGTTGGTCATCTGGATTTAGTGTCCCTTCTGGCCACAGCTCTTTGTCAGCATGGTTACATGCAACTTTTTGGGTCCTGCAACTTCATGAAGTCCCTCCTGAAGTGCCCTGCTTCTCCACATTTAAACATGGACTAGCTGCTTCAGGGTTTTGGTTTGGTGACTGGTTCTGCTTCCTCTGTAGCAGCATAGGATGTTGTGCCTTTGCTCTAGTTTGCTGGTGCTCTGCTTATGTATACTGGAAATGTTCAAACTGCGGCTCTGGGTTCCTGACAATAGTCTTGAATCAGTGCTGCAAACTGATTAGTCTGCACCCTACGAGAGGTACTTCTCACAAATGTCTCCATCATCAACCCAAGACATGCATTGTATTCTGCTCTTTATTTCAGTTTCAGTTTCAGTTGTTTCAGTTTCCAAAGGAATCTTCCATTTATGGACTTTACTGAACAGGTGAGTATAGAACATACAGCTGTACACATCAGTGAAGGTAGTTAACCTGGGACGTCGACTCTAGATCAGATGCAGAATGGCCAGCTGGCAAGCACTGTCCATAAGATGAGCTATAAGCACCATTTACGTGTAAGTACCTAGTTGTGGACACACAGACTCAGGCGAGGACACACCTGGAACATCAAACCACTAAACGCTCTGGCTGGTGGGGACATACTGCGAATTGGGCAGTGCTTGGTTTTGTCTTGGTCGTCAGTTTTCAAAATGGTGACTGGGTAACTATCTCATATTGTAGCTAAACAGTACACCTAAATATGTTTCTGAAAACATTTGAGGGGAGAAAGGCAATGCAGTAACAGATTCTTGGTTCATTATAGTTTGACAGGCTTGAGATTAAGTTTCGTGAGACGGGTGTATTGCTCTGGACAGATGCATTTGCATAAAGTTGAAGTTGAAGAGAACAGAAGTTAGAGTTATAATTATGCAAATTCAAATATGGTGAGCGGCCTGTCCACTCGCCGTGCTGTATCCATCGTGCACTGGGCGGACAGATCTCCTGCACTCAATAGAAAATTAATAAAAATCTGTCGACTTGACATCTGTCAACGGATCCATTGTGTCTCCACCACGTGTCACCTTCACTGACCAATCAACATGTTACATTTAGCAACAAATATCACTTACACTGATCCATTATGAACTGCCTTATAATACTATGATGCAGTTTTTGGGAAATCGATTGTTAAATAATCAATGGCCAGGATTGTCCGCTTTAGGATGATCCAGTAAATGAAACTTGGGACATCTGATGCAAAAATCATATTAAAATCCAATGTCACCATTAGTCAGGAATAGCTTCAAGAGTGATGTGGCAAAATCAAACAAATTAGAAATGTATATTGTCCAATATATTGTATACATCCCACATCCTTTCTCTCATGTCATCACAGAGAAAGGGTAAGACTTAAACACAACATCAATGGGCACAGTACTGAACACCATACACCATAATTTGCTTAGATTTGATTAGTTCTGGACTTCCAAGGCTGCTAAAAATGTATGCTTGACATATGTTCTCTATTTAAATAATTTACACTTAAAGCTCACATTTGGATTGCTCTGCCCTTTGGTGTGGTAGTGTCACATCTTAACCTACCGAGCTAATAGGAAACAACTCAAACTTTAACTGGGGGTGGGTGGAGGGGGTTGTGGAGCGAGAGAGTGGGAAATTACAGTGTTACGAATATGTGAGCCCTCCAAAGTCAACAACACATCACTGCAACTGTTTCAAACGTGGTCCTCTGCCTTCATAGGAGCTCTAAAGCGGAGTCACACGCTTCGACACGTGCAACTGTACTGCGAGCTATTTAAACAAAGAGTGGTGGGCTGCCAGGGCTACACTCACACACACACACAGAGAGAGAGAGACGGACAAAAACAAAGACAAACCCGGCAAACCCCATTCTAACCGAGAAACACAGATACACATACATTTAACAGTGGTTTGTATTCAGTTACTGTCATGTTTAGACGCCATAATATATTCCGATACTATGCGACAACGCCTTTAAACCGCACAATGTTGCTCCTATTATTGTTCACATGACCACATCGTAACAATACAGTAATGCTACAGCTGTGAACTGTTTTAAGACAGGACCGACTAGCCCCTCGAACCGGTTTCTCAGTATTATTATATCTCTAAGCACATACAGCAATATGTCCTCTGATGAAAAAAAAACTTGCGTTATGCTTGACCTGTCAGAGACACACAAAAAAAACAAAACACGATATATATCCAGAGAGATATTAGTCGCCGCTCACGGCTAGCTTTATTAATAACACACTTCTTTAGTTGACGAACAACTAATTATTCTCCTTGACAAGTAATGGAAATGCTGCCCTTGCGTGAACACCGTTTTTCTTGTTTATTATTATGCGAGCGACAAAAACAGGCGGACGGAAGGGGAACGAGAGAGCAAGAGATCTCGTAGTGGCCTATCTGTGCTTAGCTTGCGGGGGGAAAAAGAGACAAGACTCACCAACGTAAAGGTTACCAGCAGCGAGCCCTCCTCTCTCTGGTTCACTTTCGAGACATTAACGGCTGTGTGAACGAAGACACCCAAAACCAGAATGTGGCAAAAAATAACACCAAAAAGAGAGTGTTTTCGTCGTCTATTCCCGTCAGTACAGCTCCGTCGGTCCTCGTCCTCGGCTCGCCAGCTCTTTATTTTAGGTGAGCGGAAACAGTCCACCAGCTGCCTCGCTCTCGCTCTCGCGCGGTCTCCATGGCTACCTCGTTAAAGAGGGCGGGGCCAAACACTCCAACGTCAACCAGCCAACCGCAAGGCTCAACTTAACATAAAAACATTGAATTTGGTTGGGGAGACAAAAGAACCGACAACAAAGAAAAATATGCCACATTCAGAACAATTACAGCAACAACTGTGTAAAAATGATGCAATATTGTATGTGTTCTGTGCATGTGTAATGATAGAGAATTGCCTCAATAGATATGTCAGCTACATTTTAGCTGATTTCTGAATAACTGAAATGCTTTGTATAAATAGCGTATAAAAAACATTATAAGCGACCTGTTGTTGGTGATTACCCTGGAGAGAAAAGAACCGTTTACCAGCACATGAAGAAAAAAAATGCACATAAAGAATGCTTTTTTTCTGTTTTTTTTTTTTTTTTTTTTTTTTTTTACCTTAGCAACTTCTTTTTTATCCAGTTGTTCATATCACTTTAATTGTCTAGCTGTCCAGTGCTCTATTTAAAAAATATATGTTTTAGTGTCAAACATTGACCTTTGTCGGTCTAGATAGGGGATGGTGGACTTTGCAAACACCAACGATGAGGCAAGGGCTTTATTGTCCCATAAAATAATATGATGTATTTAATAAATATGTTATAGGCTATTGCTGGTAATGAACAACTAAGATCTTCAAGCACCTGTAGCTATGCTATTTGAATGGTTAACTGTAATAATAACACCTCTATAATCTCTGAAAGTTTACACAGAACCTCTGTCAGGATGTTTCATTAAATCCTCGCTGACTTATCTTTGTAGCTGTTATTGCTGTTGAGATTTTATCAACAGAGCATGTATGTGTATTAGATTGAAACCAAAATAAGTATTTTTTAAATTCAAAAGGTGGTGAATAAAAGGATAAATGACGTAAATGTGCTGATACAGTATGCGTATTTCTTTATAGAACATACAGCATAGCATTGTATTGCAGTTGCAGAGAGAAGATAAAGGAGAATGAACTTTACTTTTGTTTATTAAGTAGAAAAAGAAAGTGAGATCTCTAACCGCAGTTCACTCTGCACCATAATTTTGCAAAGCATAAAGCGTCACTGCAAAGAGGCATCAAAAGAGATAGTCACCTATTTTTGAAACCTCAACCATAGTCATATACCTCAAGGGGATTCATTAAGTATTTGAAAACAACTCTGTCTCAAAACTAGAGATCAGACAACATCCAATTAATCATGTCATCTAGATATAAAAAGCTTTTGCTCTACCTCTACAGAAAATGTCATTTTCACTCAACATACAAAGTAATAAGAGAGCAGAGACAGAACTGTCTTGCAGATATTAGCTCACTGTGTTTCTAAGAGACTAAACTCATAATTATTAATCTTTTTATTATGAGGGATTGTATCAGCTCGTTTGTTTTTGAAACTCTTCATGATGACTGTATGATCATTTAATGTTGTATTTTACACCTTTATCCATGTTTTCCTTTCCTATATCTCTTCTAGTTTTAGGTATTTATTATATCGTGTTTTAAATGTTGGTTTAAATATTCTGTCTCTGTACTTTTCATGATGTTATTGTACTTAAAAAATGGCGCAAAAGTTCCAGTATGAATCATTTCCTGCAAACACTGTCAGTGGGAGAGAAATGTACGTATGCTCCTTGCAGCAAGGACAAAACAGATAGTTTAATGCACACAAGGTTTTGATGAGACAGTGTCTCAGTACAAATGTATTTTAGCAGTCAGTGTAATTTAATTTTATATTATTATGTAATCGATAAAAACTGGCAGACGGAAAGAGAACAAAAGAGCAAGAATTTCTTTGATTCTACCTAGCTGCTGGATCCACAGCCATCCTTGGCTCCCTTCCTGCTCTATTCTTAGATCTTCCTCCTTAATTTTTCCTCTTTGTTTATGGAAGCTTGCATTCCCTTGAGATCTGTGTCCTGTAAAGGAACAATAACCTCTGATACACATCTGAATGAGTGTAGTGTCCTTGCATTTTTCATATTATTATGAAATTATGTACATGGAGATGGTCCAATACCGTATGAGAAAATTTACTAGTTTCCTTTCATGTGCAGTTCTTGGCTTACTGCGTTGTTCACAATGATAACACTAGGGGATGATCAAAATGTCATAGTGTGTTATTAGAACAAAATATAATGCTTTGCTTTTATAAAGGTAAGGCCTCTAAACCTTTCTTGTGTCAATACAGTCTATTGTTAATACTTTGTGCCAATGCTGACATCTAGTGGCTGCTTAGCTTTCCTACATACATAGTTTCCCTTTGGGCCCAATTGGATCAGATTAGTTGGTAAATAATTATTTAATGTATAAATAATCACATATGAAATAATGTTAAATAGTGTTGGATTTCTGAAACTATTGTAACCTAAATTCTGACACTGCTGCCCACAGTCAACTTAGACACGGCTGTGTTCAGTGTGTTGGATAGTAATGTCAACTATATAATTCAGCTTCTGATCATTTTTGGTTAATTCCACATCCACAAATCTAATGGTCTGGCTTTAAACTACGGTCTATGCTGAAAACCCTGCTACTATGAGTTTATTGTATAACTGAATATGTGAAGAGCAAAAAAAGGAAGTACATTTTATTTGAATTATAAAATATATCACAGTGACTGGACTTTGGACTCCTCTGGCTTGTACAAATGTGCTTTTTAAAAATTGTTTTATTGTTTTGTATGAGAACACTTTTTGTTGTTGTCAATAAAGTTTTAGGGGAAAAAACCGCCAAAACATGGACAACTACATTCCACAGGGGATGAATTCTTGTTTTCCTTTCTAATATGCCACAAATCATTCAAATAGGATTTTTAAATCACAGATTTAAAAACAATAATTCGGCACAGGACTCCTGAAATGAGATGTACAATCATAACACGGACAAAGACAAGGGGCAGCACATCTAAAACTGAACCCGTCCACCCCGATTTTGATTAAGTGGTTCCGCCCAGTAACTTCATTCCGACTGCTCAGATTTGTGCAACTTTCCGGTCTACATAAGCCTGTGCTTCTCGTCTGTGTAGGTACGCCTTTCAGTCACTTTCTGGCTGGTTGATAGACATTAACAGTGTGACCAAATGTAATCGTCCAGTAGTCAGTTTCTTCAAAATGTGGACGATAAACAAATTGAAATCAAGCTAAAAAAAACTTTTAAGTTACTGTTGTTGTGCTGACTAAGTTTACTAGTTTAATAAGGAATATCCACAGAAGGAATTTCGCAAAAATGCAATTAACGTTCATGTTTTTGTTGGTTACTACTTGTCACTTGTTATAATCTGCTGTGTTACTTGACCTTTCACCCAGTTAGACATTACCTGTCCTTGAATGCACCTCCATTTTTCCATGAAGTGAACTAAATGAAATCTCTAACATCTAACTATAGAAAAAACTCTTGCCACATGCTGTCAATTATAGAATTACTGCATATAACGTGGCAAATTATGTTCACGTAGCCTTTCTTCAAAACAAGGGTGTTTTAATACTTAAATGCTGCCCATGTGATTTCATTCATGAAGTTATTTGGATGAAAGGTGGGAAGTGTCTTTATTGCTGTTTGCCTTTTTTGCTTTTTATGTTACCTGCCTCTCAATGTTTGTACATTGTGAAATATGTAGATCACACCCTTTGTGTCCAGGTCTAAGGCATTCATTAGTTACAAACATGTACAACAGTGTAAATGTAAAGGCAGATGATTTACTGAAGTTCTATTCATTTCAGTTTTTATGTCTGTCTATGTCTTATTGATTGTATGCCAATGTAGATATTTTGGTGGTTAATTGTGCATTCTTGGATGTTTCAGTCATGCAAATTTAAAATTTTAAATGACTAAAACAATTTCAGAACCTTATAGTATAAATATGTACATATAAAGTCATGTTGTGCAGCATTAAATGAATGTAGGTTTCCTATGAGGAGAAAATTATCTATCTACATATTTACACTGACCTGAGACCAAAAGCCTGTTTTCACATTCATCTAGTAAAGGGGAAACGTGTCTTTGGATTTTAAGGTGTATACTTGAAGTAGAAACTTGAATCTGTCATTGCGTATACATTGACAATAGACTTTTCAGTGAGGTAGGAGGCATAAATATTTGCAAACTCTTTTTTTTTTTGTGTGGAAAAAAACATGTCAGGTACAATTTATTTATTTTTATGTTGTAAAACATGTCTGGAGTGAAGAATGTTTTTAATAAATAAGATGTCCTGATTGCTTTCACAGATGCAGTGGCATCAGAGCTGTAGTGATGACAGTGAAGCAAAGCCCAAACTAAGGAGGAACAACATTTAGGCCATTACAACGAGTCACTGATCTATCCTGAAGAACTGAAATGGCTTCCTCACAGATCCGCCTGAGAATTCTCCCCAGTGTTCGCTGTCTCTTTGATAAACTGGTGCAATTAAAAGTAGAGGGACTTGCTCCTCACAAACCGGTGGAATTAAGGTCCAAACTAGTTGATGACAGTGGGGTAACATTCAAAGCCTCCGCCCTCTACAAAGCAGATGAAACTGGCAAGGTGGATGTGTGTCGTGCATCCTCTCTGGGAGGAAGTTACACTGGAGTGGAGCCCATGGGTTTGTTTTGGGCCATGGCACCAGAGACTCCGCACACTAAAATTATGAAGAAGAATGTGCTCAGCCCAACACTAGTGGAGATAGAAGCACTAAGTGGGGAGACTGGTGAGGTCTTGGCCTCCGAAACCAATGAAAGAGGATACATGACAGAGGGGATGAAGAGAATACCTGTCCAAGAGGGCAGAATCCGAGGAGTCCTCTTCATACCACCAGGTTAATTGCGTGCTGATGAGAGTTGAGAAAATATGCATACATTTGGAAGATGTCATTATTCTCTTCCTGTTTTAATTTTCATGTTTGTTTTTTGTAGGAAAGGGTCCTTTCCCTGGAATTGTTGATATGTACACTTTTGGTGGAAGACTAACAGAGCCCAGAGCCAGCCTCTTGGCAAATAAAGGTTATGTTGTTCTGGCGCTGGCCTATTTGGCCTACCAGGATTTACCAAAAAAACCCGAAAACCTGGATTTGGAATACTTTGAAGAGGCTGTAACATATCTGAGGAGACAGCCTGAGGTTGGTACTGGAGATTGAATGATTACAGGCTTTCAACATCTCTCAAAATAACATGTAATTTTAACGATGGAACAGAAGTTTACTTTGCAGCTAAACTTATTGTAAACCATGTGAGAAGTGTCTCATTCATTCTTAACACATAAAGTGAGAATGCATCAGGGATGTTGACCTATATTTGTGCAGCATATGCTGTGTCAGTGTTGCCATCTACTGGTTACTCTCTGATGACACAAAGGTTTGGCAGTGAGGTCCTTTGCAAATTATACAAATTAGTTCTTAGTCGATTGACAAGCAATCAATCAGCAACTAATCATCCATTTACAAGAATGCCACATTTCTTGTGTATTTCCAGCCTACTTATCATGAGGATTTGCTGCTTGTCTTCGTCCTATGTGATAGTAAACTGGGATCTGAATATATTAAGGTTTTAGTTGCACAAAACAAGCTACATGGAGATACATTTGAGGTATTTGTGGTGGGATTTTTCTTAATAAAAGTGATAAATTGATTAAATAATTTACAGAAACGATTTCTTATAGTATTGAGGCATGAGGTTTTTGTTTATTGATCTTGCATCCTATGAAATGGAACAACAGTAACAACAGTTTCTCTCTGTACAGGTCAAAGGTTCGGGGATTGGCATTTTATCAACATCTCATAGTGTCGCTATGGCTTTGGCAATGTCCTCTTTCTTCCCTGGGATCACTGCAACTGTCTGCATTAATGGCTGCAATGCAAATACTGTGATTCCATTACACTACAAAGACATTGTTTTCCCTCCTCTCTCGCCCGTCGTAGAGAATGTTAGGTTCACAGATTCCGGGATTTTAGAAATACGCGACGCCTTACCGGACCCTACCTTGGAGGAGAACCGGGCATCTTTGATTCCATTAGAGAATGCCAGCTGCCAGTTCCTGTTTGCTGTTTCTGAAGATGACCAAAACTGGAACAGTGCTTTTTTTGCCAAGCAGGCCACAGCAATGCTGAAGAGTCACGGCAAGGAGTCGTTTGAACTGGTTTCTTATCCTAAAGCCGGACACTTATTGGAAGTCCCTCACATGCCTTATTGTCCATCTGGTGTTCATGCAGCAATAGGGATGGCTGTGGCATTTGGTGGGGAGCCAAAAGCCCACTCTGAGGCCCAGCTGGACCTGTGGGAACGAGTCCAGGAGTTCTTCAAGAGGCACTTGGACAACAAGGGCACTTATTAGCAAGCAATGCTGCATCAAGTGTTTGAAGCAGCCCAGAATGGTCATCCTGAGCAATGTTTTGCCTCTTTTATGTTAAAGTATTCAAAGATAGTTCTTGTATTTAAAGGTCCAGTGTGTAAGATCTAGAGAGACCTATTGACAGAAGTGGAGTGCCATTCATAGAAATGTTTTCATTAGTGTATAATCACCTGAAAAGGAGTGGGTCCTCTTCCAGGGAGACCACCATGTTTTCAGCACTACATCACTGCGTTTTTATAGAATCGTGCCTTAACACCCTGCATGGCCACGCTGTTAGTGGTAGGGGGCTTCACACCTACTGCCCAAAGGTTGACGCCCGGAAACGTCCTGGACACAACAAAATAAGAAAGTACAGGCAGAGCCTCTGCAGATACCGACACCACCACACACCTCTAGAGAGTCATAAGTGAGGATTGAGAGGGATGACTTGTGTATGAGTTTATGCACTCATTCTGCCTTTAAGCTCTATATTTATAACACTCCTCAGTCAAATGCAGTATTTCTACTCTTAATTACTGGTATTGGTGATAACACTTTGAAGATTTTTGCTAGTTGGGTGATTGAGCACTATACTTTATCAACCTTTGAGATGATGTGTTATCATTTTTCAAAATTATGCTGTGCAAATGAATTATTCTAGGAACATTTAAAAACATAAAATGAGTAAATGAAGAGTTTTGCCTCATGTAAAATATGGCATGTCCTTGCAGTGACCATAAATGTGATTGTTTTACATATTATTAGTTCATTGATAACAGTAAAATATTCAGTTGTGTATTCTAAAAGGTGTAAGAAAGTGAAAAGGGGCACCACACTTTCCCAAAATCTAAAATGTTCAAGAGTGACTGAAATTTAAACAAATAAAAATGTCAAACAGTCACACTTGATAGTGAAATTTGGGCATATTGGCTGGAAAAATGGTTATTCAATCATTAAAATAGTGGCCTATTAATTTTCTGAGGATCTGATTAATTGATCATCATAAGTAATTACAGGTCTAATGTCACTACTGTTGAAGGATGCAAAAATAAGTTAATGGCAACACGTGTTGTTAGCCATGAGTTAGAGTCTTATATCGAGCCAATCAGCAGTTGTATCATGTTGTTACTGCATGTCAACCTGTGATTAAAACATCTTGCTGTACACTAATCAGTAATGTTTTACAGCAGTGAGATTCATTCCTTTCTAGCTTGAACTCCATGAATATGAATACACATCGGTGTGTAAATGTTGGCATCTAGTGGCCACTCAGCCTTCCTACATTTATCAGGGTTTTTTCTACACATATTGTACAGCAAGTGTTGACACATAGAATATAATGTGAAACAGAAGAAAGGAACATTTCATGATGACAAACATAGAATTTAAATAATATTAATTGCACTTTTGTTCCCATGTAAAAGTTTTTAAAAACTTTTCATGGGACTTAACTTTGGTGTAACCTCATCAGGAGTAACTATGCAGACTGTAATAGAGAACAGCCTGATCCAAGATGGGGACACTGACATCTCTCCATCGTCCATCCATCTTTAGGAACACAAACAGGAATGTCAGACATATTATGTACTGTAGTGATTTAACAACTGAATGCTTGAATTACAAAATTAGAAATTTAAGAACTACAATATTATGAAACACAATTTAAAATTTCTGAATTGTTTTAAATCTTGTTTTCAGAAGGAATTTACAGTCCAGAGATGACTTTACAATATTCCTATTAAAATATTTAAAACTTAAACATACTGGAACTGCTCATTCATTTACAGCCTACATCATGACTTTAACCACTGATCATTTGGGCTACTGTTCTTACACTGAAACTAAGGGTCCGTATTTGGATCTCCTCGTAGGGGTCAGTTGACTACCAAAAGGGCAACACAATGGATTATGTGTAATTAATTAAAACATAACTAAAAAATGCTGTTTTGTAGCTATCACTGAGGTATGTGCTCTCCTATTTTTGGTATTTTCAGCAAGCGAAAGAGGAATGTCACAAGTTCCTGCCAGAGAACAAACTGACCAAGACAACAGTGGCAGAGCTGTGAAGTCAGAGTTGTCTGCCTTTTTTTATTTCTGACAATTTCACCCCTTTCCTGACCTACATAATTATTTATAGTGTTGTTTAATATTTAGACTGATATTTCATATTACAACATTTCATTATATTATAATAGATGTTTTCTTTTTGGGTGTTGATGGAAATCTATTACCATTTACCACCTTTTTTACTGAAGAGTGTGTAATTTGGCCACACTCCCCTTCCTCCACATTCATAAGATTCACTGGACTTTCTCGGTGCTATAAGAAGAGGAGGGGCTCTCCTCTCCAGTCTTGCACCTCACGCTGTGAAATATTCAGTTGCAGGCTCCCAACACCAGCCAGTCTACCAATAAACAGCCTCTGACAGTACGATTGGCAGCGGCCGCAAGAGTAAAAGCCTGTCAGCCACAATATTTTTCCTGGACAGCGGGAGGTGATGGTAGAGTGTTCTCAGTGCTGCAAGCTTCATTCCCGGAATGGACACCTCGCAGCCCGGTGTGGTTATAGGTGCGTTGGGTGTCAGAGAGCATCCCGCCTCACTGCGCACAGATTTCAGTGGCTCTGACTGATTTCTGCCATGCATCCGCATTGGAAGATTGTGGGACATGTTGCCTTGGCTTGTCATGTGCTTTGATGTATGATTATAACATCATGTTTTTGCCTAATTTATCAGACTTAACTGATAAAAGATCATCTCATTGCTGGCAGCTGCACGTTTTGACTACCTGTGTCCGTTCTCACTGACATGTTCTTTGCACACAAGCTGTGATCTGTACCTACATTTTTTTTCCTTTTTGCAAGACATCCTCATCATCTTCACCAGCAGCACAACAGTTCAGACATGCCTCTTCAATTCTGGCTGCGGACATCCCGCCAGCCTTCTTAAAAAAAAAAGCTGTCAGGATCGCGGGGTGAAGCGACATGGAGAGTGGCAGCCGGGCTGCGACGGTCGGGGACGGTGCAGCCAATATCTCAGCAGCGCACCTCTGGCTGGATCTCGTCAACGCGTCGAGTCCGCCTACCCGGTGGGACAGCAGCCCACCTGCAGAAGGGACTGGCCTGGAGGACCAGCAATGGCTCTTCCGAGAGCAAGCCTACCGGGACTTCACCACCACCATTCAGGTTTTCATCCTCATAGGTTCGCTGCTCGGTAAGTCAGTCCATATAGGCAGCTGAACATATTGTTCATTCTTGAATGGCAGGCCTATGACATACAGTCATGGATGCTATAGACAAAATACTCACACTATAATGCCTAAATTGAAAATTCTGCCTGTGATTTTTATGGGATTTATTTCTTAAAATATTTCCACTGGTTTCAGATGTTTTCCATCAGCTTCAAGGTTTAATTATCAATTATCATAGGGCACCTTTTTTCTTTAAAAGATCTGGTGCAATTTACACCAACAAACAGGCCCTTCACAAGTAATCTAATAAGTAATGTTTAAAAGTGTTTATGCTATAGAGACACAAGTAATACTGTGTCTTTTAATGGCAGCATAATGGTCCCAAATAATGCAAATGTAAAATATATATATGTGGTCACTGTCAATTGGATTTTGTGCATTTTAGATCATCTTGTCCATCTTACATGTAAAATACATACTTAAATAGTTATTTTACATCTCCAACTCCAAACTTTTAGGGCGCAAAAATATGAACATAGTCTTTATTTTCCCATCATTTTCCTGCTTTCTTTATTCAAACCATTGGTCAATGTAAACAATTTAACCCTACTACTACCCTACTACCCATTGGTTTTACTAAATATTGGGACAATGCAAATGTCATATTCTTTATTGTTGTTAAATTTCAAGCAACACCCCAATAACATCAATCTCAAAAGTCCAAGTTGTCTCCTCTCCAAACACTTTATATCCCAGTGTCATCAGTGTATCAGCTGGTCATCCCCCAAAAAGCTTCAGACCTTACTACACATAACAGTGTGGATGGCAAGTATTTTCATAGGATAGTGGTTAGCATGGTGTGCAATTTTTTTCATCTGGTTTTGACCACTTTAAGTTGTAACAGTGACTTTGATAATGCTTACATGGTTCAGACTAAACCCGGGTAGACTCACGTGCTTATTCTCCATACAGTACATTCAGAAAGTATTCAGACCTTTTATCACATTTTTTATGTTGCAGCCTAATGCTAAAATCATTTAAATGATTTTTTTCCCCTCATGAAGCTACACTCCTTATTCCATAATGACAAGGCAAAAATATAATTTTCTCTTGATCATCTTTGAGATGTTTCTACACCTGGACTTGATATGGAATGTACAAGGTCCCACAATGTATACAATGTATATCAGAGCAAAAACCAAGCTATAAGATGCCTGTAGAGCTCAGAGACAGGATTGTGTCAAGGCTACAAAAACATTTCTGCTGCATTGAAGGTTCCCAAGAGCACAGTGACCTCCATAATTCTTAAATGGAAGATCTCTGGAACAAACAGGACCCTTCCTTGAACTGGCCGCCCCGCCAAACTGAGCAATTTGGGGACAGGGGCCTTGGTAAGAGAGGAGAATGACCTGTTGGTCACTCTCGCTGAGTTCCAGAAAAGCCTTTCATCAGTGAAAGAAACAAGAAAGGCCCCTTGGAGTTTCCAAAAAAGCACCTATAGGACTCCCAGACTGTGAGAAACAAGGTTCTCTGGTCTGATGGAACCAAAATTGAACTGCTGTGCCTAAGTTATAAGTGTTAAATCTGGAGGAAACTAGGCACCACTCATCACCTGTCCAATGCCATTGTGCATGGGAGCATCATGCTGTGGGAGTGTTTTTCAGTGGCAGGGACTAGGGGACTGGTCAAGGTTGATGTAAAGCTGAACAGAGCAAAAAGTACAGAGATATCCTTGATGAAAACCTGGTTCCAAGTGCTTAGGACCTAGTCTGAGCTAAAAGTTAATCTTTCAACAGGACGGTGACCCTACGCGCACAGCCAAGACAATGCCAGAGTGGCTTCAGGACAACTCTGTGAATGTCCTTGAGTGGCCCTACCAGAGTCCTAACTTGAACACTATCGAACGTCTCTGGAGAGACCTGAAAATGACTGTCCACCACAGTCTCCATCCAAACATGACAGAGCTTGAAAAGATTTGCTGAGAAGAGTGGCAGGAATCCCCAAATCCAAAGCTTGTCATGTCATACTCAGGAAGACTCAAGGCTGTAATCACTGTCAAGGGTACTTCAACTAAGTACTGAGTAAAGGGTCTGAATACTAATGTCATTGTGATATATTAAAGTTTTTCCTTTTTTAATATCAATCAATAAGATTTCCAAAATGCTGTTTTTGCTTTGTCATTATGGGATATTGAGTTTAGATTGGGGGGGGGGGGGGTACATTTAAATGACATAACATAACATAAGGAAAGTGAAGGGGTCTGAATACTTTCTGAATGCAAATTACTTTAACAATACATTAATGATACTGACCTCCATTTCCTTTTGTCATTTTTGAAATTATAGAGTTGAAGCAAGCAGTAGTCCTTTGTTAATTCCAAAAAGCCTTGTCCCTACATGGCAATGCACTATGGAGGAATATTTTAACTGAAGTTCGGGTGTCTGGGGAATCGGTGTATTGCACCATTCAAGGACAAAAATACATCAACAGGGCATGTGTCACACATTTGTAAAGTCTCTGAGACTAAAATATGCGCCAGACATCCTGTTTTTTAAACCCAGGCTAGTCAGTTTAGCGCTACACCAGTTCTTGGTACTTTTGTGTGGCTGTATTGTTATTTGGCTGTGTGTGTATGTTGCATTCACATATCACTTTGAAGATGAGATTTATTGGCTGAAACAAACAAACAATAAGATTTCATGGATATTTTCATAAACTGGATGCTCTGAAATGTTCTCTTTTTGAATCTGTGGACCTGTACATCATCATTTGTCATGAGGTCACTCTGGTTACTATTGTTTAGTGTCTTGTAGGCTCATATGGGCTCGACACCAGAAAGGCACAGGACACTTAAACTTAAGCAATCAATCAATCAATCAATCAATCAATCAATCAATCGTGGACTTTGCAAAACCTACAATGTGAATGTGGTGCCCTTTTCCATCATAATTTTAAGGTTGGCAACACCAACCTTAATTTGTATGGGCTATAGTGACAGGTTTTATCTAATGCATTTCACCATGAAACTGGCAAATATTAGCAGCAAAGACTTTTGCACATTTTATGTTTCGTTCAAGCTGAATCTGTGCTGGCTATGTGACAAGTATTTCCTCGGGTCCCAGTAGGAACACAGACTGTTGCTGCTGCTGCTGATGGAAGTCAGGAGGGAACCGAGTGAATTGATTGACCGCAACAGAGCATCAGTCTCCTACAGTCGTGGCTTTGACTTCCCCTCCATCATATTGGCACCCAGGAACATAGTCCTCCTGCATACACATATTCATGAATGTGTTATTTGTCACAAATATGGCTGTAACATTCTGTCTCCTCACAGCACACCCTCAGCCATGATTGGTAGTGCCGTTAGTTTAGCTGTTGGGACAAGTGTGAGCTCAATGAAAGACTGGGCTTTTTGCAGCTTTCTCAAAATGATGAAATACAGTGAAACTCACCCTAAAACTGGCAAAAATGGACCAGCTAACTTCTGATCTGACTCACTACCACCTCATACTATGCAGTGCTGTGAGGCAGAGGACAGAAAATCTACCACATGACCATGAATTTTGTGACGATGTGTCTCAAAATACCCTCTTTTCTTTTCATTGCTGTCGTCATGGCTTGTAAAAATAATCCTGGAACACACTCTGATTGGGCATGTCAATTATAATCAGAACTACTGCAAGTAAAAAGATTACACTTCTAATGAAATCATTTTCTGCCAAAAGTCATCTGAAAAAGGTGAACTTTGCATTTCTAATGACACAGAGCACATGGCTATCAATTAAGGAAAAGAAGGGCATTGTAAAGTTAAAAATAAGTAAAGTTGCTGCACCAATTTTAGGATAATCGCCCTTCAAAGAGCCATTTCAAAGGCTGATTGAAGACTCTCTCATTTCACCTATACACCAGATAAACCAGGTCCATTTTACATTAAAAAATCAAAGTGACATCTTGACCTGACTATGGAAATATAAATAACCTCTAGATAAAGATAATGAAGGATAAGAATGGTGATCATGCAGAGGGCTGTCTTTGAGGTTTAGGTTCTCAAAAACATGCGTCTTTCAATTTCAAACCACTTTTTACTTCATCAAAAAGGTTTTCTAATATGATAAAAGCAAGGACTCCCTGAGACCGATATTCACACAGCCCCTATAAATGCACTGGTCCAATGAATAAGGCCACGTCTCGTACTGATGTCTCCAGTTGTTTTTATTCGTATCTCTTATCCTCTCAAGACACCGTGAAAACTATAAAAATAACACAAAACACAACAAGTCAAAAAATATCTCTCTCTATCATCCACAGTCTCAAGTTTCTCTCAGTACACAGGCCCAAGCATGGCAATAAAAGGCACACTAAATGTTTTTATAAAGAATTCCCACAAATGCCACACAAATATGACAATTGAAACCACAAAACAAGGCAAAACAGTTACCGTGTGCGCCTCTTGAACCATGCAAATTACTTTCTGGCTGTATGTCTTCTTTGTAGCCACGTTGTCGTTCTCCGTTTACATCTCTTCTCACCCATAATGCAGCACACCTCCCCAAACACTGACCTATGACCTTAACTTTCAAAATAAAAGATGAAATCTGTCTCCGAGACAGTTACACTCCCACCAAATTACTATGATTTATAACAACATTTATAGAAACATGAATGAATAAATCTGGTAATTTTCAGAAATAAACAACAGGCATTTTATACCTCACATGTCAACACTGATATTTTAAACTCTCCTTACTGGTAGATTCTTTAAGATTTGTGACTTTACCACACATTTTAGTTACTTTCTACAAGTACAACTAATTTATGTATAGGTCGTTCAAGAATGGATGAACTGGTGAGTCTTTGTCCTTCTTTACTGAGCTTTCTGTTTCCCATTTGTACTGTGGCTTTGCGCACTAACCCATCTTCATCTTTGCAGACCTCTAGCACCCTCCCAATTCTCCACTGATGACGGGGCACCTCATCCTCTTTGAGAATGACAATATCTCCAATCTTCACATTACGTCTTGTAGAGTGCCAGCATTGCCTGAGGGTAATATTTGCTAGATACTCCTTCCTCCATCTGCTCCAGAATTGCTCTGTCAGGTACTGTACCCTGCGCCACCTTTTCCTGGCGTATACATCTTCCGCAACAAATTCTCCTGGAGGAGGAAGCGGCACAGAGCTTTTCATGGTCAGCAAGTGGTTTGGGGTAAGTGGCTCTAGACTTTTGGGATCATTGATGCTGTCAGTAGTGAGGGGGCGGCTGTTCACGATTGCCATCGCTTCATAGAAAAATGTTCTTAGAGAAGCATCATCTAATCTTCCAGCACTCTTGGAAAGGACACAGCTTAAAACACTCCTAACTGTCCTTATCTGCCGTTCCCAAACCCCTCCCATGTGACTGGCATCCGGTACGTTCATGATAAAGTCACAATGCTTTTCTGCCAGGTAAGATGTCAGCCTGTCTTTATCAACTTCTGTTAAAGCTTTCGTCAGCTCATTTTTTGCTCCCATGAAATTTGTCCCTTGGTCTGACCTGATTTGTCTTACAGCTCCACGAATAGCTATGAAACACCGCAGTGCATTTATGAACGCATCCGTTGTTAGGTCGTCCAATATCTCAATGTGGATTGCTCTTGAGGATAGACAGGTGAATATCAGTCCGTATCTCTTATTCTCTTTACGACCCTGCTTAGTCAGAAAGGGCCCAAAACAATCCATCCCACAGAAGGAGAATGGTGGAGAGGGATCAATACGGTTAGCAGGCAAATCTGCCATCTTTTGTGTTTCTGTTGGCCTGCGAGCTCTTCTGCATGTGACACATTGTTTGATGTAGTTTGCCACAATTTTGCTGCCACCGACTATCCAGTAACCATTTGCTCTGAGTTCATTGAGAGTCTGTCCTCTGCCTTGATGCTGACCTTTTTCATGACAGTAACCTAAGATCAGACGTGTGATCACCCCATTTTTTGGTAAGATTACAGGGTGTTTCAGGTCGTGAGGCAAGGAGGCCTTCTTTAATCGCCCACCCACTCTGAGAACACCATCTTGCAATACTGGGTCAAGCTGGAACAACTGATGGTTCTGTGACAGCTTACCACCACTCAACATATGTATTTCCTCTTTGAAGGCATCCTTTTGTGCTAATTTCACAAGAAGAAGACTGGCTGTCCTTCTGTCTTCTACAGTTATGGGATCTGCTGTTTTCGCTCTTTTTGCCAGTTTCTGGATATGAGCAACAACATTCAAAGCTGTATGCCATTTTGCGAAACGCTCAAATCTCTCTAGAAAATTGTCCTCTTCGACTGCTTTTGTCTGTAGTACTTGTGTCACTTTGATTTCTGGATCTCCCACCATAAGATGTGGAGTTGACTTTGGTGTGACAATCTCTCTTTCCCACAAGAATTTTGGTCCAGAGAACCACGTTGAACTCATCAATTCTGCCACCTTCAGCCCTCTAGAAGCGTGGTCTGCTGGGTTTTGGTCAGTTTCAATGTAGTACCACTGGGCTGGGTCTGTTGTTTCTCTGATTCTTTGGACTCGATTAGCCACGAAAACATGAAACCTGCGTGCTTCATTGTTAATGTAGGCTAAGACTACCTGTGAGTCTGTCCAAAAATATTCTTGGTCGATTTTGAGCTCCAGCTCCTCCTTTAACATACTGCCAACTGCTGAGGAGACCACTGCAGCTGTCAGCTCCAGCCTAGGTATGGTTACAACCCTGGTGGGTGCAACCCGTGCTTTACCTATCACTAAGGCGCAATGCACTTTGTCTTTTGTCACCACTCGGATGTATGAACACTGCCCGTATCCATGACTACTCGCATCCGAAAAGTGATGCAATTCCATCCTCTGTACTTTCCCTAGGTTTTCAGGGACAAAGCATCTTGGGATTTGGAGTTTCTGCAGATTCTCTAGATCGTTCAGCCAGTTCTCCCATTGAGGCTTTAATTCTGCAGGCAGTTGTTCGTCCCATCCAATGCCCTTTTGGCACATTTCCTGCAGGATTTTCTTACCCAGCAGGAGGAAAGGGGCCAGGAAGCCCAGCGGGTCGAACACTGAGGCGACTGTGGAGAGAATTCCCCGCCGTGTTGCTGGCTTCTCATCCAGGGAAACATTAAAGGAGAATGTATCACTGTTCACACTCCACTTCACTCCCAACACAGTGTGTACTGGGAGTTCTTCACGACTGAGATCCACATCCTGTACTCCACTAGCTCGTTCACTGTCAGGAATAGACTCCAAGACTTCTCTGTTGTTAGAGATAAACTTGTGTAAGTGTAGTCTGCCCTTTGCACACAACTTTTGCGCTTCTTTGACTAGTTTGATGGCTGTGTCCACAGAGTCTACGCTGATCAACCCGTCATCAACATAAAAATGTTTCCTGATGAAATTGGCTGCTGCAGGGTAATCTTTCTCCGCCTGGCTTGCAAGGTACTTCATACCATAATTCGCGCAGCCCGGAGAAGACGCCGCTCCAAACAGATGCACCCGCATGCGATACTCTTTTGGCTCTGTTTTTGAATCACCGCCTTCCCACCACAGGAATCGTAAGTAGTCTCTGTCCTCTGAACTTACATGAAACCTATGAAACATTTTTTCAACGTCACAGATGAGTGCAATTAAGTGTTTGCGGAACCTGCAGAGTACTCCTGTCAGTCCATTTGTGAGGTCGGGTCCGGCTAACAAGTGATCATTCAGAGCTGTGCCATCATACTTGGCGGAACAATCAAACACGACCCTGATTTTTTCTGGCTTTCTAGGGTGATATACTCCCTGGTGAGGAATATACCAGACAGATCCTGCTCTGGGTTGGTTCTCAGCTCTTTCTGCATCCCCGTCTTTAAAGACATTGTCCATGAACTTAACATAGTCATTCTTGAATCTGGGATGTTTCTCAAATTTTCTTTTCAGCTGCTTTAGCCGCACCAGAGCCAGATGCTTATTTTCTGGCAGTTGTGGGCGTGTCTTAAAAGGGAGAGGCATCTCCAAGTGTCCATCTGCATTCTGCTTTATTCTTTCATTCAGTAACTGCATAAACTGTATATCATCTTGTGATATACTCTTTTCCCCAGGGTTAGTATCTTTAAAGTCAGCTTCAAGGGCTCTGATGACATTGGCTGGTGTCAAAGGTGGAAGTTCTTTGACAGAGACACGATGGCACAGACCTGTCACTTCTGTTGACTTTGCGACCTGAGGTGAGTTGCCAACGATGCTCCAACCCAGGTCCGTTTTGATACCATATGGCTCATAGTCACCTCCTGTTATGACTTGTCTTGGGGCCAAGGCTCTGGGGCAGTCATAGCCTATGAGGAGTCCAACTTCACACTCCATCAGCTCTGGTATTTCCTGTGCTATTTGGTTCAAATGTCTCCACCTTTTGGCAGTTTCAGGGGTAGGGATGTGAGAATGTTCGAGTGGGATGAAATCTCTAGTATAGGCAGGTGGCAAGTTGACAAAAGTTTTTGAGGAAAATCCTCTAATTCTAAGACCACTGACTCTTTCACTCTGAACAATGGAATCTTTTCCCATCATAGTGGTAAGTTTCAACTTGACTGGCTCTGTACCCGCCCCCATCTTCTCAATTACCCCCTGGTCTACAAAGGTGTTGCTACTTTGTGTATCTAGTAGAGCATACACTAAAGTCTCTGTTTCAAGGGTGGTGGCTGAAGAAATCCAAACAGGCACTATCATGGAAGTGCTCCCACCTTCACCTTTATCAATGCAGCAGGAAAGGGAGGAGGTGTTTTCTTCCGCTTCTGTAGCATGAGAGGAAGATGCGTCTGCGGCAGCAGAACGGTCCTCATGAAGTGGTGTTGGATGAGGTTTCTTACACACGCCACAAGTAGCTTTATTCTTGCAGTCCTTTGAATTGTGTCCCCGCCTGAGACAACCAAAGCACAGATTATTTTCAAACACAAACCTTTTCTTTTCCTCAACAGGCTTACTGGAGAGCTTCTGACATTTGTGGACGGAGTGACTCTCTCCACAGCACAGGCATGTTACTGGGTTTGCAGATAATGCTGACATGCTCACTTTCTTTGATCCATTTGAATATTTTGAGCTGTTCTCTGCAACACTGTATGTTTTCATTACTGTCGTTGATTTATCAGTCTCATGTGCTTTCACATTTGTACTGAATGCATTCGCCTTTGTTCGTTTTACCTCTCTTTGTGACTTTTCTTCAGGTGACCTTAAGGCTTGCAAAGATGTCACAGGATTGCATGCTATATCTGCTTCATTTGCTATGAAATCAGAAAACGCCTTGAAGTTAGGGTATTCCTCTGTTTGTCGCAGCTGTTTTGTGACATGGCGATTCCAGCGGGAAGTCAACCAATCTGGGAGCTTCTGCAACATCTTTCGGTTTTCTTCACAGTCATTTAACACCTGAAGTCCTTTGATGTGAGGCATGGCATTGTTGCAGGATGTCAGAAAATCACTAAATTGTCTTAATTTAACTGACTCTCGTGAGCCAATCTTTGGCCAGTTGTTCAGTTTTTCTCTGTATGCACACTGGATTGCAAAGGGGTGGCCATACCGAGCATTCAAGGCTTCCCATGCTTGGTTGTAAGCTTCACTGTCCTTTCTGTAGAAGCTTCCTTCTACTACAGATCGTGCTTCACCACTGAGATATTTCTGCAGGTAGAACAATCTGTCTGCTGGGTCTATGCATCGACGTTCTATCAGTGCCTTGAAACTTGTTCTCCACTCTAAGAACTTCAGTGGGTCTCCACAGAAGACTGAGGGCTCAGGTGTAGGCAGTCTTGTAAGAACCATTGTGTCATGCAGAGCTTGTACTAATGATGCTTCTTTATTTGTACTGGTTGCTTGATCATTGTTATTCTCACACGTTTGTTCTTTTTTAATTTCTCTACGTGGTGCTGGAGGACTACATGATATTGGAGGACAACTGGCCTCATCACATGCTGCTTGGCTTTGGCTGTCACCCCCATTTGAGTCAGCATCAGAGTATGCCTTAAGTTTAGCCGCTATCACATCAAGATCTCTCTGATTTTCTAGTTTCTTAAGTTCTTGCTTTTGTGCAGCAATTGCTTCTTCCATCTTCATTTCAGCTCTTTTTGCAGCCAGCTGCGCAGCACACTCTGCTCTCTTGACTGTTAAGCTTTGACTTTCTGCTGAATGTGAAGAATGATTTGAGTGGTGACTGCGAACAGTAGATTTAGTTCTTGAAGACCCAAATACTGATTGGGCATAATCTCTGTCCAGCATCACATGAAGCCTTGCACTTTCTGCTTTGGCATCAAAGTCCTCTTGCCCTACTTCACTCATGCGTACCTTCATAAGTCCCATCAAATCTCCTGTTACTGCTGTGCAGGAATCCATCTTCCTTCTAATCTCAGTAGAAGGTGCTGATTGAGATCGTACATTTTCATATACATCTTTCACTTGTTTCTCTAGTCCTTCAACAGCATCCATCATGTCACTCAAATCTCCATCAGAGCACTCTTGTTTAAGATTGGTGCGTGCAGCTTTTACCTGCTCTTTCCATTTTTCATACATTGTGAAGAATTTACTCTCCTTCTGAGAGATCTCTTGTTGCTTCAACTCCAGCATTTTTGGGGTTAACTTTCTCTCGCGTGAAGATTTCCTGGGGTTGTCTGTCTGGAAGGTTGTGGAGGTAGGCTCAACCACTGTTAATTTCACTATCTCTATTTCAGCAAAGACATCACCTATAAGTGATTCTAATCTCTCTTTTTCAGCTTCCTCAGTTTGAGATTTTAACTGTATTCTCAAACTACTTAAGTCTTCTTGAAGAGACTCAATTTTTTCACTTAATTTGGCACTTGGTGATTTTTCCTCACTAACAGACATTTCACAGGTTTTTTGAAAAGGCACTGCATACCTCAATTTGCATGTGCAGATATAACCCTTTAGAACTATGTAGTTATCAGTACAATCAACTGCTATTTCTATTTACCCAATCTCGTTAAACTCAGTATTTAAACTCTCAGATAAACCATTAACAAAAAAAAAACATTAGGCTATTAAAACCTTCATAACAATTACACTGATAAATCAGGAACCGCAATTAGTCTATAAAGAAATGAAATTACTCTCTCAATAATTAACCTAGTGTTTTTAACAAGTTTCTTGTAACGGTTTTGTTTGTTTTATATAAGGAAATATGAGTTACTCTCTCTTTAAGAATCAGCAGTTTTGTCCGGTCCTTCCTTTCAAGGTATCCAAAGTTCCATAAGAACTTCAGGGTAGCACAGTCAAACCTGACGCCTTCTGTAGAGCATGCCCTCTTTGTGTTGACAGTGTGGGACGAGAAACACACACATTGCACGCTGCACCCGGTAGGGGATATTTGCGGAGCTGTAGTCCGCACAATTGTTGCCCTATGTTGGCGAAATCGCGGCACTCTCCACCCGGTGTCAGGATCGACTCTCCCACCGTCTTCCTTGGATTAGCACGCCTCTTCCTTAGCCTCTTGTCCGGTCATACACTGCCCCGGCGATGCTTCTCTCTCTCTTCTTCACGGACACGCGCGCTGCTCTTTACAGTAGACTCTTGGCCACACGGCGTACGTTTTCACTATAAATGCACTGGTCCAATGAATAAGGCCACGTCTCGTACTGATGTCTCCAGTTGTTTTTATTCGTATCTCTTATCCTCTCAAGACACCGTGAAAACTATAAAAATAACACAAAACACAACAAGTCAAAAAATATCTCTCTCTATCATCCACAGTCTCAAGTTTCTCTCAGTACACAGGCCCAAGCATGGCAATAAAAGGCACACTAAATGTTTTTATAAAGAATTCCCACAAATGCCACACAAATATGACAATTGAAACCACAAAACAAGGCAAAACAGTTACCGTGTGCGCCTCTTGAACCATGCAAATTACTTTCTGGCTGTATGTCTTCTTTGTAGCCACGTTGTCGTTCTCCGTTTACATCTCTTCTCACCCATAATGCAGCACACCTCCCCAAACACTGACCTATGACCTTAACTTTCAAAATAAAAGATGAAATCTGTCTCCGAGACAGTTACAGCCCCTATTATAGGACACACAAGAAATGTTGGCTCCATTATGTAGGCACTTATGCTGCCCTGGTGGTGGTGTGATTTAGTTTCTTTGTATCTTCAAAAAGCAATATGTATGAGAAATGAATGAATGAAATGAAAATACCCACAGCCGATTAAGATTAAGATTAAAATTAAGTCCCTTTTTGGAAGTCATGATTCACAAACTCAGTTCAGTTCATGTCCTTGTAATTTCCTTCCTTTGAAACAAAGAGATGCATGAGGTGAAGAGGCAATGTGACCTTAAACTACATGCTCACTTTAAAGGTCTCACTCTGCAGCAGCATTTAAGTGTAGCATTCATGTCAGTATTGCAAATAGTAGCAAAATGTTTTAAGTTGGAAATGCAGTTTAATTTGACACTGTGGTACTATATTTTTTTTAAACTTGTTCCTCATGCAAACTTAAAAATGTTTACACTGAATCAAATATTCAAACTCATGTTAGTTATCATGTTCTTAACTCATGCATTAAATATACACCTGGCCTGTTGACTAGCTACACAGCTTTAAAGAAAATGTGTTTCATGTCCTCCAGCTAATGTGTGTTAGCTGGAGGTGATTAGCTTAGCTTAGCATAAAGACATAAAACAGGGGGAAATAGCTAGCCTGGCTCAAATAAACCCTCACTTTTTCATATGTAATTTCCAGAGTAATATATTGTATTGTAGTCAGGCTAATATGGTTTTAATTATAGTGTTTGTTTAATCAGTACACACATAGAAAGTTGGTGGTTTTAAGGGGAGCCACTTAGTGTGAATATATTTCTTGAATTCTCTGGTCACAGTGAGGTTACTATTTGTGATACCATCAAACAGTCCTACTAATAAGCAGAAACATGAATAACTTCTCATGCTTTCGTTTCTCCCGATGGAGATCAGCATTTAATCGGATTAATGTACCACAGTGCACATGGCACCAGCTTGTTGCCAACAACTGTGATCAGTTCTGTGAGGACTTCACACTACAGTATAACTGTACATATACGGCTGTATGTTGGTTACCATTCATTCAAGTAAAGAGTCTCATTGACACTTAAGTAAATATAACACAACGGGGAAGGTACGTGTTAAGCATGTTAGTGATATTTCACAGTTTGAATTCTAACAGTTGCTATGTTTAGACACCTGGTTTTCTCACAGTGTTCTCTGAAAACAGAAGCTTATTATCAACACACCAGAAAATGACACACCTTACATTCATGTGTGTGAAGTAGACAATGGAAGCTACTTCTTCTTCTCCTTCTTCTTCTTTTTGAATTATTGGGGTTTTTCATGTTGCTACCTGTAGTTGGACTGCCATTTGTTAAGTGGAAAAAGCAATCATGTTTAGTGTTTGCTCTTTATCCCCATTGGCTGCTGTGAATATGGTTGCCAAGGTGTCCCTCAAGTGCCAGGCCAGTGTTTCATGAACAAAAGGATGAAGGGATTTTATAGACAATGCTAGCTCTGACTGTTAAAAAAAGAGTCCCAGTGTTTGTATGAAGACACTCACAATTGTATTATTTACAGTTATGTCTGTGTTATTGTCTCTATTGTCTTAAGATTTATCAAAATATGACATAATTCTGACCTAAGATACAATAACATGTCTCATAATACAAAAAATAATCTAAACTAATCTAAACTCTTGTGTTTAGAGCTGTGATCCTATACATTACTTGTATTGTAACCTCTGGGAGGGGTGACATCACACCATTGCAGCTGTACTATAGGTGGATACACGACTGCTGTTGTGTATTATATAAACTTTTCACACAGTTCTGCTCAGCTCTGTCTCTTTCTTCATCTTCTTTTAATTTTCCTGCTGCTTTTTTCCCTTCTCCTCCCCCTCTTCCTCTCCTCACAGGAAAAACAGCAGCAATGTTTGTTTTTTAAACCTTTTACTACAGTGAAACGGCAGTAGTTGTAGAGAGGTCAAACAAAATTAGGGATGAGATATGGGGATTGAAATGCACCAAAAGTCCCTTGCTAGACTCAAATGGGGCACATATTCTGTTCAGATGTTAAAACAACCTATGTTTACCCGACAAATAACTCTCAGTTATTAATGAACTATGATGTTTGTTGCTCAGAGGCAAATGCGGAGGAAGTGAGTTGTTGTTTTAGCACTGGAATACTTCAGGGGAGATGGGGTCAGAGTGGATGATTTTCCATCATGTGATTTTGACAGCAGTAATTTTAAACCTAGTTAATTGTATGCCTAAACCAACCAACTAAACCTTAACCATAAAGTTGGCAGGCCAGAAAACGATGATATGAATCATTTCTGTAATAATCATTTAAAACAGACTCTGGCAGACAATGTCAATGTCATGTTTTCTTGTTTTCCCCTTCCCTCTACTCTTCCTTTATCTTCTTCTCTCTACTTTAAAAAGGCAGTTAAGGTAATCCATTTCCTTAATCAATCATCTTTTATATAATTCTGAAAAAAATATGTATGAATGAGTATGAGTATGTATGTTTGTGCTAATTTCATTATCCAATCCGAGTCAGCTTCATGGAATGAAGAGGCTGAGTGTAGTTCATTAATTACTGCTTTGTTAGTGTTTCCCAGTAATTCTAGTCCTGTGTGTGTTACTAAAATCGACACACACAGTGAAAAGCTGGCAGCAAAGCACACCATGTTCCCTTAAACACAGCTTCTTCCAGCTCCATCTAAAAACCTCTCTGGCCGAATTTCAACAGCCTTTTCTACCAAAATTGATTGCTACATCTGACCTGGCTTTTATAGCACAGATCCTCTTGCAGGACTACTGCATTTATCTTTGCAAGGCAGTAATTCAATGTTTTTTCTTTGCACACCAATTGATGGCGATTGCATATTTTTCTCTCTCTGACCGCGGCCTGTTTTTCAACATTTACAGACATCACATAACCTCAGGAAAAATAAAACAGGTTTCCTCACCAGAGATCATCATGCTCTGTTCCTGACTATAAAAGCACCACTAACACTCTGGGTAATTACATTTTGAGAGGTTGGTATTACACGTATCCCTCTGCAACCTGACATCAGTGCTCCACAGGGAATGTAAAGTTCAGCTTTTTAAACCTAATTAACAATTACTGTTACATCGCTCCAAATTATGGGATCTTAACGTTAAAATGCCACAGTTTCTCTTCATGCACCTGATTGTATTAGGTTTAACTAACAAAAACATTTCTACCAAAAGGTATATATATTCAAAATGCTATTACAATATTACAATTATTCTTCAAATGATAACAACCCTATCTTGACAAAGCCACAAAGATGTATTTATTACTTTGGACTGGATCTATTGATGCACACTGTGTCCTACCATTAAGTCTTTTAGCATAATATAAATGTGATTTCAAGGAGACAAGTCTCATAGTCTTCAATTTTTACATATTTCCACAGAAAATAGATTTTTAAAGGAGGAAATCTGCTTAAAGTGATTGTCACCTAGATTCTGTGTTGCTGCCATTCCTGCTGCAAGAAGAGGTTCTGTTAATAGTCAATGTGGTTCTCTTTACAGGAAGTTCAGGAACTCTTCCAGTAATAAAAGATTGAGAGAAAAATGGGAGCAAAGTAAAAAAAAAAGCTGGCTATTATGTATCATAGTCCCCCTAAGCAATGAAAAAAAGACAAACTAAAGTATTTGTGCTGCAATTTGTGCTTTTCAAATATCCATTCATGGTGCCCAGAGGTAGCCTGGGTAAACCCATGCTCTCTTTCCAGTGACATTCCACTTCGCTGGAAAGCTAACCCTATGCTAACCCTACCTCAATTGTGGCAGGGTCTGGCGTTAGCCAGGCTAGCTCAGAGGATGAACCCCAATGAATTTGGTGATCCACAAACTTTGAATTAGTCAGTGGAATATGTTGGTTTACAAATCCAATAACATTGCCATCAGCCTCAGCTACATTGTGGCTATTGCTAATTAGCAAATGTTAGCATGCTAACATAAACATGGAAAATGTATGCCTGCTGAGTGTCATGTTAGCTTTGTCACTGTGATGTTAACATTTAGCTCAAATCATTGCTGTGCATAAGTACAGCTTCACAGAGTTGATAACATGCCTGGAGACTCTTGCACTCATTAGTCTGTGCATATGTTTTTTTCCCCCCTCAATTTATATTCTCTGCATGCAGTTTTCTTTCACAATGTCTGCCCTAGATAGAAGGCACTGACTAAGACATGGTGGATAAGTCACCTGTTCATTGTTCATTAGTGTTAGCGCACAGACCAATGGACAATTAGGAGTCTCCAGGTAACCTGACTATTAAACAAAGATGAGAGGGACATGGAGAAATCTAGGTGTATATAAATATTCAATACTTTAGATGTTTAAGGATATGTTAACAACCAAACATGATTGAAGAGGTTTCTTCAAACTTTGAAGGCTTTCTATGGTTGTGTTCAACTGAACTCTGACAACAGTGACAATAGAATTGTGAGGCACCAAATAATGGCAGCAGTAATTGTCCACTCACACAGTTGGTTCCATATGAGAAACTCTATACCAAATACCTAATTTAATTCCACATATTGACATCTATGCTGGCATTAACTCATCCTAATAAAACCTGAACATAAACTTATGACAAGTCATTCGGTTACAGGAAATTGAGGGAGCAACAAAGTCATTTTATAGTCACATATTCCATATATGCCCTGATCACGGATGTCTACGAATAAGCAGCACATATAAACGTTTAGTGCTCATTCAGTCTGCATACAACACTACTACTCTTCTGCCTGCTTTCAGAAATGTAACTCCCTCCACCTCAACAAAGTTCCGTTGTTTATTGATTTTGCACGTTTCTTTTTAATGACTGTTCATGCTCCTCAAATGTTGTGTGTGTCAGGCTCTACCAAAGGATTTGTGAGCTCAGGGACAGTCTGCACAATGCTCAATCAGATTGGTTTCGGAGCATGACATTAGCAGACACAAGCAAAAATGCATATTGTCGTAATAAATAGTTCAAATTTTGATATGGGTTTCCTGACTGAGGTATACTCAAACAAACACAAAGATGTGATTAATTGTTTTTTACTACCAGGGTTTGGATATCAGAGACTGTGTGTGATCTCATTCTGAAGCTCTTCACCTATCTCCCCCCACTCTCCCCACAGGAAATGCCACGGTGTTGTGGTGCACCTGCTGCACGAATGTTTTTAAATCTGTGACCAATCGCTTCATCAAGAACCTGGCATGCTCGGGGATCTGCGCCGGCCTGGTGTGCGTTCCCTTCGACGTGGCGCTCGGAGCCAGTCCTCGCTGCTGTTGGTGGCTCCATACTCTGCTGCTGTGCAAGGCCATCAAGTTCCTCCACAAACTCTTCTGTTCCGTCACTGTGCTCAGTTTCAGTGCCATTGCACTCGACAGGTCAGTTTGGAAAACATGCTTGAAATGATTTACATTTCAGTTTCGTGTGTATGTTGTGTAAAAAGAAAGAATGTGGTTTGCATTTGAAATCCACCTCTTACAAAACAGGAAAAATCTGTGGTGCTTTATTTTTTGAGCACACACAACACAGTTCTGCAGCCTGAACCACCGACTTTCAAATACATGTTTGAAAAAGGCTAGTGGGCACCTCCCACTCACTTGGCTGGATTTGGAAGTACCACTTGAGAGAAGTGGATGATTTAAGTAGATTGACTGATCAGTTCATCAATATATATTGCTTGGCCAAGTCAGCTGTATGAGTAATTCTCATCCTGAAAAATGGAGATTTGGAAGTACAAACATCAAGGCTGCACAAATAGAACGACATTAAACAAGGGTCTGGTAGACTGTTTTTGTTTTTGTTTTAAGTGAGAAAGTCTTTTCCAATCTCCATCTACACCCTGTGGTGTAGTTGAGAGGGTTTGGGGGATGGGGGGTTGCGATCAATGGAGCATGTGTATGACACGCTGAGTGGCCGTGTCCCAAGCCTCCCTGCGGTGCTAAAAGCTGCATCCAAAAGCAGCCTCAGATCCCTCTCACACACACACGCACACACACACACACACAGAGCCAGGTTTTTAGAAAGTCATGAGTCTTCTAGCACTACCTGACCCAGATGATAGAAATTAGCCGCCACCTAAACCCTTAAAAAAATACAAAATTTCACATTTTGGTTGTTATTTATGTTTTTAAAGCTTATATTTATACTGAGAGACATTTCCTATATTTAGTATGGCCAAATTGTATGTTATGTCAAAACAGATTAAATAAAGACGGAGTATTACAACTTTCATGAAGTTAGGATTTATAACAGGACTTTTTATTAGTTTTATCTATGTGTACCTAATACACTGGCAAATGAATACAGAGAGCTTATAATACATTTATACTTTGAATAAACCATGATAGCTTCCTACATTGGACTCAAGGGTCAAGATCCCCTGATCTTGGTGAGGGCATAGATGGAATTCCAGTGAACTAATCAAAGGGCTATGTCATCATAGCTTATATATATGGACTGTTTCAGTATTTAGAAATAAACCTACTTGTTGTAAACCAGTAAAATTATAGTTTAGAGGTAGCCCCCTCATTCTGGGTGTTTTAATTTGTGCTGCTGTTTCTTCAAAATAAACCACACACTTGATATTTCATTAGTGCACATCTAGTATTTAATATATCAAGTCAGTCAAAAAGATGATTGACTTCGTTACACTATTAAGCTTCATTCAGAAACCATAAAGGACTCCATCAAATACTCATAAGCTCACAGAGTACATTGTAACAAATTAACAGTGGGTTAATTTATTTTTCATGGAGATTGCAGTCAGATACTGCATTGTTCCGGTCTCGTCTCAGCCTTGGTTTCACTGCTACAAAGATTATATCGCCTCCATAGCAACTAATACAGTCAGAAAGCTATCAAACTGATGAATAATTTATTCCCTAGGAGGGCAAATGAGACGGTAGATATACAGGCAAGCTGAGACTGCAGCACACTTATAGATACACACTCCAGCATGTGCCGATGAAAAGACAATCCAGGGAAATAAAGTCTCTCTATGCAATTTGTTTTGCTTACAATGAAGGGGCAAAAAAAAAGAAAAGATGAGAGACAATCTACATATTATTATCTGTGATAGAGAGAGACAGATATAGCTTTGCTGTTGTGGGTTTATATTTAAAACACCCACATGTTTTGAACTTCTGCATAAGGCAACACATCACAGACAAAATGGTGCTAAAAAAATCCTGTCATCCAATTCCAGTAAAATTATGAGTGTTGAATATGCAACACCCCCCCCCCCCCTCTCTCTCTCTCTCTCTCTCTCTCTCTCTCTCTCTCTCTCTCTCTCTCTCTCTCTCTCTCTCTCTCTCTCTCTCTCTCTCTTTCTCTCTCTTTCTCTCTACAAGTAAGTTTACAGAGTTGAATATTCCCTTATTTGGTGAAGACAATAGTATTTAAGATAGGTTACCTCTATTATTGGGTTCTTATTAACATCTTCACATTAAAAATGGCAAACAAAACAAAATGATATATATAAGCCCCACTAACACACAGTCATTATGTTAAGAGGCAGAAGAATACATTTGGTCTTTATACATTTCACTGAAAAACCACCTCTTTCACTTTTGTAGCTGATACAATGGGATGCATTCATTTTGTCTTCCGAGCAAAATCATTTGATGCTCTTCTTCAGTGGATCATAGTTTCAGTTTTACTTGACTTAGTTGATTAACTTCATAGCTACATGTAATTATAGAAATGTTTTGTCAGAGCAAGATACATCAGCTAGTGTTACTGGTGTGAGTATATTATGCACTGCATTCTGGCAATATGATACTTTTATGCTAACAGAAGTGTCTGTTTTGACTCCAGGTACTACTCAGTGCTTTACCCCTTAGAGAGGAAGATCTCCGACGCAAGATCCAGAGATTTGGTCATCTACATCTGGGTCCACGCAGTGGTGGCGAGCCTCCCTGTGTTTGCTGTTACCAACGTGACGGATGTGTATGTCACTTCGTCTTGCTCACACGACCATGCTCAGTCTCTAGGCCACATGGTTTACGTGTTGATCTACAACATCACCACAGTGATCCTCCCCCTTGCTCTCGTCTTTCTTTTCATGCTGTTGATCCGCAGAGCGCTCAGTGCCAGCCAGAAGAAGAAGGTAATCATTGCAGCACTGCGAACTCCCCAGAACAGCATCTCCATCCCCTACGTCTCCCAGCGAGAGGCTGAGCTTCACGCCACCCTGCTGGCTGTGGTGCTGGCTTTCTCTGCCTGCAGTGCCCCCTATGGGGCCTTGGTGGTTTATCGTACCATTTTGGCAGACATGAAGGAGCTGCCCATCTCACTATATCTCACTGCCCTTTGGCTACCCAAGGTGTCTCTGCTCACCAACCCGCTTTTGTTTCTGACTGTTAACCGCTCAGCGCGCCACAGCTGGCTGGACCTGCTGGCCAGGATGCACAGACGTTACAGCCGCCGTAACGTGGTGAGCACCGGGGGTCTGGCATCTCTTGGGGGGGAGGGTGTGATAGGGGAGCCAGTGGGACTGGAAACAGCAGGTCGCTCTGGGAGCCAGCTGCTGGAGATGTTCAACATCGGCCAGCAGCAGATCTTTAGACCTTCTGAAGAAGAGGAGGAAGAGGAGGAAGTAGAGAATGAAATCCCTTCTCAAGGATCAGGAGGTTGCTCTGCAACCAAAGAGGACCACAAAAGTGGGTCGAGATTAGGGAGCTTTAGAGGGGAGGTTATCACCAAAAAAGACTCTCTGCAGGGGCCAGTTGGAGGGCTTGTCATCACCAAGGAGGGCCCTCCTTCAATAATAGCTCCCCGGGCCTCTCCGGTCCACACATGTGCTTACGCCTCTTCATCGCAGGTGGCACCAGCTACGCCTACAGAAGCTGAGGATGCCACACAATTTGGGTTTGGACCCTTTGAGCTGCCTCCTCAGTGGTTACCTGAGACCAGAAACAGCAAGAAGAGGTTGCTGCCTCCATTAGGCAACACACCTGAGGAGCTGATCCAGACCAAACTGCCCAGACCGCGTCCTGAACGACGAATAAGCAGAAACAACAAGGTCAGCATCATCCCTACTGTGGACCCATGAACTATTCCTGCTGGCCTCTGATCTACAAAATCGGACGCAGCTCATTACAGGGAGCACCACTGGGGTCGATGAGGCCTTGGCAGGGTATTGATATGTCAAGCTGCTTAATGAGATGCTCGGTTTCTTTGGTTAATTTAAACCTTTTCACCTTTTTGTTTTTGGAATTTTTCAGATGCAGTTGTAGCCACTGTAGAAGTGCCAAAGTGGCACAGCTTTTTTCTTGTTGGACAGAAATCAATTTGATATTAAATATTTATTATGCTGGGAGAAATATTTCTGCCCAATCCAATCATATGTTTAGCAACCTTTGCAATATCTACTTGATTAAGAAGGCAGATACCTTTTTTATTAGAGCTCAGCTGGGATTAGTAGTTAAATTAAACACACTGTACAAATCCAATAATCATCAGAGATGCACTGACACTGGATGATACGTTTCGATAGGAAATAATCAAGCGAGGGTGTTGAACCTCAAAAAAAAAAGAAAAGAAAGTGTTTTATGCTGTGATTTCACTCTGTAAATGAACACATCCCATTGTGAATTATTTCACAAGTTTTACTTCAATATTTGGAATGAACTCGTCCCTTGGTGGCCTTTTTCTCAAGTCCCACTTTTGGAATGTTCACATTTCTTCTAATGTGGTAGATGTTGTTGTCATTTGTACTTTTACTGTCAGTGAATTTGATAAGATGAAAATGCAGATGTACAGTATGCAAATACATGTTATAAAAATGTGAAATTTTCAGACTTCAGCTGTTTGTTAAGCTGTTTATTTGTGTATGATATGGAGAATCATTGAGAATATTAGAAACAAAAGAAAATCACCCAGGCTGGGGATCTCTTAGCAAGTCCCCTTTGATCAATTTTATTGATTCTCTTCAGGGTTTGAATCAATTCGTCATTCAAATGATTGTAAAATAACACAAATAAAAGCAGAGATAGGAGCACACATTTTATTTGATACACCATGAAAAGCTTTGTGAAATGTGGTTTTCAATTTCAAATTTCACTGACTCTTACGCTGTCGCTGCCGGCTCTGTCTTCTTTGTGATGCATAATGCAATAGCAGCAGCGTGGACCTGAAGCTTTGGCTGAGGTAAACAGAGTCGGGCCGCACTTCAAATATTTGTCAAGCCGTAACTCCCTTCGGTGCTACCTACAATCCCCTGCTATGTCCACAAAGAACCTGAATCCGTGCTGCATCCTGCCCTTGCTGTTATCTGACAATGTGCAGTCACACCTGACTGGAAACAATATTCATTGCTACTACTTAAAAGAGGGAAATAGATGAGTAATGTGTTTATTTTTTTAAATGCTTGCTTCATCGATGACTGTATGAGGACAGTTATTGGGGTATATAGTAGCTCTGTAAATCTACTGCTCTGAATGAATACAGAGTCCAAAAAGCGGTTGTTAATTGACATATACACTAAACCATCATTGATTTTTCTGGTCTGTGCTCATATTTCCCACCTGATTGGACTCTAAGCTTATTTATATACTCTATTATTTATATACTCCTGCACCCATTAAGAGCTTGACAACAGAGCTACAGTACAGTAAGATAGTAAAGAGAGCAGTCACAGATATGGACTGAATTAAAACAGAAAAAGCTTGGAAGACATTAAAACACTTAAATACTTCAAGTTTAAACAGCTTTTAGTTCAGAGTGGTTTGACATAATTAGTGTTAAGGAGTCTGTGGTTCATTGAATTATCATAAGCTGCAAGTGTTGATCAAAGTCATTACTGAGGTTCAAATTTCATTGATGACCTTTGAAAATCAATCTGACAATCTGTTTAGCAAATGTTCAGGAGCTTTCAATCACTTTACATGATCTTCATCAGCAGATGGAATTTGGCCGGTTGTGATGGAATTGTAAACGTTGCAAATTTGAAAGGACTTTTCATCCATGTTGGTCTACATGTTGGAAACAGCAACCTAACCACAAGGTTTATTTGGTAGGAGCTCTGGAGCTTTTGATCATATCAAATGATCTTCATCAGCATCTGTTTCCAACATCAAGGATGAGCTTTGAACCTCACCCAACAGTGAAGAGCTGTGCTCAGAAAAGATGTAAACACCTACTTTATCATGGAACTCTTGTTGAGACTCATGGAAAAGACCTCAAAGTTTAAGGAATTATCATTTCAATGTACTTTTATGCAAGGAAAAGTTCAAACGTTTGCCAGTTTTGTTGTAAATGATAACATACAGTACATCACATCATGTGAAGTGTAAAATACGTCAAGACTCCTTACACAACCACAGTACAGTAGTGCAGTGGTAGTGAAACTCAACTAGGCCTTTATTTTTCTCCAGTCCCAGCAGACTTTTCAGAGAAAGCAATGTTTTTTATTGTTGTGGCTAACACGAGTAGTGAACGTCTAGACATGTTAATGAGAGATGAGAGGCTTACTGCCTACGCAAACACTCCAATGTATTCTTTCAGCAGCACAACCATTGAGTCTGTACATCCAGCTACATGTTAACAATTCAGGTCATCAGAGTTGCTCAAAACACATTTTGTCAGTTATGTCAATAATCTCTTCACACCTCATTTCTTTACAGAAATAGTTGGAGAGTTGTAAAATCGTTGTACAATTTTACATAATGGCATAATGGCAAATTACAGCAACTTCAATCCAGACTGTAAAAGGAAAGGTTAATCTGCTTTGCAGCGTATGTAAGAAGGAGCACATGAGGAGCTTTTGAGGTACAGAAGCAGGAGAACAAAGTCTTTATTTGTTATTAGCTTTGGTTTATTGTAATCTAAGAAGGAATTGTCGTCAGTGGTCTTATTCATGTCGTCACTGGCGTTGTCAATGTTGTCACTGGTTGTTTTTTTCCCCTCTCAGTCTTCATCTTAATGGAAAATCCACTATGGGAACATGACATTGTGTTATTGGTGTAGTATGAGTCTGTGCATAGGTTATCAAGGAATAAAACCAATAAGTAAGACATAGATATTCAAAGGGACATCAGAAACACAAGAAGGACCCATGTACAGTATAAGGGGTTTATTTATCAGATATGTCATAACATACTTTAAAATTATGAGCGTTATTGCATATTCAAATACCCATTTTTTTCCAGGAAGTGCATCAAATTGGACTTCACTCTTCACAAGTGTTATGTTAATCTATCCATTGACTCAAGACACTCTCATGTGAATTAGAGAACCATTTTTTATTCTCTGCATATTTACTTTAACAGTCACTTTAACAGTATCAAATTAATTTGAACTTTAAAACTAAATTCTATGATCTGCAAAACACAACAAATAACATTATTTCAAACCATTGTTCCATCTCATGAACAACAAAGCTGATCTTCAAGAATTAAAAAAACAACATTTCTATCCTCTTCATCAGTAAAAGCACTTAAAAGAGTGTAAGACCTGTGTTGGTAAAGGCACACATGTGTGTCTTTATCAACACACAAAAACCCCAAATCTATCTTTATCAGCAGGAGGACTTTGTGTTTGCTTTGTGGAACACATTGACCAAACTATTCCAAAATGTTGCACTCTTTTCTTATTCATCACCACTGTGGTTATGGTCTACTTAGTTTCAGGCAACTAAAGTGGTAAAAGGTACTGCTTGGATATTGCTAGGAGTAAGTTGTGGTTATGGTTAAAAGAAACCAAACTCACTTCACATTTCAAAGTCAGACTGACCTTCTTTGAAAATATTTGTAAGGCACTACACTTATTCTGCCTCTGAAAAATAGGAGTCATTACTCTCACAGCTGTTGCATGTCACATAAAAAACATGAAAATAAGTAGTTTTGGTATTGGAAGAAAGTGACTAAAGCCGCTGTGTCTCAGACTAATTTCCCCATTATGAAGGATTATCCACAGACCTTTTATAGAAACTATTTCTACGGTAGAAAGTAGCTCTGATAAACAATCAGAGGTTTGTGACCGACCCTCCAACTACCAATCATCTCCTCATAACCCAGCTTGGAAGACTAAACCTTCAAACAGAACCCAGTGACTTAAATTACATAATCATTTTTGAAGACCTGGTGTGATAAAACTATTTGAATGAAAATTGCCTTCCTGCTTGAACCCAAGCTAAAAGCTTAGCTTATACCATTCACCCAATCTTCAGTTCTTTTGAAATGTAAGAAATTAAACTATATTTGTGTAATAATAGTATATGAAGGCATGACTTCATACTATTTCATATGTATTCAATTGAATTCAAAGCACAGTGCACCATTACATGTGATTGATTCATTCAAATGCTCTGCAATAATGATTTTTTATTACCCTCCCTCAGATTACACAGTCATTAAAGCTCATTTTCATTAGAGAAAATCAATCCCCAAACGTTTGAGTCATTATCGCCTCTATGGATACATTCATTAAGAACAACTCCACTATATTGGACAAATAGATGCAGTACAAAAGAGTTTGTAACAACTTGATTTTTTTGAAGGAAGGTAGCCATTATTCCTAATAACTGCAAGAAAAGACTGATTTAATTAGCGTGGTTGCTTAGCAACAGGTAACCCAGATGTTTCAGAGCAGCTTGTATAGCAGCTACAGTAGTACCCTCACTGCTGACTTCAAACACATGCAGGACTGAGGCAAGTGAGAGTCTAAAAGCATGAGAAATGTGGTGTTCTCAGTGAATGATGATCAACAAATACCAGCAGAGACATTATATACTTCTTCTTCTTGCTGTTGACCAAACATACTTTGTTCAAAATATCAAATGACCCTCTAATTTCCGTTTCTTATCATTTTCAGGGGGACTTCAATAAGCTCAAAACCTCAGAGGAAAAAAGTGCATTTGATGCTACTGGTGACCAAATTACCCCATAAAATGCAATGTAAACGCCAATGACGCAAAAGCTTTCATTTGTTAACTTGATTTTTTTTCCACATTTCTTCAGACCTGAAGGTGTAATAAAGAAATCTGTCTGATCTCACATTTTCTAGATAACTGCAGCCTTATCTGACAGGTGGAAGGCAGCTGTTAGGGTGCTAGAGGGCAAAGAGACCCAACGTTTCCTCTCAGCTCAGCTTAGCGCAAATTGTCTGACAGTCTGGAAAAGAAACTGTACTGAGCCGACTTTTTGGATTCTGAAACTCAACAGCATGTCATGTAGCTCTATTATTAAGCCCACAAGGAAAGTGTTTTGTGTTTACTCAACAGTCTTTGAAATGATGTACAACATTTTCATTTTTCATTTAACAAACCAAAGCTTATCCTCTCTAGAGGGTTGCAGCCAATCCCAGCTGTCATTGGGTGAGATGCTGGGTACATCCTGGACAGGTCGCCAGTTCATCACAACTCCACACAGAAAGGTCCCAGTCAACCAGTGAGTTTGAACCCAGAACTCTCTTGCTGTGAGGCGACAGTGCTAACCACTGCACCACCGTGCTGCCCACAAAATGAATTCATACTAGAAATGATTCTCTTGTATAGTATAGCATCTGATCATTCTGGTGGAAATCGTTTCACTCTGGCTAATTAATTCAGGGTTTAAATTAAAACTTACAGAGTAACATTTTGGTTCAGATTTGAGCTTTTGACCTGTAAGTGTGTGTGTGTGTGTGTGTGTGTGTGTGTGTGTGTGTGTGTGTGTGTGTGTGTGTGTGTGTATAGGTGTGATTACGGTTTGTGTCAGATCATCTTGACTCTGGTGCTCGAACACATCCTCGAAAGCCATCCTCGAAAAAAGCTCCCTATTTCACCATCTGCAGAGTATTTTTGGAGCTAACATTTTTTAGTTTATTCCCTGCATGTATTTTTTCCACCTTAACTACGAGCAAAACCAGTATTTTAGATTTTGTTTTGAGTGAGATCATGATCTTGGAGCTCAGCTGGCCCCTTTTCTTGCAGCCCTCACTCTTAACCCCTACATCTGCCTCTCCTCTTTCATCAGTAATGTATTTTCATAAAGAAATAAAAAGCCATGATGACTCCTTCCAGGCTCCTGCAGAGCTGATGCTGTGACTGCATCTGGACTCGTGTCTCCTCAGAAACAGTTTATAACACCCAGAGGGATCCAAGTTCTCACTGTGTTTATGCTTTGGTGCAACTGACGCAGCTACTGTGAGAAAATATACTCCGCAACAGTGCAAGTAACACAATTCAGTTTTAATGTTTTCTATGTTGAGGCACATTGTTAATATCTCAACTTACACAAGGGGTAATTACTAACAGGATACAGGTGAGTGAAACAAGAAACAGGTGAAACACATGAGGAAATCAACTGAAGCGGGAACCCACGGGAAGTAAAGTTAAAAGAAACACAAGAAGAAAATATTTCTGAAATAAAACAGGAAGTAAAAAACAAAGTCCAGGCAGGGTGTGACTGAAAAAGTCACTGACCAAAATGAACACAACTTAATATTAGCTTACTCAGATGGAAACGTGATCAACATTAATAAAATGTAACCGTGTCTATTATGGTTAATGCATAGTTTTTTTAGGGTTTAATCATACTGTATATATAATTGGGTATTGGTTTTAGCTTTACGTTTCTGTTACTGAACATTAGGCCTACGTTTATTGGTGCCTGTGTAGCTCTAGCTCTATGTTTAGTTCACTCTTGTATCAGTACACTAAATATAGATCTAGAGCGAGGATGCGATTAGCTTAGCTTAGCATAAAGACTGCTAATACAAAACAGTTAGTCTGCTGTCCAAATGTCAAGACTAGAAGAAGTTGGCAAATTAACACATTATTTGTTTAGTATGAACTAAACAAATAATGTTTTAAAAACAAACATTACATTTGTGGTTTTACAGGGATTTTTTTTAAATGGATAAAGCTGTGTTGCTCTCTGTTTATGTTTTTGCCCATGAAAGGAATAGATGGATAGTTGGACGAAAGATGTTTATTTGCTTTTTTCTAAAAAAAAGATGAGAAGATCACAAGAATGAACAAAATACATTGCTGGTCCATGCTCATTTTTCTGATTGGTTCTGATTCAGACACCATTTGACCATTTGTGCCTTTCAAAATGATTACAAATCACTAATGAAAAATAAATACTAAAGAACAAAATGTTCATGTCATATTTTATGATTTGACAACAGTATGGTTAAGGTTTGGCCAGGTTTACACACACACACACACACACACACACTACTTAGTTAAGTTTAGGGAAACGTGGTTGTGGTTAGAAATGACTACTTAATTAATGACGACCTTTGTCGTCATGGTTACAATAGCAACCACATGGATAAGGTTTGGGGACAGCTGTGGTAATGGTTAAATCAGGGTTGGAAATGGGAAACAAATAGAGATCTCCGTTGTTAAAGTCATCAACCCCAACCTCCTCCTTACTCTCATTGTGTCGCTATAGTGTTGTCTGATATACTCCTATTCTCTCATCATAACCATAATGGCTGTTAAATGGCTTCTGTCACTTGAATAAAAATAGATACCATTTATGGGCACTTATATAGGACTGAGTCTGTTAAAGGAAGTCTTGAAGATCAATATCACTCTTATGTCTGTCCATGAAGTATGGAACTGGGATCTGGAGAGGAGAATATGTTTTTCTTCTTGTTCCTACAGTTGAATGTTTGAGCTTCACTTTGAGTTTGACACCAGAAGACTGTTTTCACATTCATCTACTGAAAGTGGAAAGTTGCTCTGTGCTTACTGAAACTCCAGTTTTAATGGAGGAGCCTATAAGCAGGATTTGTGACATCACAAATAGTTTGGAGCCAATCCTCGACCAGTATACAATTTATAAGTGTGATGTGGAAACCTGAAGTCTCCAGTGCACAAACACTGAGAACGGATTTTACAGTGAAGTAGGAGACATCTTGTGTTCAGAAGTTGAACTTTAGAAATCAACAATATTTACACATTCAGAGATTTTTCAATAAGGGAGAAGGAGGAGATGTAATTTGAAGGTTTTAGATAAGGTAATTGAATAAAAAAAATAGAATATATATACATATATATATATTCCAAGCTGAGTATTTTATTATGTTTAGAGGGGATCTTTTACAAAATAAATCACACCTTCCAGCACTTCTAAACACTATTTAATCATGAGCATGTATCATTATTGCATTGCAATTGGAGATATCCAGGATCACAATTTCCCTTTGCTTCCAGTCTTTTTACTAAGTGATTAACGTCTGGCTCCAACTCTGAACTCAACACACATATAAATCTCATCTCACTCTCTGACAAAAAAAGACAGAATGTTGAACTTTTCCTTTATCTTCAAATCACATACACATTTACATGTCGACCACCTCATAAGCTGTTTATTCATAAGTTTCTTTTTAACCTATGCTATGAAATTCAGCTAGGAGCAAAAGTGGTTAAAGTGGTGATGTAGGTTGCTAACCCGAACCTCAGCATATACTCCTAAGAGCAGGTCAGCACCTTCCACAGCAACTCTGCCTCCAACAGTGTTTGTGTGGGTGTTTAATTGTGAGGTATTATAAAACCTTTTGTGCTCATACTATAAAGGCCACTATTAATATTAAAGGTAGTCTTTGCACATGCGTTAGATAGTTTAACACCTTTATGTTTCTGGTCAAGTTTACAGTGTGTTATTGCTGTTAATGGAAATGCAGACATCGTTTTGAGAAGTACTACTTGTTGCTACTGTATATAAGTTTTTTTGGGTAGAATCTGACTTAAGAATTATCTGCAAAACATCAACTCAAACCCAAATTCACGTGACTCACATGAAAATCATAAACAACTGAAGTAAATATATATAACCCTTTTTTTCTGGATTAGTCAACATTGTTCAAATAAAACAAATTGCACCCCCTTTTTTCGGTCTGTTTTGGTAAGAACGCCCTCAACTGTCAGTAAAGTGGTGAATGAGTGTGGGGAAGAGGATATGAGAGAGACAGCTAAGAGGAACAATTACCTGCACTGGTGAATGGCGACCAGAAAATATCCCCATGGCAACCTCTCCCTCATTTCCGAGAATAATGGTGGTGGTGGTAGAAGCAGGAATAGACCAACTTGTTACATAATCTGTATGATATGTACTGTAAGGCTGTATGGTAAAAAAACATGCTGGATTCTTCTCTCCTGGAAAAATCAACAAATTCTAGCTCCCCCCCCCTTCCCTTTTTTGTCTCTTACAATGTGCTGTTTTTGTTTTAAAGACTCTAGAGTTGATCACCTTTATTCAAAGTCCCCTTCCACTCAAAAATGTGTTTTGCTTTTTGTTAATTCACTTGACATTTGAGTGTTTCATTTGCTGTACCTACGAGCATGATTTGTGATGTCACAAAAAGTGTGATGTGGAAATTAGAAAAAATTGCATAGTTCTGTGCTTTTCAATGATGGAGAATGATGAGATGCTAGACATTTTTATATATTTTAAAACATATTTAGAGGGGATCTTCAAGACAGACAGAGCACAGGGCAGGACCTAACATAAGCGTTTCCCGACCTGTCACAGATGTTTAGGCGACAGAAAATCATCCCTCCAGGAGGTCTGTGCCTGCCCGGGGCGTCTCCTGCTCTCTGGGGCTCATGCAGGGTTTCTGTCAGATGTTGATTCAAGGAATGACGACAGCGAAACGCATCCCCAAGGCCACAGGAGGTCCAGAGGTCTTTACTGCAAGACACGCAGCCTTCTTGTGGGAATGAATGCATAAATAAGCAGGTGAACAGAATCAATGGTGTCCAGCAGACGCAGGTCAGGAGCTTCTGACCTTTGCTCTAAAATCTAATAGCAATCCTGATTGTTTTTTCTGTACTGCAGTTCCCAGAAACCACCTGTCAATCAAGAGCAGTCTTCCTTTAAAGTAAAAAAAAAAAAACTAAACTAACTAACTAACTAAAATGCAAAACAATTTCTGTGTCCCAGAGGACATTTTCCTTTTTTTCTTTCTTGTATGACTGTGAAGTTACAAGATTTCTTTTAACCTCTTCAATCCCACCGTGCAGTCAAACTTTGCTCAAATCTTTATTTTTGGCAAAACTGTATTTTAAACTTTAGAGGAGATCTTAAATGTGTAAAGCTGCATCTTGATGAAATAAAGCACAAGACACCTAGAATATTTTCATTTAATGTAAAAAAAAGTCTTGGTTATATATATATTTCACCTAGTTTTAATGTAGTTTCAATGAAGAGCTTAAACACTGTCAAACAAATGTTATTGACGTTGAAGCTACTTTAAGGGGAAATTAAAGGAAACAGAATGTTAAGGATTTAATGTGTTAAAGTATATCCACAATACTCAACTTTATAATCAAAGTCATGTGTGTAATCACAGAGGCTTTAGAGGTGGCAGAGAGTCGTCTTTTTAACTTCTGTGCAGCTACCGACCAGGCTTACATGATTTGTATTGTCTTTCAAAATCTCTGTTTTCCCATATCCGTAATAAAACATAAGGCCAGTGTTTACAGGCTATAAACTCTGGAGGATATTTTTGAATAACAGGATTTTCAAGTGTCAAACACACCGCTTTACTGAGGATGCAGGGAGAAAACGTGAAATAAAACTGTACCAGACAAAAATGTTCCAAAAATATATTGACAGCATTTTCCAAATTAGAAAACCAAGCTGATGTAGGCTTACTGTCAATTAGAAGAACTAAAATGGGGATAAAAATAGATCAGGCTAAAGAAATTAGTAAAACGCTTCACTTGTAATGTTTGTTTTTTTATGTTGTTCCCTGCAGTAATCTTAAGTGCTGCTCTTAAAACCAAGATGGATTCAGAGAGGCACCGTTAATGCATGCTGTTTTTGAGTTCAAAACAAGCCCATTCACTGCGCCTTTCAGTCTCACAGCGTTTCACAGTACACCTTTTATATACTTTCACTTAAATGTGATTCAGGAGGTTTAGCATTTTTACTCTCTCATTATTTGCCAACAGGGAGAGCTGACATTTTGTCTGCATACTCCTGAATGGGTCTGTAATTCCCAATTCTGCTAAAAGCCTGCTCCTCAGACATTTAGTGCACATGGCACTTATCAAGGGTGACATTTTGTTTTCTAAATTTGTCTACTTGAGCAGAATGGTTAGTTCACATGGTTAGGTGTTTTAATCTAATTTAGTTTACATGACCTTTATTGAAGCTGCTTTCCTGTCACAAGATACAAGGCAGACTTTATTTTCTCTTCAGGGAAATTCTGTAGGTATTCATTCTTTAAACATACTATATCACCCACATTGTTACTGAGATGCACTATGATAATAACATAATATATATGAAAGTAAACATGTTAATATATTTACATGTTTGTGAGAGAAAGGCAGCTATATACAGTTGTAGACAAAACCAAACACTGGCTGTTCTGTCAATAGGGGGCGGTAGTGCCCCATAGGAAACCGTTAAGGTGCTTTACTTCTATGGGGGAAGAGCATCCAGAAACACTGACAGGTCATACATACTATCTGCAGAGTATCCAGGAGGAAAACATGCACCTCAGTCAAATAATGTATTTTAAACACTAAGAAGCAATAAGAATGTGTTTGATTGACCTTATAAATAGGGTGATTATTCATGGTAACAAAACTGTCAAGACAGTGTTGAGGAATGTACTGGGAGGATAAAACCAGTAATAATCCCAGGTCATTTTGCTGGGAGTGAAAGACGTCTGGCCGTGATGACTAGTCATGATAACAGGCCGTCCCTTCCCTCAGGCACTTTCTCCATTCCTGACAATTAAATAGATTATAACAGAACAGCTTTTATGCACACGAGACTGGCACGTTTTCATGTTTGCATGACAGCGGCCATCAAAGTGTTACTGTTTTGGAGGATTTAAAGCAGGTTCCCGTGTGGAATGGGAGCAGCAGCAGCAGCATGACAGAGAGGCACGTTGACATGCTGACAGATGCCCATCGATCTCTTTTAACAGTGATCACAGACAAACACAGTATTTGATGGATGTGTCTGTGCATGCAGCAGCTACAGTTTCTTCTCTTTATGTTGACATGACTTGAGGGGTCAACATCAAGTCATAAAATATTTACTATATAATGTAATGTAGGGTAATATGACAACAACAGTGGGGTTGAAGTGCATAAAGAGGAGGCGAAACATCTTAAATTAGAGAAGTAACCACAGTGTATTGTGAAAAATGAAATCAGCCACAGTCAATGAAAGATATGAAAGCCTGGATAAGAATCAGAGGGTCTGCAAGTTTCACATTTTGGTTGTTTGTAAGAACCATAAGTTAGTATTACATACAGATAAGCCATGTAAATTAGGGAGCTTCTTGAAGAAAGTTCAACCTTTGTCTTAAAGGATAAAGCTGGTGATTTTCCTTTTTGTCAACAAACTAACCCTAACCCCAACCCTCATACACAGAGCCAAACCAGCAATGAACTATTCCTAATTACAAGTATTGTGTGTGTATTCAAAGCCTGATATATCTTATTCCTGTAAGACCTATACTATTGTCCAAAATCTATTAAAAACACATCAGTAAATCACAATGTTGGTCTGGGAAACAACTTTTCTTCACCAAGAGGAGTGTTGGTCACTATACTTTGTTTAGAAATGGTTCAAAAGAATAATAACAGTGATCACAATTTCAGTCTCTGGAGAGTAGTTCCTTGTTCAGCAGATGCCACTAAGAATGTGCAGAAATGTGGTTCCATTTACAGATTTTCAGTAGTGTGTTGTGCTACATATACGACTTATTAAAGCAACAACATAGGTCAATATGAAAGAAATACAATATATCAGGCTTTTGATACACACACAATACTTATAAGTAGGATGACTTCATTGCTGATTTGGTTTGCTGATAATAAGAAGAATGTAGAAAATTGTCAGACATATATTTAAAGTCAAACTTGTAACCAACTGTGGTGGAAGAAGTATGCACATAACTGACTGAATTAAAAGTATGGATACCTTCATGTTAATATACTTCTTAAGTAAAAACCCTGCATTCAAAGTCTTTTTACGTGTTTAAGTAAAAATACAGTAGTATCATTGCAAATGTAGTTGTATCAAGAGTAAACATACTCAACAGATAAAAGAAATGCTAATGTCAGAAATACTGTGTATGATGATGTATGAAATTATGGGGTTATCTATACTGATGCATTCATGTGTAATCAGCATTTTTATTGGTTGGGGTGAAGCTTATTTTTAAACAATTTTAAATTGTGTAAAGTCAGGTAGTGTGATCTAAGTATAGCAATGTTCTCTATGTTTTCTGTATGGAATCCTAAACTGCAAAGTAACTTTAGCTATTAAATTTAGTGGTAACAAGTACTACATAGGATTCAGAAATATCACTATAATTTAGTATCCAACTGGATAACTGTAAGAACAATACATTGATGTTAAATAGATATGGGAGTCCCATTTAGCCCATTCTGTTATGATATCCATTGAACCACTTCAAACAAGAGTAAATGTCAAAGGGTTTTTTCATCAGTTAAGTACCTCTACTGAATAATTTGATTAAACTTAATTTTTTAAGTATCAAAAGCACCAGGTCTCCATTCTCCATTCTTCTGATGTCATTTGTGGCAAACAGTCTGAATTCAGCCTAATTTGAATGATGCTCAAATTGCAGTTGAATGAATATTTCCTGCAGTTTCTCAATAGTAATGTCAACCCACCTCAGACCAGCCTGCCAATGAACCAATGCAGATTTGATCAGTTGATGGGGGGCTAATTACCACTGGGTCTCTGGGTAGCTCCTGGTCTGCAATAAGTTTCATTCCACACTGATAGATGCGTAACAGACACTGCTGTATATGACTTGTCTCCTCGCTGCAAGATGAATAAACACTCGAAACCTCAACGACTCTGTGCCTCTTTGAGAGAATTTTCCTAACAAAGACCCACAGACAGCTTAATAATTAAGGGCAAAGACTTAGTATACACAGCCTCTGAAACAGGGAAAGGAAATTAAATGACATGAAGGGAAAAGGAAAAGGGCAATTGTCTGTGACATTGTCCCACTTTTAATGTGTTATTGTTTTGACCTATAAAGCAAACTTATGCAGCCTGATAGTCTGTTGACAGGATGGCATACATCGGAGTCACACAACACTATTAAACCAATGTCATGCAATGGCTCACACTATTCTTAGTCTGTAAAGAATCATGTATATCATGGTGGAAAAGCATATATTCTATTTTTAACATGGATTTCTTTCAAAAAGTAACATAAAGGAAATCAAAATCATCAACATTACATTACAGTCGTTGTTTCAGTGTTCATGGTGTATTTGTCCAGCTTTTGGTTTCATTTATGAGGATTAGCTGTTAATGTATTTGGCAAAATCAACATTCTGTTCACAGATTTATTGAAAACATTTGTCATCATATATCATATAAGAAACCTCATCTTCATAATTTGTATTCAAGATGAAATGTACTCAATTACAGGTTGCACTTCATGTGTTACTGTTGACAGCTTCAGCTCAGTCAGCTTTAGTAAATGTCTCTAGAGCAAATACATGAAACAAGTATATACTGTGGATCATTGTTTCAAGTAAATAACAGATTCATCTTTTGTGGCCAATAATAAGCTAAAATATAATATTACATGTATATTCTTATTCCAAGTTTCCTTTCTGTTGATGGTTTGATGGTTTTCCAAATCTCTCTCAATTTCCTATGATTAAGATAAAGCAAGAAGATATAAAGATAGTTGCACTTCAGTTAAAAAATGCTTTTATCTTTAAATCCTCAGTTGTCCTCATTAAGAGAATCTTTATTAATCCAGTGCTTTAAGTAATTTCTCAGTTTGCATCAGTTGGACACAATGATCCCAACTGATGTCATTTCATTCAAAATGTGCCCGTGTTAGCTTTTTCATGATGATTTAAAACAATGGAGGGTTAAGTCTCATGGTGCAAACATGGAGCAATAAGAAACCAAAGAGGCAATAATAGTAACAACATTTCCAGGTGATATCTCATGTGTATGTGAGTATCCGACTAACTTTAATTTTTGTTTTCAATCAGCTGGCATACTGTATTCCATCCAAGTCCAGCGGGACCCAATCAGACATGACAGGCTTTGGTCTGGCCTGCATTTCTCAGGTTCTGGGATGGGCGCGGGTTCAAAAATGTTGTTGGACAAAGTGCAACTGAAAGGAATTCATCATCAGAATTTAATTAGGATTTGTGGGCTTTTGTTTGGGTTTTTGGCAAGAATACATTTCAAATTCCTGTCAATGTTTTGGGCCTTTTTGCGTTCAGTGTTATATATTTATATGGCAGCATGAGATAACAATCCCTGAAATAACACAGATCTGAATAGATTGTAATTCACAAACTGGTCGGAATAAATTTATATTTATTCCTGATCAAGGACAGCATTGTGGTAGGAGCTCTACCCCCATCTGCTGGATAATATAAGTTAAAGCACATTTATATATTGTTATTCGTGCAGTGAGAAGGTTTTGATTTGAATTTCCACCTTAAAACTATATTTCTGTCTTTATCTGTAATCTTTTAAGTATCAGAATATCCAATACACAGACACATATTACAAAGCTTAAAGGCCAGAAAGGGGTGAGATGAAACCTCAGAGTCACTGATTAAAAGCTAAAAGAGTAGCTGCTGGTTGGTAAAAGGATATTACTATCTGACATGGATCAAGAACCGTATACAACAGTCCCATCGGTTCACAAGCTGCATGATGCTGATTTATGATTTTATTGCATAAGCACAATAAAAGATGTACAAATGCTTTTCTTTGGACAGAAGTCTGTTTTAAGAATATTTGTTATTGTGGGGCAGAGAGCAGAGTGCACGTTTGCATAGTGCATGGAAAGGGATCTCACCCCTGTGCTAAAAACACCTCCTGGGTGCCAAATGGACGTGTTTTTAAAAAAGGAGTCCTACAAAAATAGGGACATGTAAGAATATTGACAAAGGCTGGGTTTGGTGGCTACAGCATCAACCCTGTTTTATTTGCTTTGTTTGAGCTGCTCTTGACCCTGAGTCTCTCTTCATCTTTAGTAAGATTGATGTTTTTTATGTCTGTGCATGTGCTCATCATTACATAATAAAATAATGATTACCATTAAAATACCAGCTGTTATACCAAAATGTTTCTGACCAAAGCAGACAGAGAAACCCTGGGCTATTTTCACATAATTAAGATTCAAATCTATGGAGCCAGGAGAGCAATATACAGTTTTAACAACAGACAGCTCAGCAGGGTGTCCCTATTAAACGTATTTACTGATGCTCTTCTTGATTTCTACAGAAAACAGTGTTTTGTGTGGATTTTCAGGGGGTGTTCCAGGTTTTACGACCTCTCGTCTACCCTCGCCTCCCTCCCCTCTTGTGTTTTCTTTCTCTACTTCTCTCGTCTTGCCTTCCAACCCTGATCCCCTGTTTCTTTGCCCTCTTGTTATTTTTAAGGGAGATTTTTTTGGTTTACCAGCATTCTCTGTTCTCCGCAGTCACTCAGGCTGTGTGTTCCTCTTGTTATTTCCATCCAATCACCTCACTCTGCCACATTCTTCACTTTACTGTGTCTCATATAAAAACATGGACAATGGCCCTCACAGTCTCTGAGTGCTGTCGCCACCAAGGTGCATTTTATATCAGCTGGAAACTTTGGCACATTTTGTGGCATGTTTATAACAGTGGGGAATGCCTGCAGTGTTCCAGAGTTGTTGTGGTCATCATGTGTACAGTTACATACTGTACTGTTCTGTTCTGTTTGATCTAATATGCAGCTGTGATCACATGTCAAAGTGTAACCAGCTGATGTTTGTGGGTTATTTTCCTTTTGTAGATATATTCTAATTAGTATTTGATATACATTTGCATAAAATTAGAAAGGTTATACCTAAAATAAAACCATAAAGCCAATTTGGGTGCAACTATTATGTGATTATAACATAGAAAACCCCATCAATCCAAATGACAGCAAAGTATTTGAAGCTTGATCCATTTCAGTGTCCCCTGGTTAAATTCTTAAATAGCTGTGGCACATTGCTTTGTCTTTTTTTGGCACCAAATTCACAAAACATATTCTCCAAGTGTCTATAAAACAGCATGATTCAATATTAGGAATTGATAAAATGACAATGCGTAATGTTAAAGAAGTCACACATAGTTTCCCTTTTAGTGTCTTTTAGCTCACTTGTGTCTCTTTTACGTCACACAACATTACTGATTTAATTTAGTCCCTCTGATAAACACATATGCTACCTGCCCAGACAGTGAAAAATAATGACTAGCTGGTGGATAAAGTAGGGTGTTCAGCACCTAAAAAGTGGTTAAGCCCAAAGCTGAGATATGCTATAAATGATAATATTGCTCTGTATCTGCTGGATGTGTGAATAAGCAACAGTTTGCTAACAGGCTCATCATACTCATTTCAGTGGGTGATAATACACTGTTGTTGCCCCCAGGTGTCCAATATTAGTTAATGCAGATTTTGAAATGTTAATAAATAAATAACTAAACCTAAAACAACATAAAAAATAAATAAATAAAAAAACTAAACAGACTTAAACCTTAAAAATATATTTATTCAGGAGACTTTTGAGATGTATTTTTAATTATATTACATGACAAGCAATTACAATTCATCATGTAGCTTTTTTGGACAAGAAGAAGAGGTTACCTGAACACAACCAACTATTTTCTCCAACCACTTCACCATTTCATAATAACAAACTTATTATGGTGTCAGAAGATTCCCCAGTGTTACCTTGTGTTTCCCTGTCTGTCTTTCTCTCTGTTTGTTTTGTGTGTGTGTGGGAGTGCCTCTCCTGGCTCCCAGCTCTGCTTATTGTGCACACCTGTCGGCAATCGGTTCATCACCTCTCCCAGTCTGCTGACCCGCCTCTCATTAGTTCATCAGCTTGCAGTATATCTACGCAGATTCTTCACCCGCTGTTTGCCAAATCCTTGTTTCTACTTCAGTGGTAGCTTACGCTTCAGGCCTCTCACTTGCTTAAGTGATGCTTCTAAATTTTGGATTGCTGTTTCTATATCCAGTGTTCCTGGTTCACAACTCACCTGCTAACCCACTACCACTTACTCCCCTTTGCCAACCCTCACTATACTCCCTTACCCATCTCTGCCTTGCCATCCTGTGCCTCAGCGTACTTCATCGCTGTATCATTCACCTCCATTTCCCTACTTCTGTGGCAATAAAACTTTTTTCATTCATCCCAATTCTGGTCTGTGTCTGCAGTTTGGTCCAAATTGTAAATCATAACCCAACTAAGTGCTGATTTGGAATTGATGACTCACTAATGTCATGGCAAGCATGTCAGCCATTGGTAACGTGTTTGGCTTTGATCAATAGGACCTTGTTGTGAAGCTTGTAAGCTTTAGGAAAAAAAAATCACATGGCAATTTTTTTTCTGTGTCAAGTTGGATCATGTCAAACTGTCTACTGGATGAAGGATGAGCAGCTCATAACTGTCTCCATCGATTGTTCGTGTTTATGCATTTGGCTGAATAGAGTTCATGTGAGGGGAACTTTTTTTATTTTTTTGGCCGAGCGAAGGTGACCTCAGGGAAGAACGAAAAGTAGTCTTGTCTGTGTTTTTCTCCGTCAGAGCCTTGTCTCACAACACCGCTAACTTGTTCTTGGCCACAAGGGGGGTGGAAACAAATGAAGGGCTTCCCATGTGAAAGTGGTTCCCTGCCGTCCGGCAAGAGCTCTTGTCCTAATTAACTGGAATGAACCATGGCTGGAAAAGCTGAGCTCAGGCAGGCAGGCAACGATGGAGCAGCAACAGAAGTCGTACTGCCATGAAGCAACCGTTTCAACACTGAGGCCATTGACCTGCCAGTTAGGATGATTCAGCTTCTGCAGGTCCTGATTCAAAGCAGCATGGCTCAGAGGCCATCAAAGGACAGTGAGGTGAGACTTTAACCACAATGGCTGACCCAACCTAGAAAATCTTCCATGAGAACATATAGGGTTGTGATTTAGAGGAAAAATAAGGATAAAATCTGGTTGGTTCAGTATAGGGTCAAGTGTACCAATGGGATCTCCCACCAAAAAACCCAGTCAGTCCAGGAACTCTTGAGATGATGTAAGACCTAGAAAGCAACAAAGACTCACTTGTGCCACCGTGCCACGCTGTGCCTCAGGGTGCACTCCGTATGCACCAGGCCTTCTGTGAGATTATGTTTCAGGAAAAATACCTTTCAGTGCAGAAACTGTTTCAGTGTGTATCTTCAAGGTCACAGGGTTTTTTTGGTCAGCCTTCAAAAAATAGGCGATGGGGTACATTAAGTTGCAACCACAGTACCAATAGAGGTCAGGGACATAGTGCGGGGGTGGTCCCCACATCTCTAACAAAAGACAAACCTGTGTGGTGGGCCTGGGCAGCACTGGGCTAACATTGCAATATATATATATATATATATATATATATATATATATACATATAGCAGCCCAAGACTGAATCAAGCAATCAGGCCAACTTTAGACCAATGTTTGTGGTTTAGGTGTGCTAATGTAACTCTGTCTGTCTGCATTTTTGCCTTTTAAGTGTATAATATACAATAACAGAGATTATAATCTGCCTATTTCTATACATGGCACTGTAATAATGAGGTGAGGAGATTAACCTTATGGCTGTATTTATTTCAATATGTTCTACATTTAAAAATAAATACCTTTTTTTTCTCCATAAACAAGCATTGATTTATTTTTTGCCCATTTGGAAGTAAAGAACAAACTGTAATTACAACATTAATATAAAGCTGTTAAGGTTAACATGTCTACAAACAGGTGCCAATTTACTCTCCAGCAGACACAGAGTAACATTAATATACATTTTTGATATTCAGAATATTCTCCTTTTTGCTCTGTTTTGATCTCCACTAACTCTTGAGGGAAATATCTGAGTGTTTAGTGGCTAAATGCCCCACGATAATCACCAGCTAGTGGCTTACTTTGTCTGCTGTAAGAGTTTTCACTGTAAACAACATACTACTTTGGCTGGAAATTACCTAGTAAGAGCAGTGAGGGTGAACCACAACAATAAATCTATGGGTTGTAAAACCAAAACAGTGAGTTGACAAATGCTGCAACTCTAAAGAGCAGAGCAAAAATACAGAAAGAGATACACATAGTTTATTCTTTTAAAACATTTTTTATTTAAAAATACATTAATTAGGGCAGCTTTAAAATCCCCTGAATATGCTACATGGGAAACTGATTGAGAACTCTGCATTTCCTTTCACCGTCTGATAAAATTCTTATTCTTTGAATGACCTAGTTTTACTCTTTTCTGAGAAAGTAAACAGTAGCTACACCTGTCAGTGGACTACTTTCACAACCAGATGTGATGCACACGGGCTAGAGGCACACCTGGGCTACTAAGAAAACATCCTTACTGTTTGAACCTACATGGCTGTAAATCTGACTCAAACTGGTTTGCACAAGGTTAACCAGCACTGACCCGTCATGAAAAACTCATCTCCCAGGTTGTTTGTGTCCTGAATGTGTGTGTTTGCGTCTTCTTGGAGAGGAGTCACTTACCTGGTGAGAGTGCTGCAGCTGTTCCTGAAGAGGCAGGGAAGGAGAGAGGAGGGAGGACTCGTCTATCATTCTCTTACTAAACATCCAATATTTCTAATGCAGAAATGACACATGTAGGTAGGCACATGCATTATATCTGTAAAAATAAGACAACAGACTGGAATGGGTAGATTTTTGTGCATGGATACTTATACTTTTAGGTCAGTTAATTTCTAATTTTGTAAATTTCAGTTCTATCAAAAGCATGAGTTTCTGTTATAATTAGATAGAACACACACACACACACACACACACACACACACACACACACACACACACACACACACACACACACACACACACACACACACACACACACACACACACACACACACACACTACAGTTCACAAAGGTTTTTAACATATTGGCTACTGACTTGTATTGTTTATTGCCTTTGGCCATATTTTGATAAAAACCAAGTTGAGTCCATTTCATGATGACAATTACTATATGAGCAAGGTTATTTCATTACATTTACACGATTCACAGTAAAGGCCTCTTTAATAACTTCTTTTTACATGGATTAATTGGATATTTGGTCTACTGCTTGTCACAACTGAAAGCCTTGAAAAGACAGCATTTGGGTTTCTGTGTCTGGTGACTTTTGACATGCACAGTTTTAAAAACCCAACTTAATCTTACAGAAGCAAAAATCGGAGAAAAGGAATAAGGTGAAATAAGGTTTTTGTTAAATGTGCTGGACTCTAACTGTGGTTGTAATCTTGATGAATTGAGATCACAAGAACGAAGCATTTACTTAACAACTCAGATCATCAAAGCAATGGTGTAAGTGGAAAAAGATTGAATTCTCACTGTGCATGTAAATATTTACTGTAATGTACTGTTTGCAGTGATGTTATGCCCTATTTTCCCTGGTTTTCCTGTTAAAAGTTCAAATGTAATAAAACAATAAAAACAGTATACTGAATCCTACTTTTCCATCATCATGTGACCAACCCTGCAAATTGAAAACATTTTACAGATTGTGCTCTCTTATGTCCCCTTTTTTTTACTGCTTTTCCATTCATTTTCAGGTATGTCTGTTAATTTTGTGATTTTAATGCGTCACTCACATTCTTTTATGGATTGGTAAAGGGCAGCAGATTTCACTTTGGAAGCGGACAGTGATGTGTTTTTCCACGGCACGTGCAGGACGTCCAGGAAACGTCTGGCTGCAGCTGGGTTAACAACACGGAGCGGCTCGTGGCTTCTCGGCTCTGCAGGAGCCTGTGCAGGGCCACGACTATTTTCAAACCTGACGAGATCGTCTCTTTAGGGACGTGCTGTGATGTGTCATATGAACAGTTGCCCTTTCTGCTCTTAAGGCAAAAACACATCCATAAGAGGTAAGTGCACTTCACATGCAATAGGGTGGAGCTGTATTTACAGTGTGATGATGAGTAGGAAGTGAAAAAGATACACTGTCTAAATGTGAGGCTATCTGAAGGGTATGTGTATATACATTTGTGGTTTTCATGCACAAATTATTGCTTACCCACCCTTTCCAAACTGTCTTGTGTCTCTTACATCTCCTATCACAGTAACAATAAAGCACGATTCTAGCAATTCACTGTAAATTAAACAGTGATTTATCAAAAGCTTCATTGGACACTTATTGGCAGTGGGCAGTAAGTGGACAGAAATTACCATGGCAATATAAAACTGTTTTGTACAAACCCAAAAATTCCCAGAATTGTTAAAAAAATAAAAAAAAATCATTATAAATACTACCTTTCTAATCCTTTTTAAAGCACTCTCCTTGAGATGCACTACTCTTGTCCGATTGCTTCTCCCAAACCTTTTATAGCTATCTTTTGCCAGCGTGTGTCCAGAGACTCCTTTGATTCGCCATGGAGATCTTTCACAGTGGTGAATCTTCTCCATTTCAGTGCCAGTTCACTCATCGGCATATGCCATCCAGTGGCAAGTCCAGCAACTACACCCTGCTCCTGTGCTATCAATGGCTTACAGGATTGTTTAGGTCCCTTTTGTATTGGCTGCGTTCAGACACTTTAGGATTGTCCATTAAATAAGTATTTGTGCATTTTTGCTTGTGATGTAATTGTTTGGCAGCAGGACATAAATGTTTCGCATTTCAACACAACAACCATTAATTAAAACTTTACACATTAGAAGCAGTTTTTTATACCCTGCAGTCTAATAAAGCCAGAGTAGCCTCGTGCAGTAACAATGCCTTTATGAAAATACAACAATAATTTCATTTTATTGGTGTTTTCTTATAATTATCAGTGAAAGGATGTTGTACTTATTTTATACCCCATCACCACCTGACTGGAAAAGTCTCCTTTTGAGATCCACACAAGTCACCCAGGTTTGACCCTAGTGGTCCGCCTGGGAGCATAATCCATGTGAACCCTTTGATCTCTCAGTGTAGCCAAATAGACAGATGCAGCTTCCAGGGTGACCCCCAGGAAAGCATTCATCAGCTGCTGATTAGCAACATGCACCCTGTGGACAGTGGATATGTACATGGTGTGTAGTGTTTTCCTGCATCAGTGACCTTTGACATCTGTCACCAGGAAGAAAAATAGGGTCGTCCAATCCTTTTACCACGACCTAATGGATGCTGCATGTGGAATGTACAACAATGTAAGCAATATTGATCACTGATTTAAATGTCCGTTCTATATCTAGTGTTTTATTTAGTCATTTTTCATTTCTTCAAAAACAAAAGCTTTAACTTCTTCAAACACTTATCCAACTAGAAATATACATACCCATACTTTAATCTTTTGGAAACAACTGAGGAGAGCAGATTTATGCCATTTTCAAACGTCTATTTCAATGAGCTCCCTGTTCTGACGGGCTTGAAGCAGAGGTTAATAAAGAAGATTCATGGTTATATGTAACCAGAGAGGGATTTCTGAGGCAGAAGGGACATTAGTAAGTTATGATGCTGCAATCCAGTGAAATCACATCTGTTATTCCACAACCACCAATCATCTATAATGAAATTGTGTCACTTGAGTCAGGGTCTTTATGTAAGTATGAGGATATGATTTAGGCTCCAGTGAGTTTTGAAAGATATTGTTACTGTTTTAATCGTAAACCTAAGAGCATGAAAATGATATGATTTTATCATGTTAAGACCATATTGTCGGTAGACTTTTTTGACTCCTGTTTGACTTCCTAGGTCTCAGTTATAGAGGCTACATTTACTATTACATTTTACTACAATTTGGAGGTATTTGTATTTTCCTTTCCATTATTTATTTCCATTTCATGCTACTCTTTTTTTGGGTTTTTTTGCAGACCACATTTAAAAGGGAAATTTTGGACTTTACATTCTACATTGATCTACAGCTACAGTATAGCTACTAATTACTTTGTTTTACAGATACAATTATGCACCTGTACTGTATATGATAAGTCCTAAAAGTATCTCCACTTTGACAACCTTAAACATAACAAGACTAATTATATGTTAATGTGTCAGTAACTATAATCCAATGATATAGACTAGAGTCTACAGCCATGCTAACAGCTGTAAGGCATTTGGTTTGAGGTAAATGCTAACTCAAGACAACAATGAACAACCTCACATGCTGATGTTTAGCAGGTATAATGTTTAATAATGTTATTGTTTTTTCAGTTATTTGGTTGTAATCCAAAATATTGGACAAAAGGAAATTTTGACCTGATGATGGCACACAATGGAAAGTTAGAGGATCAACAATGGTATCCTCTAGGAACCATGAATGTCTGTACAAAATGTCATCGTACATCATCCAGTAGAAGTGCAGGATGGAGTAGAAGTACCAGATGGATGGTCCATTGCTCCACCACTTCCAGACTGAAATATCTCAACAACTTTGTGGAGATATTTCAGTCTGGAAGTGGTGGAGCAATTGACTGACCAACAAACCCAGATTGCCATCTATAGAAAATAAAAATAGAAAACAAAATATAACAATGACAGGTTCCATTTTGCAAAATGAGTAGCCTACTTTAGCTGATAATATGTATTTACTATATTTACACTGTGGTTTTTCTACTCTTAATTAAGAAAAGAATCTGAATACTTCCACCACCGTGACTTTGGCTTTACTAAGTAGGTTGTTTTGATTGTCGCACTGCCATTTCAGGCCACTCTTTCTGTTCTGTGCTGTAAAGCAACTCAGCAAATGTTCCATGAAATCAGACAAAATTCAACGGACACAGTCAACTGATAGATATTGTGGTAATTTGCTCTGCTCTGATGGTCACTGCGTAACTTAAGGACGGTTTAAAATTACCATGGGAACAGGCCGATGATTGGTGCAACTTGTTTACTGTGGGCAGTGTATACTTCCCCTTGAAATCAGATATGAAAGATAATGACTGAAAAAGAAAGATGAAACTGCCCCATGTTTTATTCCATGTCTTTTCTTGTGGTTAGCCTGCCCTTTACAATCATTAAGATCAAAAGTCAAATACCCTAGGGTATCATTAGAGCTGGAACCTCACATTTGGGCTTCATTGTGCAAGAATTAGACACTGTGTGTTTAAGACTTGAATGAATCTAAGGAGACAGTGTCAAACTGTGAAAGTATGCAGGTGGTGTCAGGGGCAACAGATGAGCCTTACAAAGACGTGTCAACAACTTCATTATATTGGACCACACTGATCTTGTTCCTAATGTGGCCTTTGGAAAAAATGTTATCAAATCATTAGCAGTAGACAGGAAGTCTGTGTTGAGGTGGATTTAAAAAAAAGTAACTCTTGGTTTAAGCTGCAGATTTAGAGGCGAGACTCAAGCTTGGATGTTTTCCATTGGCACTAATCTTCTCGACAATTTTTAGGACAGAGATATCAATCTATGAGACAAGACAATCTCTTCTACTTCCAAAAATAATAAGTCATGTTCCCTGATGTTTAAGTACATGCACAGTGTCAAAAGAAGCGTGGGTACGCTGTGCCACCGCCCTCTTGTTAAGAGCCACATCAAGCCAGGGGGCAAAATCTGTCAAATATGGGGAAACACACTGAGACGACTGGCTGACTGATGGTTTTGGGTGGTGCACTGCCACATTTACGCTTCTATTTTGGAAAACCCTGCTGTGCCCAGATGGGAACTTCTCTAGCAAGAAAAAAAGTAATGGATAGAAAAATATAAAGGAGATAAAGAGGGCAGGCTGTTATTAGCTGTGGTCTTTAGCTTGTGTAATAATCATGGTGGCATCAACCACACATCATGAAGTCAGTATAAAAGCTCAGACAAACACACACCCTGAGGCACTGATTATTTAACAGTGGATGATATTGATGAAAAGTTTCTTTCATCAACTGTGACTTTGTGATCTGGCTTAGATTAGTTTCACTGTGATCGCTCCAGTTAGATGAATAAAATCACACTTGTGCTGTTAGCAATGAGCCCTTCCAGCAAGAACTGATAAAGCAGTTTAATGAGAGTAATAAACAAAAACAGTAATGATGTTGCTTTTTTTTGGTCCTAAATCCATCATGAGGGCCAGTTAACTTGTTAGAAGCTAAATTGGCATCAGTTAGGCCAAAAAACACAAGATTGACTTCAATTGTTGAAGGCACTGGGACTACTATTGAAGAATGCTTCTGAAATAAGCAAAAATATCTCAGCATCTTCTTTCATCTATCGTTTTGACAATGTTGCATATTGTACATAAATAATTCAATTGTTTGGTAGGTGTTTTCAGCTTTCTTCCTTCCTGATGATGGCTTCATATTAAGTTCATATTATTACTCTCCAAGTTTGTGAGGCTGTGGAAATGAATGAGGCAGCACACAAGTAAAATTGTTCAGCAACATTTCATTTTGTCAAGATTTTATCATTTCATAGCTTAGTGCTTGGTTTCCTAATTAGGTTTTTATAACGTTTTAGTGCTGAAAAAAAAAATCCTATAAATTGAAGATTAAACAGCAACTGATACTGATACTATGCATTATAATACCAAAGATAAAAACTTTAAATATATGAATTGTGATGATACAGTGGGTGTATATTCACATGAAATCATGTCTAGCAGAGCCTAAAGTTATATATGACCTCACAGATCAAAATAGAGGAGACACATTGTCACATGGCAAAAACAATCCCCAGTGGTCAGTGTGAGTCACATCCCTGCACTCAAATTTGCATTTATAAACTGAACCCATGACCAACTGATAGTTTGGGGGTATTCCCTATAAAAATTGGGCGTTGTGAAGTAACTTTGTTGAAGTTCTCTTTTTGCCGACTGTGTTCACACATGTGGTTATGAAGTCAGAGTCACCCGCTGAGTGTATGGGTTGTGTGGGATAGCCATGGCTTGGCAGCACGCAATTAACAGCTCTGACTCCAGCTGACCATAATAACAGGTCTAAAATGTTAAATGCTCACAGAAACACAACAAACAAGGAGCTTAAGGACAATGCAGTGTTATTAAATGTGGATTACCTTGACATTTCTGTATAAATGAGTTTCCTTGTTTATGATGTGTGCTGAATGATAGATGTGATCTTGATCTTGAAAAGCACAGAACTAGTGGGTGGAAGCATCATAATCTTGATATGTAATATAGTTAGAGCTGGCATTAATGTAAATGTATCTCCAAGATGTTTCTGAACTCTGAGTTATCATGAATAGCGTTTGATGTTAAGCGACTGAAAATACAATGTCAAGGTTTGATTCTCACCAGCTACTGATGTCTAGGTAATAACATACTGGTTTGATAAAGCCATCATGGAAAATTTGATTCATGGTGAAAGCAGATTGAATTGTGAGCCAAACACAAAATAAAAAAAGCATTTATGTGCCCTGAAAATGTATTTTTGTCTCTCCAATGTAACAGTCTCACACCTGTGTCTTAATATATTGTAATGTATTTCTAATGTATTACTTCTCATCACAGAGCTGTGTCAGTCAGAAGCAAAAATGCAGTATGTCAGCTTTGGTGGATCTGACACTGCATTCCTGGTCAAGTGCAAATTGAATTGTTGTTGAAAGGGCAGTTTAGACTTCATCCAGCTGGCGAAAATGAATTAATTTTCTCTGTCAGATTCTTGGAGGAGCTTGAAGACAGCATCTGCTCAGAATCACTTGCCCGTCACTGACACTTACTGAAAAAATCCGATTTTTTCCCTGAGGTGTAATTTAAGTGCTTTTTAAGCTTAAGTATAGAGTTTAGGTCACTCCAATGTCAGGGTCACAAATCTGAAGTGTGAGTGTGTGTTTGTATTAGGTGCTCCAATTTAAGTTTCCAGACACATACTGGTTATTTTTTAAACATCTTTTTTTTGCAAGTTTTTATTGGATATTTATGGAGCAAGCAGGTGTGCTAGCTTAGGTCAGTACTTCTCAAACCTTTTCAAATAAACACACAAATTTGACCATGTTTATTACAAAAAGTGTTTGAAACCAAATATAGTGAAAATAAATGATTCCCCACATGGAACCTCCTCAAGGAACCCACTTTGAGAACCACTGGCTTAGGTAGACAACTCAACAGTTTTCTGTTGCACTCAATAACACACTCTACTCCCGGCAATATACACAATGCACAATAGCCTTAAGGTGGTATGTTTAAATCTGTTTGTTTTATCCATGTCCAAATTAGATCAAATCTGCCATAGTCGCCATGTTAGCTGGCAAAACAGATCGTCACCCGCTAGAAATAAGAAGCCTACTTTTGTCTGAGACCTACCCATTGGTCCAAAGGCCCATGATTCCGAAACCCCAATAGTTCCAATAGTAATCTCTATAAACAGACATGAGTCAGATGATTTATGTGAATCATTTGCAAAAAGATTACCAGTTACTGTTATAATGGGAGATCGTGGGGTTAACAAGCATGCATTGTAGCTACATGCTTTACATTGTTATGTGGACTGACTTTGCCTTGTAGACACTGTCAAAGACTAAATTGGAGGCGTCACTAATCACCCGTGAGGCAGTAACAATTATTCAGGATGTGACTGCTAATATATGTTGTTGGGATGTCCTCTGCGTCCACCACTTCAAGAGAAGGTACTTTACACACCCATAAATTAATACAATGGTATATATACACAGCTGTTTGTTTGGTTTAATGTGTGTTGTCACTTTGCTGTACAGCAGATCCAGTTAAGCCATACAGTGGTTCTTACCTTTTAATCCCTAGTGTACGTGATTTATGTGAATGAATGTTAAACAGCTCCTTGTAATCCACTTTGTATGGCAGTGATACAGTCATTTTCCACTAATCCTCCTCTGATAATAATGGTGGCACTACCAGTAATCTAAATATTTTTGAAATACAACATTGAGTGCAGTTTACTTGTACATTTCCCGACATAGACGTCATTATTCTTACCATCATTATTAGTCTTTTTTGTTTGTTTCTTAACCACTTTAACTTGAAACATCTGGTCTTCCAAAGTTTGCTAACAATTACTTTGACACTCAGAAACCATGCCCAGGCTATTACACCTGGATCCTCGCAAGAAGTTGGCTTTGAGGACCTTCATGTAAGAAAATATCGTCATGCAGTATATTGAGGACAACCGGTCGAAGTTCCTGGATGGTGTGAAAGGGCTGAAATTGCTCACTCTCAAGGAGGAGGACTGGCAAAGAATATTGATGACAACCAGGGAGGGGGATCCAGAGGGCATCGATCTGCCACATGCATAGAAGCTTGGATGCAGGGGTACGGCACACCTTTCTACTGATATACACTTGTGAATGTAAATAGTTCCTTTTACAAACCTATACAAATCATCTCTGACCATCGATTACACTACCATCTCTCTTTCATCACTTGGCTGTAACCTCTAATTTAACAAGATCAGGTCGAACTTTTTCTTCAAACTCTTCAATACCCTCACCAGACTTGATGTCAAACTAGTACAACTGGTTCAAAACTCTGCTTGCTGCTTGTACCAGATCTGATGAACAAAATTCATGTCCTCCATGACTACACCGCTTCTCATTGTATGCCACCAAACTGTGGAAGTCAATCCCCTGATCACTCTGACATACCCATCCTCCTAAATCTTCAAGAGAAGACTGAAAACCTGATTCCATAGCCCTCTCCCCTTACCTTCCACACCTATGCCACCCCAGTCTAAAATTATAGAGGAGGTGGGAAATCCGTAAAGTAGAGAGAAAACTTTACAGATTTTCCATCTCCTCTATAAGTTTAGACTGTGTTTTGTTGCTTTTATTTAATATTTTACTCTTCTATATTGTATATTATGTATATTATGTGACGTATCTTTTGTCTCTTGTGTATAGATGTTTGTGCTGGCATTCTGTGCAATTGTCTTATTTAAAATCCCTTTCACTCTTGTTCTTCTTCGAAGTGGGAACACTGGGACAAACCTGTAAAAAGTTTATGGGAGGTTTGAATGGATGTGCTATGTAATTGTTTGTAGGTCAAGTATTATTCATGGCAGACTGACCAGGTGCCAAATAAGGTTTCTGTCTCTCCACCCAAACTCAGATACACTGTATTATTAAATAGTGCGTATGTGGTTGAACTAAACACTACATTGACATTGGGCTTACATCAACAACAGGTTTACACACTGACTCCAACCCTGTAACACATTGACGGTCAGTGGTGGAAGGAGTAGTTAGATCTTTACTTAAGTAAAAAATAGCAGTATTCACAGTGTGAAAATACTTCACTACAAGAAAAGGTCCTGAATTTAAAACCTGTGTTAAGTAAAAGTATGCAAGAGCTCAAGATCAGCAGAATTTACTTGAAAATATCCATGCTGAAGAAAAGTGGTCATGTCAGCTTTACTATTAATTATTATCTTTTTAATATTACTGCTGCATTAATGTGTGTGTGTGTTTTTTTTTAGAATAGTTTATATAGCTTAAGAAGAAGGAGAATTTTCTCAAACTAGTTTAACATTCAAAATCACCAAATACTGTAATCTGAGAATTTACAACTGTAACTTAGAGCTGTCAAATAAATGTAGTGGAATAAAAAAGTACAATATTTTCCTCTTGAGTATCAAGTTGTATAAAATGGAAACAATCCAGGAAAGTATAAGAACCTCAAATTTTGTGGAGTACAGTACTTGAGTACAAGTATTTTACATTCCACTACTGTTGAAAGTCTTGTACAAAGGTCTACTTTGCCGCCACACTCCCCCTTGGATGAAACCAAAGCTGTAAAATGACTAGAACCCTGTGGAAGACGAGTGGTGACAACATGCTCTTTTTATGAGGTTATATGAACTTGTAAACTCATGGTTCAAAGTCATCATTATGTTTGAAATATGAAAATATTAAAAGTTTAAAGAGGAGCAGTTCCCCTCATGACGTTGTTAGCTAAGGAACATATACCAGTAAGTCCTTTTCATTTTATGAAGTGTTGCATCGTTGAACCCGTCCAAACCCAAATTCAAACCAATGAAATCCACAGTTAAACCAATTAAAAACAGTTCGACATTGAACGCCGCCCCATTCTGCAGACTCCAACCAGGTGTACTTACTTGGAGAAGGTTATAGTGGAAGATGTTGGCTATAGGGATGTAAATGTATCTGTTGTCTACACACAGTCCTTTAACATATTATTTTGCTATAATTTTGACTTGATAGGAAAGGCAACATGGCTTTTGTATCACAGGATAGGGATAGACATTTATATTCTCTCTTCATATTTCTTGTTCATTAGCTTTATGTAACAGGCTAGTTTACTATTCTTCCTGTCATTACTGCTTAACTCCTATACTACTGCTTCCCTTGAGTATATTTAGACAATGTAATCAGGTTCTTATCTACACTGTATGCTATTTCTTCAGCTATTTGAGTTCTTTGTAGGTTTAATGCTGAAAGACCGCGTAAAGTGAATTCAGACATTTTCTTCTAAACACATTAAATAGGTCATGAATGTATTTCTAAAAAAGGTGTAAAAAGCATTTCAACCATTTAGATTTGAATTGTGGAGCTAGGCTTCACAAACTGTGTTTCAAGATTTCTGTGTTCAGGATTAAGTGGGCAGGTCTGAATCACCGCCACGTTACGTAACGCGGTGGTGATCAGCATAAACCCGCCCCTGCTGCTGTAGAGGTATAAATACATTCAGCGCACACTACTACTATTACAGTCTACAGTTAGCCAGTTAGCTGAGTTAACCGTTGAGCTGGCAGCCGAGTTAGCCGCCGAGCTAGCAGCCGAGTTAGCCGCCGAGCTAGCAGCTGAGTTAGCAGCAGAAAGCTCTCAAACGTAGCGTCCATGTGTCGGGTAGAGGTGGTGACTTTGATTGACAGGTGAGGGGGCGGGGTTTCAGCGGACTCAGCGGGCACTCCCACAGCATTTGGTAGCAGAGAAAAAGGCTGAGTTTTACACAACTTTGAAGCCTAATTTCATATATTTGGCGATGTTTTTAATCATTCAAATTTGGCAGGGTGGTTAACAACACACTTTTCTTTTCTTTGAAGTAATTGTATGTTAAACTCAGAACACATAGCCCTATTTATGAATCTCATTTTAATAGATGATGAATTCTTTGAAGTAATTGAATGAGCTTTCAACAGCAATGGCCACATCAGCTACCCAGTCCACTCATTACACTTTATTTCTAATGCAGTTTTGTATAGAAGTTCATTTTGGGGACTTCTTGACCTATGACGTGTCGAGCTTGGTGTTTGTTTTCAGGAAGTGACAAGGTCAGAACCCAGATACCAAACCACCGTGTCACCTTGGTACATACTACAAAAACAAATCTGTTCCACATGAGTTGCATGGCTGAAATCAGCCTTCGCTCTACAATATGTGTTCTGCAAATAATTTTTGTATGAAATATAATTCTGCAATTCTGCCTGGAAATGATTTGCTCTATTTCTTTAGGTTCATGTGATGAATTATGTTTAAAGACAGATAGTACAGAATGTTCATACTGATGTTCTTGATCATTCAACAGGCACCAGGGACATGTTCTATTTCACCCTGTTTGGTATGTGCTTCCTCTTAGATAACAGCTATTATTTTGATTAAGTAATGTAGTTAGGCACAAGATGCGAAAGGCAATCATAACGCTAGTCTTGGTTTGCATAATGCAGCTTTCATGCCCTGCCAGCCGTGTCCAGGGGCTTAGCGTGCTCTGCAGATTGTTCTCATTCTTCCATTTATACTGGTTTTGCTTTATGAGGTGCTATTATTTGACAACAATGGTCTGCCAAATGGAAAGACAAAAATGTGCTTTGCTATCTTTGTTTTTTTTTGTTTTGTACACAACAGTGTTGATGTTAGGCACTCACTGGCCTTGCGTGATATGAGTTATTTTATAATCAAGGAATCAAGAACACACCTGAATAAAATCACACCATTCACATCACTGGATGAGTGGACACGTAAGGCACAAAATGCAGTTTGAAATGATTAAACGAAATGGTTGGTTTCATAACCCAACACATTGTGCAAATTTTGGCATTTTGCTGCTTCTTGAGTTTCTTGACAGTGACACTGATGCTTTAATAACGTGTGGCCTCGGCATGTGTTGGAGTTCCCGCACATCAATGGGATCCACATCCCGACTCCAACCCCTGGCCTCTAATCTAGACTCTTGTAATCTGGCCAGTTGTGGTTTGAGTGAATGACAGGCAGCACTCCGTTTTGCTCGACGTTCCCTCAGCCACGTTCAAACCCCACAGTGACCCATATAGACGGTGAGCCCTGTTATTCGCCACCCCTCGCAGTAACTATGCATACCATCAAAGTGTCGGCCATGATGTTTAATAAGCAGCAGAGCTCTCATTTGACTCAACTGGGTTTAGACCCAACTGAGGATATACAATTTAGCTAATGCCCAAATATATTTTAAAGACATTTATATATAGTATATGCAGTGAGAGTTTTACTTAACCCACTGTATATAAACTCTATAAATGTATGTTAGCAATTTTGATGGCAGCCTAGCACAACCCGCAATGAGAATAAAACAATTTTGATAAGTGATGGATGGAGACTCTGGCCCTTTGCCTGTATTTGGGATGCTTCTGGGTGCCAACCTTTGGGCAGTGGGTGTACCGCCCCCATCCAATAACCGCCCAGGGTGTGAGGTCATATAAAAACGTAGCGACCAGGTTACATCGCCTGTGCCCGCTAACAATTTCATTCTCTCCTGCGTGTATGTCTGACCGAGGGCAGGGCTACACACATATGCAGAGCTGAAAGGCCACAGCGGTCAGGATGAAGCTCTACAATTACACAATGTCTGGTAATGTGGTAACTTCCAGCAGGGTTGAGCAGAGGTGTGGGTGTGTTTATTTGCGCTTTAGAATGTAACCACCGTGAGACAATCCGAAAATAATGTTTTATTTACCTGAGTCACAGCTTTGTTCTCACAAGCACCAGCTGCTCTCTCTCTCTCTCTCTCTCTCTCTCTGTCTCTCGCTCTGATGTCATTGAGATGGGGAGGAAGGGCCAAATTTGAATGCTTTGTTTACACACACCAACTAACAAATCCTGCATAGTATACCTTTAAGTTTTTAAGTCATTTGACAGAAAAATGTCCAAACCTTCTCATATATGACCTTTTGCTGCACTTCTCTGTTTCAGTTATTGTAGGTTATCATATCTTTAAGTTTTAGATTGTAGTTCAGACAAAACAAGCAATATGAAGACATTACTTTCTTTTACTATTTACATTTTATAAAGATGATTATTTGACTAACTGATTAAGAAAAAACAAAAAACAAGCAAATTACTTCTCAAAAATTAAAAAGCCACTCTTTAGTTATAGTGGCCTGTATTCAAGACACATGTTCACAATAAAGAGGAAACTAGCCATAAACAGAGATCCAAGAGAAATGAGCTTGAAAATGAATCTTTTAGTCTCCTGGCATGAAACAATCGTGCAATGAAGTAGTGAGACTTGATCCTTATTGTTTTGGGACATTTGGTACTTTTTGGACCACATTGATACACCAGTGCCTAGAGAAGTGATTATTGAGTCACTGGTATTGATCACAAACATAATTATCTATATATAATACTGTGCATAATACTCTTTTTTTAAGCTATTGTCCAAATCTTTTACTGTCTCTTTGGATAAAGTCTCTACAGCTCTTCTGCTTCATCCCTATTCACTTTTCATTGAGCATTTAAGATATCGTCATTCCGCATAAGTGCTTGTGTCAACAGCTCAGTCAATCACTCTTGCGGTAGAAAGCTGTTGTCGAGTTATGAGTCATTAGAGTGAACACAAATCAACAGCAGTAGTGAAAGGCCGTTTTTTCAGTGGGTGGCAATAATCTCACCATTCGACATGTATTTTAAACTGCACGCAAAGATATAAAAAATGCATCGTGTTTGTCTCACTGTGGTTAGGAAGAAATGTGAAAATGATCGAATAAACGATATTATTTTATTAAAAATGTGAATGCACTGCGGTTAACCTCTTGTTTATGACTTGATGATGTTATTGTTTTCAACATATCAGTATCCATCTGTTGTCGCTATAAATTTGGCATCTTTCTGCAGATTAAACAGATCTCTTGATGTTTGTGTTTGTGTGGTCCTATATGAACGTAGTTTGTGTCACTGGCAGCTATGACACAAGGGATTATTACAGATCACTAAAGAGCTCACGTTTGAACTGTTTGGGTATGAAAGACTGATGCATGCGGTTATGTGCTGTGTCGTAAGTGTATGAACGCTTTCCCGTGTAGTTTATGATTTCATTCTACGATAATGGCCGGTTGGTTTGTATAGTCCTAAATAGTTTATGGATTGGATGACAACAACATTCATGTCTGGTGTAGCTCAGAAACTTTGTGGGCAAGGAAACAGCCTCTTCATGAAGTGCCTCAGCTGGATTTAGGTCAAATAAAGAACTTGATGAGTTATGCTTTTCTTTCTTTTTATGCTCTCACGTTTTTCAATTGATGTACATTTTTATCGCCAATTAAGGCTGCAGGATCAAGTTAGTTGGATGGTTTTAAGATAAGTGAAATTTAACAGCATTATTTTAGTGTCATTATTTAGTAGTGTTTCCATTACTCATAGACTGTGGAAACATTGCCTCAGAGGAGTTCATTTAAAATTCTAGTGAATTTACCTTCTTCTTTTGCTACTAGGTCCAAGATAGCTGCACTGAGACACTTGGTCTTAGTCTGGTTTCTCTGGCGTGAGAACATAACACAACTATAGACAACCCCAAAACATGAAAGCTTATGGTTATACAGAAACAGATGTTGTCATTGGACAGCTATAAATTCCTCATGTTCAGTAAGCATAACAGAATGGGCTTGGTGAGATAAACTGAACAGCTGTTTATGTGCCAACCTGAAGTCAGTTATAGCAAAGAGCACAGGTATAGGTATTGTGCTAAAATGATATGACCTACTCACTGGTTATTAAGCTGTATCCTGTTGAGGAGATACATAGGTATACATTTTTTATACCTTAATAGGGGCAACGTTTCCATAAAAAGAATAACTAACATCTTGTTTTCCAATTCTGCCTGTTTAAGGGTTAACAAACAATAGAGTCACAAAGTAGCTATAATGTTATAATGTTGGTGTAATTCAAGCCAGCTGATATTTCAACCAGTAGGGATTCATCTTCATTCAAGCCACTGATGCAGATAAACCGATGGTGACCAAAATAACCACCTCGCCCACTCCAAACTTTGTTAGACTGTAACAGTATTTGACAATAGTTAGTTTGCTATGAACCAGAATATTTCAGGCCACAGAAAAACTTAATTTTAATTGTCCACCCACCTCATACAATCCAAACTCTGTAGTGTAAAAACAACTATACTACACTCTTCCCTTCTTCTTTTTATGTGCTGTCTTCTTTTCTCGAAATTGTGTTGCATGCTGTCCTCTAACAGGCCTCTGACCTCTAACTTCATGTTTTCAACATAGACACAAATGCTTTAAGCTTTTGGGGAAGTGATGCCATTACTTTATCCCCTCTGATTGGCCTATTGTACGAAATGTTTACCTCCTGTGCCCGCTAACAATTTCATTCTGTCCTAATCAACAGTAAAGAGAAAATATGACATCATATTTCAGCTTGGGCCAAGATCTGACACATGGGATAGTTTTGACAATCCTATGCGTGTTTGTAAGACCTTTGCCATATGGCATTAATACCGATCTCAATGCTTTGGACAAACATGAAAATGTGGTTATGAAGAGTTTTATTGTTCAGTGAGTGTTTGTCACCATGGCAGAAGCATTTGTTATTCATTCTGATTCAAAAGAGCACACCAAGCACAGATATTATCCAAATGTCAATTATTTTTGTTACTTCATGTTTTCTGGCTAAGTAGAAAAGTTTTTTACAAGTTATGTCTAAATGTCAAGTTTAGTTTAGTTTTATTATGTAATTTATCTATTTACTTGGTCCATTTCTAGCAAATATTCACTTTTTAGTTTAAAGGTATAATACACAAGATTTTCCTAAAAGAAAATAACACCTCTCAATCATTACTGATGACACTCTGCCCTCTGCTTGTATTTTCTTATTTCTTTCTTATTTTGCTGTGTTTGGGATGCTTCTTAGTGTCAACCTTTGGCCAGTGGGTGAGTAGTCCAGTACCTCAATAGTAGTGCAGAGGGTGGGAGGTTGGGACAAGTAGCATAGCGACCAGGTTGTCTCCATCTCTCTCCTGTGCGCCGCTCTGGTCCCTGTGTCATGGGGACCAGAGCAGCAGGTCTGTGTGTCTGTCTGACCGAGGCTGAGCTACACACACACACACACACACAGAGCAGAGAGGCCACAGCAGGCAAGATGAAGCTCTGCATTCACACCAAATCTGGCAATGTGACACCTTCCCACAGGATTGTGCAGAAGTGTAGGTGTGTTTATTTGTGCTTTAGATCATACCTGCATGGTAACAATCAGAGGATAATGTTTTATTTATATGATTCATGGCTTTGTTCTCACCAGCGCCGCTCTCTCATACTTAAGGGTGGGGGGTGGGGGGCAACTTTGAAAGCTATTTACAAATCAACTGTCAAATCCCGCATATCATACATTTAAGTTTATTGTTACAATTTCAAAATTAATAGTTATTATATGTGTGATATACATTTCTTGTAGAATTTGCTAAAGTTCTACAAAAATTCTCTCCTCCAGGTCATGAACAGTAAGACTAAAGATTAAAAAGACATCCCATATCATATTTATTCTATTTTATTTTTTCTGATTTCTGTCACTTCTGTCTCTAATGTCTCTTTTTGGCAAACCATCATAGTTGATTCTGTTGTTTAGACTAAAGTATTTCAGTGTCACTCATCTGTAAAACAGCTCTACTAACAGCTGGTGTCTTTGTACTGATGATGCACTTTCATAACTTTTGCAGATTGCTGTCAGTCTGAAATTCTAAACACTTGTGTTAGGAGGACAAAAGCCTGAGCGTAATTCAGCTCGTGCTCCCTCCTGCATTGTTGTTGAGAGTTTTTATTTGGTGAGCTGCTAAGCCACAGGCAGTGATCTGACTCAAACTGGAATCAATCACCTCTGCTCTCAGAGCTGAACATTTAGTTCTAGCGGGATGAGACACTGTGTAACATCCAGGCCACCCAAATTTCAGCATAAGGCATTGAATTACTTTAATTCCCCTGTTTCAAGGGTCAAAAGGCCTTAGTCAGCAGATGGTATCCTCTATAACCTTTCAATATTAAAGGTGATGGAGACAGGTTGTTCATACCTAAATAATGGCCTTTATACTGTGCATACACTCACCAAACACTTTATTAAGAACATCTGTGCGATCTCATGTCATCAATACAAAGTCATAAAGGTGATAATTCTACCTTGTTTATTATTGAAGTCATAGTGTGTAGTGTGAGTGCATTATATAAAAGGTGTTTCTTATATTTTGTCCACACCATTAACATTCATGAGGCAGGCAAAGTATTAGGAACACTTTTCAGTGCACATGTACTGAGTAAAATATGTGTCCAGAGATTTTCTGTTCCCTGACACCTCCTACCTCCTACTGTGATAATGTTTGGGTTTTTTTTATTATAAACCGTGATTTCCTCAACACTTGAAAGAACAAAAACCCATTAACATCACGGGGCATTAAAATTACTGGTGAAAAAACAAGACTGGCATCTCTTCAGGCAGCGTTGCCAGTCATTGACTGCAGAGATGTGGCGTTAACGTGGCATACCCTCTGCAGAGCAGCCCTCCTTCAGTCTGCCCAGCTTCCTGCATACATTTGACTCTCTGTAAAGGCTGGCTGGCTGAGCGGGCTCCCTTGCTGCGCGTGTTTCCTTGTCTCAGTTTCCAGCCCTGAGGTGAGATCTCAGAGCAGAGCTGAGGATCATACAAGGACAGGCGCATCTGGAAAGTCTAAGCCGGCTGCACTTGCCAGTTAGCGAGCTGGTGCTAATGAAAAGCAGCGCTTTGGCTACCGCTCACATAGCCTGGTTAACGTTAGTTAAGGCAATCTTCTGTACTTCTTAACATGCTTCCATAGCCTCCTAGTCTGAGCAAGCGCCAAAACATAAAAATCTTTTTTTTCCACCTCCAATATTTAGAACATAATATTATGATTTTGCAGAAACCTTTAAACGCAAAGGAAGTATAGATCATGCACTTTGTGGTTATGATGTCAAGACAGGAGGGCAAAATTTACCTCAGAAAATTATATGCTTGGACTAAAGGGACTCCAAAAATTCTACTTTGCTTGCTTGATATTGTCTGCAAAATCATTGCATACTATTGTTGGACATGTTGCGGCTAATATAGCAAGTTCTGTGTACATTTAGCTACACAGCAAGAGGGGTTGTTAGTGGTTTTAAGATTGAGTAAGTACACAAATCACTCGTTTTTTCCTTTCCCTTGGAAGTCAAAATAAGTGACATCGCAGTCACGTGGCAGTGCATTTATGAAACCGCTCTGCAAGGCTACTTGAGACTACATGGTGTGTTTATTTAAGCCTTTGCAAACTGCATGCTGTGTGGCTTTCACTTCGAAGTGTGCCAGCATTCACTACTCTGAAATCCACCGGTCATGAATCTTTCCTAAGCACGTGACAACGCCCTCGCACATGACCGAAAAACCACAACCAGCAGTTCGCAAAATACAGAGCCAGAGACATTACCATGACTTCTTGGGGTATGCGGGGTCATAGCCCCTTTTTCGAGCTATCCAAGGCCTCTTCCTTTTTTCTTGTCATCTCAGTCTCGCTGAAGGCTGGTAAAGGTGAGCAGGTGTGACTGGAACTCCTAACCCCATTCAGAGGAGTGGAAGCCACAGGGCAAAGAGGAGCGAAAGATTTACACCATGTCCAGATCTGTACTGTATGTCGAGATTTACAACCTTACTAAACGCAAAGCAGGTTTATTACGCAGGTCTCCTCACATTTCAACAGGATAGTCAGTTAACAAAACAGATGGGTATGTTTAGGGGATGATTCCTTGAATTAGTCCTTGCAGGGATTTGTGATTAGTATAAATGCAAATTTTAGAGGAAATACATCAGCACACTCTTGCAACTTTGGCAAGGACCTGTGATTTTATATATCTAAAGATCACCACAAACAGTCATACAGAGCCGGAGGCAACTTTGCATCCATTCACAAGTTGGTTCCCACACTTTCCCTGCATGTCAACACAGACACTGACACTTCGAATTAGTCATAGAATTGCTGAAATAGTTTAATTTCATGCCACGTTTCACATAACCTGACACTCTGCATTATTACTCTCATGTTGAAGTAGAGACATAGCCATTTTTCTGTTTCACTGTCATTTTTATTCATTCATCATCCATTATATTTCCTCCCTGCTCCATCGGAATGCCAGGCTGCTGTGCGCAAAACAAAAGCCCTTAGTTTATTTTCAACCATGGCATGGACGTCAACCAAAAATAAACTAAAACATTGCAAACATCCCTTTTTAATGTCGGCAAGATTGTGAAGACAGTCAAAGTCTCCAGCCTAAACAAAAGATTTTGAAAAATAGTGTTTGTGTCAGTTGTTTGAGACTTGAAGAAACCAGCGTGGCCTGTTGTCAAGTTTCTCAAGGAAATGTTTATGGCCCGTGCTTCTGTGTTTACCTGAATCCTAACAAAGATGAAGTACAATTCTCAAGACAACTCTTTGGTTTGCATTTGTTTATTTCTACAGCTTCATGTTAATCTGTCTTGTTAAAACTTCTGTTTTGGCCCACGCGCATTTCTAACGTACACGCATTCAAGTTCATTTAAGGAATGCTCTTTCAGGTTCTCTTTTGGAGGCGGTATTGGGAATTAACAGTAATATAGCGGAGGGGATTAACAATTTGAAATGTATTAATTACATTACAGTTACTAATGCTAGAAACGCTTGGCACTTCGGGATCTGCATGATGGCTGTCGTACTGGGACTAATGGAGGGTTGGTTGGTATCGGTGTGGTCTCTGCGGTCAGCTGACTGACTGTTCCGGATGAGAAGAAATACCGCACAGTAATTCTAACGTTGTCTTCTTCACGCGTTGTGTGTTGTGTGCTGGCTTGCTAATGTTAGCCACAGTTACGCCTACATACAGGAGTTACCTAATGCTGGTTTTGCTCAGAATTGTAGGGTGTACGAATCGTGCAGTTGAGGTCGGGACCTCTGGAGTGCTGAGTACAGTCACTTGGCCTATAATAACACTAGCTGTTGAATGATCAGTAAATCCTTCCAAACTGTTTCCTGCCTGAAATCTACATTGTTTCATTTTCGATGACTACATGTTCTGAATGGGATTGAAACAGAGGAGTGGAGAGGCAGGCTAGTATGTGTAATCTAAGCACGTTTTGTGGACCAGAAACATATGTCAAATGGTAGAAAAGGAGTATAATATGGGACATTTAAATGCAAGATGCAATGGATGGCTGTGGAGGTATTCACATGTGCAGTGAGTAATGTGTAATCAGTAATTGATAACACATTACATTGTATGCATTGCATTACCCTGCACCACTGCATTGCCCTGTTGTGTATGCACTGCCATGTATTTTGTTTCTGCAGCTGTGTGCAGCACTTTTTTCACTAGTGCACCACTGCATTGTCTTGTCAGTTAGGTATTATTTCGACTATGTATTGTCATGTTTTGCTTGACTGCTGCTCTGTGTAGCACTTTTGCCCAAGACCAATCTCCTCTGGGACATTCAAGTTTATCTTATCTCATTACAATTTTCAACTAACTCGCCTAACACCGTTTAAAGTTCAAACTGTGGAAAAACTGTGGCAGATTTTTTTGTGATTGGACAAAACCCTTGCACAAGAATTTGCTGGAATATGCTCAGTAGCACCCCCTAGAAGCCACATCAAGGCGAGTATGAATCATGACGTATGTCAAGTGTTCGAAGCATCAATGTATTGCACGCAGACTCAAACAAAGCATTTTTCACACATGTTTTTTCTTGTGATCAGAACAAAACACTTTTTCAATCCAGTGCATTTTCTTGTCATCCTGTATTATTCCCCGACAGCTATTTTTTCTCTCAGTCAGTATTTATAATGATGACAGATCATGCATCACTTGTTCAAACACTCCACTTCCTTATCATCTTTCTTTTATCATAATGGGCTGAGCAAATACAATCTGCTGTCTGTTTTATATGATAGGGCCACCTTGTACCAGCAGTCCTTGTTCTGGTTTCCGAACAGTGTGAGGAGAAAAGATATCATTATTTCTGCCTCCAAGGGAGCAAAAACCAAAGGAAATACCCAAAGTTCCTGTAAGAGCCAAGTCTGACTGTTCCCATCCTCTTCAGATAGGCAGTGGAGATCTGCATCATATTAAATGCCTTGTGTGCCCTTTGTAGTTGAGTAGTGAGCTACAGTGCTGGGTCTGCTTTTCTGAATTCATTTAGAAAGAAAGATGTTAAGATGGGCATTATCCAGTGTAGATGTGAAATTGTCTCGCATATTTTGAAACAATAATGAAAAACAGGCATGGTCTGTTCTAAAAGAGAAATCAAAGGAATAACAGTTATCTTCTGATTCGGTCAAAAAAAATCTTCCCTGATACCTTTTTATTCTCATTTAGACCATTTTAAGAGGAACAAATGAGGACGCTCCAAAAATGCCTCAGTGGTGCCATAAAGACTGGGAAACTTGTAAACCTCAGGGGCAGGAGTGTATAGGAAAGTATGCAGTAAAAAGGGCCTTTATAACAGGCATGAAGCGGATTGCTGCAAACTGATGCAGGGAGGACACAGAGCCAGACACGAGGAGTCAGGGAGTCAGCAGCAGACAACGTGCACCTCAGCCTGGGTCCTGTAACAAGCTGGATTTTTTACTGAAAGAGCTGTTTCTCCGGTCATAGGTTTTTAGGGGCACAAGTTATAGTTGATTTAAACCTTAAATGGCCAAAAAGAGTCTGTCATAATATGTTCTTTTCTAATCTTGGAAGGTCAACCTGTTTGATAAATAGTTTTTATGGGATTATTGCGGCCAAAAATATTTGATTTTGCAGCAGCTTTTGCTCAGAAATTGCTGTACAATTTGAAATGATTTATTTACTCTTTTGTGGTAGAATTGTGGGAACTGAGAATAAAATTTAAGCAAAGGAAAATGATGTGATTTCTCACTCATTTTGAAGTTCTAAGCACTTTGAATTTCCTTGTTATTGAAATGTGCGAAACACATAAATTTGCCTGACCTTTTCTTACCAATGAAGAGTCATATGTAATCACTTCCTAAGTAAAAATGACTGCATATCACAGAAACAACTATATATCAGTGTTGTTTAAAAAAAAAAAATCTGAATATGAAAAGTATGGGATCAAATGTATATAAAAAAATAAAGATACTGTACTTGAGTTCAAGTTATAAGCCTGACACTAACACCAAATAAAATCGGTCAATAATGCCTTATAACAAATCCTTTATCATAAGAGAATAGTTTCATTTCCAAAGTGCTCATTTTTATATTTGAGGTAAATTATGTCCATTTCTGCTGTCTGAGCAACACATCAACTTGAATTCTCCTGACAAACTGAATGTAAACCACATGCATAATGCAAGGGTTAGGGTTAGGTTAGCTCAATGAGAACAATGTGCAGTTTTTTACACCTGTTGGAGTGTGTTTACAACTTATGTATAAAACTACAGTTCAGTGTTGTGAGTCATACTCCATCTCCTCCCTCTCAAAAGCTCCACTGCAGAGACGTTATTTGTGGTAGAAGAAAACCCACGCTCGGTTTGTAGCTGCTTCTCCTCCTTGCTGAATGCTCGCTGTGATGATGTAAGTTACTGCGACACAAAGTCACTTAAGTGGTCTGTTGATATGGCCATTTCATTCAGAGAAGTTGCAGTAATTTAGGAAAACTGCAAAGAAATATTGAGACGATTTCTTGAATTTTGCGTTAATTATTGCTATTGAAAAAAATCTCAGTAAGCCTGGAGGAGTATGTCTAGTTTGAACCTGAAGTGTCAGCTGTAATTCTATGATTTAAAACAAACACACAGCTCCTTTCTGGTTGTTTTCAGTGAAGGCTACATGTTAGTAATACAGCATGCCTTTTTCTCTAGGCTCCACTTTGCCAAAACAATAAATTCACCAATATATGATTTTGTAATTTCCATTTGAATCCTAGATGATACTTGTGATTTACTACTTATGTTTATGCTATATAATACTCTTGTTTTGGGCTTGATTCAATTTACGACCGCTGACTCTTTTAGCCAATCCACAGACTGCATTCCTTTGCAGTCTCTGCATGATTTTGACTGAATATGAGATTATTGCAGTTATAAAATGTAAATTCGAAGCCGCTAGCCTATGTTTGCAACATGTCTAGACTTTCTTAATGATAGGTTGTCACTTTTCGATCCTGTAATAGTGCTTTTATATTCAAACGCAAGTTTATTTTTTCCATGCATTGACACTGACATTTATAGAACAACAGTGGAAGGTTAAATAAACTTGAAATAAAACCTTGTATTACTATAAATTTTAACCATAATTAGATCAATTAATCAAATGAATTAGATAATGAAAAAACACAATTAGCATTATAATATTAAATAGAAATTTAACTAACTTTTGCTCTGTCAGGGTGATGTCCTGTGTTAAATTCTTGGTGCCAGACATGTCATAAACTCTAATGAAATTTTGGCGTTTTCATCTTCATATATACTTTAGCAACATGTATGAGCTGATTCAAGAGGAATTTGATTGGTGGAAAGATTTCACTGCCAGAGATTGTTTCTTCCGTGACTGCTGGTAATCTGTGCACAGATATGCGTCTGATGATTTCAAATATTACATACTTCCTTAGAGCTGGGATATGAATTATTATTATTATCCTCCATTTCCCTCTCTCCATAAAATATACAGCTCAGTCTCCCTAGACCTCCCTGAGCTTAAACACTGTAGTACAGTATATCCACAACCAAGCCACAACAGACGCCACCGGGACTCCATGATCATATTCTCTGGAGGTACACTCAAGAGATGTCGGCCTATGCGGTCAACTTTTTCTTTTCTGTTTTGCTTCCATGATAAGCTGATGGAGTCAACCTGACATAATTAATTGTCTGGGGTTTGTTTGGGTTGTGTATTGCTGCTGTGGTGTAAATCAGCATGGAGCTGGCGGCCAAGGAGACAGCTAGAAGCCACATTAAAGGACAGGGGCGGCTTCTCTGCCGCCGACCACATTCACTGCTCAGCCGCTTCCCATTGTTTTTCCTCCAGGACCTGGCAACCGCAGCTTTTAGACTGGGACCTGGCAACTGGAGCTAGGGTTTTAGTCATCTTTCTTCTCACAATTTGTCCCCTGTTACACCATGTAATGTTGGATTTGTGCTCTCACTGTGTGTTTTTTAAGTGTCAGAGTGTAAAAAGAATGCAAGTTAGAACCAAAATGTAGGTTAGACACTGCTGTTGGGCATAAAAGGAACATGATTTATTGCATTTGTGCAAAAGCAACATATAATGTTAACATTTATTCTAACTGTTTGTGTAGTACATGCAAACTATACGTTTTTCATAAAGTCTCATGCAAACATACAAGTGGCAGCACTAGAGAGTGTGCATAAGGGTCACATTCAGTAAGAAGAACAAATATAGCTGCTTTGCACTTAAAATTATGAGGCCGAGGCACAGACAGGGAGCCAGGCTGTCTGAGTAGACCTACTTTTAGTCGAAAGGGAAACTCTCGGCACGTGCAGCAGCAGTTCACCTTACAGGTCAACAAGTCTGAGAGAGGAAAGTTGTTGGAAACACGCTAAATAGAAACGAGGACGAGAAACTGAGGCTGTCAGAAAGTCATTCCCTCCCAATGGAGATATTTATGTGACACTCCCAAAGCTATAATCGTGGTCTCTTAACTATGTATTTGGGATGGTGGAATGGAAGTGTTTATCTGAACCCCCCGAAGAAGTGACAGGAATAGCCGATGGCAGTATAACATGAAACAGCCCTCTGCTGGCCAGAGTGTAGTTTTGAGTTAGACTTGGCTATTTTGGGTCAGGAACCTCTGTGCTCATTTTAGAGCCTGTCCAACTGGCCCTGTCTGTAATCAAAAGGATCAAAACCGCTGTATTCTTAAAATGGGCAATTACAGTACCAAGCACTACATAAAAATGGCATCAAAAGACCTCAGCTTGTGTTTTTGCTGAGTTGTTGATAAAGTAGGATTTTCAGCACAGCTGGTTAGGTTTTTAGGAAAACACGCTGACAGGATATTTTTCATATTTTAGTAATAAACTGAGGCACCGTTGGCATTCCACTTCGAACAACTCCAGAGCTTCTAATCTTAGAGTTTACATTCTTATATTTATCAACATTTGATCTTCACTGACAATCCCGCCAGGACCGAAAAGTCTTTTCTCTGCTGATTTTCCAGTCGTACATGTTTAATGTACACCATTTATTTTGGAGGCAGCTTCACCGCATCACAGCTGGTTTCAGTTGGGGCTAACATCCTCCAAAACCTAAACATCTGCAAACATCTACATCTTCCAAGATAACTTTGCAGCATTGACTACTGCTTTAGGAATGCTTCTTTTTACTGGTAGTAATATGAGATTATTGTGTGAGTGTGTGTGGGTCTATGCTTTAGTTATAGTGTAATTTGCATTGTAGTTTTACACTTCAAATTAAATATTGAATTTTATTTTCCAATCCAGAAGTCTTAAAACGCACAAAGTAAATGAGCTGGAAAATGTTTCTTTCTGAGATCCAGCATTGACATGGAATCAAGAAGTTGATTTCCCTCATGCACTCATATCAAAAACAAAACAATCACATTGAATTAAAATCTGAGGCCTTTAATTGACCCACACTTGTTGACTGACTGTTAAATGCTGCCTAACACTTATAAACTTGAATCTGAATACTTTGAAAATGTCCATTGTTCAAGAGGAGAATATACATAGTGTTAGTCTGTCCTTCAGCTGTCATCAACAGCTCAAAGTGAATAAAAGGGTGGTTCATTAATCAAATTCGTTACCTTGTTTTGATGTTCTGCAGAGTGACCATTTTTAGTCCCTGGCTTGACTACATTGTGTTGTGATATGTAGCTCACCCCTGCCTCCCCCTCTTCACCCAAACATAGTCCATAGGGGTCCCCCATGAGAGGCGGTCAGCCCCGCCCTGAGAAGCACTAAGCTCGGTGACACGGCTGTCAAACACAATCTCTGAGCTTCCCTAAGTCCTGGTTGCCAGGGGCAAACATCAGGAATGTCGCCGGGTGACAAAGGACGATTAGTGGCCTGATTTCTCCATATGCTGACATTTGTGAGTTTTCATGTGTTGTATGGGAATTCTTGGCATTGAGGTTGGTTTGAATACCACAAAGGGTCCTGATGGTCCTCTTTCAGACACCACACACAAAGGATGTTGTTGAAACACATGTGAAATTTTTGTCTCAATCTGACAAACTAGAGAGAGTGTCTGGATAACAGTATCAGTTGCCTTCTTTTTTAAAGGCTGGTGTTTACAGCAATATGACTTTTTACCAGCTAGCTACTTTTCAGATAAGTTTTGCATAACATGACATGCTGTTGTAATATGGTTTGTGCTTCCGGATGCAGAGTTTCTTACAGCATGTTATAGCAGAGACACCCGGCCTCACCTGACCTTACAAACGTCAGAGGAAATGATTACATTTGAAATATAAACTTTATTAAGCTTCAGAGAAAATGGGTGGTGGTGCTACATCAAGAAATACAAATATATAAAATATATATATATATAAAATACAGAAAAGGCCATGTATTCAAATAAATGAGGATGTTTAAATTGTCATATAGAGACTATATATAGGATACACAGCATAAATACACTAAGCAAGTGCGACACATCTGCTGCAGCAGACATGTCCATTATAATCAACTGAAGCTTCTACACTGACTGCAGAAGCTTTGTGCACCCGTGTGGGTGTTGCACAGCTATGCACCCCAACAGGTAAAAACTACATAGAACTGGTAAAATAATCAAGCGATATGTTTAACAAATGTTAAAATAAAAACAGTGTAGCAGAAGCAATACAATGCAACAGTGCAACCTTATGTTTATTTTTCTCCATTGTGCATTAAAATAAATCAATAGAATCATTGTGCACCCCGTTGTTAAAACGATCTACTTAATTAATACGTTACCAGTTAATATAGCCAATGCTTCCAAACCCTGCGTAACCAGCTGCATTATCACTTGGCAAAACTCAAAGGCTGGCACGCAAACCACATGCTTCAAAGACGGAGTCTGTGTAGCAGGTAAAAAAAACTCTGCTCTGTCTCGCCTGCATGACACATCGTGTCCATGCCTGATGTATTTCAGCTGTAAAAGGTGTTGACATCATCTCTAAATAAAAAAATTCAGTGCTCTTTTTGTTACACCAAGCAGATTTGGATCGTGTTTGTTGCAGATGTCTTCACAAGTCCAAAATTCTGGATCCGATCAAAAATGGAGCCATGGAAAACCTACTGAAACTGACCTGCATGAATAATAATCATAAAAAAAGAGATCTAAAAGGGACAGTGAAAGTTGACCCAAATAGACACAAGCTGTATATGGGCCACCAACTAATGGGCAGCTACATAAAAAAATAAGATGTTATTTCTTTCTTGCATTTCCCAGTTCGCATGATGATAGCAAATCCACTTGATCCTTTCAACATAATGACATAATGACAAACAGATCTGAGACCTTGGGCAAGAGGACCACCACTCAATCCTCAATAGGTCTCAATTACAAGGAACTGACACTGAACTCTGTCTACTAAGATAAAACTAAAATTCAACACTAGGAATGGAACATACATGTGACATAGACATCATTTCAGTTAGTCTGAATGTATAATATTCCCTGCAGGCAGAGGTGGACAGAGTACACAACTTCACTACTTGAGTAAAAGTACAGATACTCATTGTCAAATTTTACTCCAATACAAGTAAAAGTAGCTTATTCAAAATATTACTTAAGTAAAAGTACTAAAGTATTTGCTTAAACTAGTACTTAAGTAAAAGTATTTAAAAAATATCTCAGGAAATACAGGAAAGTAGCTTTATTGTCATTATACAATACACTGATGTGATTCTGCTCCAGACATGTTTATAGCTCAAAAATAAACACATAAAGTCAAGAAGCCTCAGATCACAGTTACATTTCAACACACCTAACCCCTACCTGGGACTCTTTGATACGAATTGTATAAAAAACATGAACAGAAAGTCAACTTAATAATTCAACTGCACTGCAACAGTTGCCATATGTTTAAACCGTTTAAATGGCAACTATGATACTACAAGCACATACAATTATGTTTAAAATGTTCATCTGCAACTTAACAAACATTAAGCTAGCTAACGTTAGTAGCTACTTTACCGCGACATACCTTTTCAGGTTGGAAGACGAGTTTTTGTGACAATAATCTCAATCATGGGTTTGAGATAAGACCTGCTCGGTGGGAGTTTCTTCATTTCTTTGTATGGCACGACGTAGTACAGGTACGGCAATACGACTAAGACAAACCATATGCAAATCAGCAGAACGTTTATTTTTCTCAGAATTTTGCAAAAAAAAATAAAAAAATCATCAGCTGACGTAAGCTCAAAAGTAGCAAGTAACGAGAGCATCAATAGAAATGTAGTGGAGTAAGAAGTAAAAGTATCTCCCAAAAATAATACTCAAGTAAAGTACAGATACTCAAAAAATGTACTTAAGTACAGTACTCAAGTAAATTTACTTTGTTACTGTCCACCACTGCCTGCAGGTATTTAGCATCAGTTGAATGAGTGGCCTGGTTATAGGATGTTATATGGAAATGTATGTCAAGCTTTAAATAGCAGGTGATCGCTTTACATAACACGAAATACCAATGATGTTATGAAAATCTTTGCCCCAGAAGGCACTCATGTTCCTTCCATATATAAGACATCAGGTCCTTGTTTACTTGTGCTTTTAAATGACCCTTTGTTTAGAATAATGAATCTGTTTGCAGGCTTCAGGGACCCAATCTGATTTACTTGAGTTACACAGTAGCTAATCGTGTTGATCCCATAGTTAATCTCCACCGGACTTCTTAATGGTGAACTTGGGTGTTTTGGTACTTCCTGGTAAAGCAAAGCAGACGATAATCACCTCATTGAACTTTGAGTCTGTGTAATGATTTGATGTAAACCTTGCCTTGACCTGATCTTTTGACATCAAGTGGCATTTCAATGCCGATGTTAGATGAGTAATAAAACTGAGTAATCGTCCTACAAAGACGGTTGTTTTTCAGACAAACAAAATCCATCTCCTCACAGCAGGTCAGAGGTTTGGTTTCATGCCCACTAAGCACTTTTAATTAATAGATGGCAGTCTGCAGGAATTAAACATTTAATGAAACAACCACAAAGCTTTTACGGTATTGTTTGGTGGAATGTAGCAGGTGGGCCCAAATGCTGGAGACACCAGGCAGAGGAAGGCTGAAGATTAACTTATTTATTGCAGGATTGTGCAGGAAAAAAAGAAGCTTGCAGGTCAAAGCAAAAACTGAACAATACAGTGCAAAGGAGCCAATAATAGGAAATTGAGAACCAGGACTTAAATACAAACTGAACTAATGAGGGAAGGGGAAACAAGTGACCAAAATGAGAAAAGGCAAAGCGCTGATAGACTGATGAGGTTAATACAGGGCAGGTGCGCAGATAAGGAAAGGATGGAGGCCTTGTTTAGACAAGGCATTATAATGCATCTAATCACAAGTGGACAGTGCTAAGTAAAAGTGTAAATGACAATCATGATACATTGTGATCTGATTACTCAAACCACTTGCCACATATCTTGTGGCAAGTGTAGTGTAGTGTAAATGCTGGTGCTGATGCATAACAGGAAAATGTGAACAGCTACAATAGCCTATTAATATTACATCATGTACATTTTTTGTACATTTTTAATAAGCCTTATCCCATTCAGTCCATTGACACAAACAGGGGAAAGTACAAAGGCCTCTGGTGGGCTGGTGTAGGGACATTAAGCCAGACTGTGAAAGAACCATGACAAGTATAATTTTTAATAAGGCATCAAAATCATGCAAAAAAAATGTTTTGAAATAGCTGTGGAACTGATTTCATTAACAAGGGTAGCACTTAAAATTATTATTTTTAAACATGGTCCTATATTTCCTAAGATTTAGTTTGAAATATTTTGATACTATTCTCAATATACAAAAGTTTCTGCACCAATAGTCACACAATGCTTTTTTAGATACCTCATAGAGAAGCCAAACTTCTTATCTGTCAGATGTAAAGCTGAAGAAGGTAGTGAAACTTCAAATGATTGATAACATAAATAAGTCAATTAAAATGTGTGTGAGGATCATAACATATAGGTGTTTTATAGTTTTAAAGGTTTATACCTTTTCCTTAACTTTCAGTCAGTTGATAAAAAAAGGAAATCATCGTTTGTTTCACAGTGTTATTTATTGATACAATTATCATATCTTTTGGCTTGTTTGGGACTCGAAAAAAAAACCCCAGCTGTACAAGAATTTCAAGCAAAAATAAACTTCAGATTTGAACATGGTATCTGATCACAGAATATGTTGATACAGTAAGATTACAAATATGTCCAGACATCATTTTTTTTGTTAGTTTTTGTTATTCTAAGCTATAGACATATTTTGGTTGGTACCCAAAAAAGTACTGAGGTTCTATACCCACCCCTAGTATTTGCTCAGGTTTCAAACATTAGCTGCTTTCACAAGATATAGTATATGTTCGTCCTCAAGTTTAGCCTCAGCTTTGCATATGTAAGCATTTTTCTATTTAGGTGTGTAAAACCAGTGGGGTTAACCTTTGCCTTGAGAGGGATATGATCTCAAAGATTTCTATTAGCACCCTTTTACCACCTGAAACACCCTGGAGCTGTGGCATTCCCCCCATTAATAGCTAAAGTGGTTTGTGCCAGACCCAGAGCGGGCCGAGCAGGATCACATCTGGCCACTGCAGCCGCAGCCTGGTTATACTGGGCAAGTCTGCCTCCCTCTCTCTCTCTCATATTGAACTTTAATTGCATCCAAGCCGTGCAGTAGCCGACGGAGAGGGGTTTCCTCAGGCGCGTCCAGGGAGTTGGCTGGGCAGCAGCCGTTCCATTTGATTCAAACTAATGTGAATGGCAGAGGCAAAAACACAGATGCTCTTATGTACACACACGCTGAGGCTCAAACAGACACGCATGCACAAACCAATAGACCCTTAATTGCACAGATTTTACGGCTTACAGTTAAAAACAAATGCTGCTCTGCGTGATTCTAACATGAAGTAGAAGAGAAAAACTTTGGGGGAAATTTCTCTTTAGCAGCTGTCAATTCTGATCCTGTATTTCATTTACAATCCATTGTGTAGCAGACCTGCAGAACTTCACTTAGTGGCTACAAGTTTGTGCAAACACATACAGTCTTCTTCAATATTGAGCTGATGCATGTAAATGCATTTAATGTCCCGTTTGTAGTAAAACAACAATTCTCAGTTATGATCTTTAGAGAATCCAGTGTTTGTTGGGATTGTAATGTTTTAAGCTAAAAGCCTCCAGAACTGGGCTTGTTCTTGTATTGACAGTTATGTACATGTTATACTTTGGTATGGGCCTATACTTTCCCTACTTAATTTCATCTTTTTCTTTTGGTCTTACTTACATACTTTCTTCTCCTCTCTATGCCTTGTCTCCTCCTCCACCACTAACTAAAACCCACATTGCAGTCCACTGTAAAGCTCATCATGAAGCTTCACTGAACAGTTAATGACAACAGTAGGCATCTGATAAATTCTCATCGGCGTTGAGATAAAAGAAATAAATTGTAGTCCTCCGCTGGACGGGGCATTGTCCCTGTCCAGTGAAGCACAAAGATAGACAACAACAGAGCATGTCAGTGGAAGTGGCGAGAAGTAGAAGCTGATGTAGCGTGGTGACCCTTCTCAGAGGGCAGTGTTGACTGACGCAGAGTGGTGTCGTGTGCAGACAGAAACCTGTCAAACAAGGGAATATCTCTTTAACTCTTTCCAGAGTTAAAACCCCCCACCAGTAATCAATTTTCAAACTTTTGTAATCTATCAGTTATTTGAATGAGTCTACCATATTGGTACAGTAACACCTGCTGTTAATATACATATTGAAATACCTTGTTACATTTAGTTTTGAGGCTGTGGATTGTACAAAAGCAAGATATTCTTATTTTTTATGTTTATTGTCATTATTTTTTCATCTGACGATTACTTTCCCTAAGTATTTGGTCTACACAATGTTAGAAAATAGCGGAAATGTCTATCAAGCGTGTCTTTAAATATCTTACTTCCTTAAACAACAATCTAATACTAAGAAGGTATTTAGTTTACAATGATATAAAACAGCCAATTGGAGCAGCTGCAATCAGAGTGTAATTGGAAAAGTACTTTTGTGGCTCTATTTTATTTGTTTTTAGTGACTTATTTTCCTTTATATTTCCCCCTCTTTGGAATGCACAATTCCCTGTGCAAGGTTCTGTTTATTTAAATATACTTCTGAAAGTAAATTTTAGTATGAGCTTTTTTCATATGAAAAATTTAAAAAAAATCTAATAGTTTGAAGTAGTAGTTTAGTTAGCCTATCCACTTTGTCTCCTGTATGTCCAGAGGCACGGACCACACACTTCTGACCCACAGCTGTTTTGGTTTTAGCTCTTACAACCCCTATCAGCCTCATTTGTGGTTCACTGAAACCACCCACTCCCTTCAATGTGGCCTGCTCAGTTCTGTAGCAGGCCACAGCCTTCCCCAGCCTCACACGAACAAACCAGCTACAGGTTTAAATGGATCATTTCCACACTGATATTCACAAACCAAGATCGCTGTGGGAGATTAGATATAATTCCTTGGCCTTCTTACGACCGGAGACACATTTGAGTGTAATTTCTCCTGACAAGTTTACAGACATGATGGTTACACCAGGCTTAACCCTCATCAGGCAATGTGCTTTAAATGGCTTCATCAGCAGGGATGCTGACTAGCCAGCACATGTAAACTCACTACGGTCACTGTCTTAAAGTAAATGCATGCAGGCTTTGAGGTGATGGAAAAATGGGAGTAATTCTCTGCCTTTTTGCGGCAGGCATCTTAAAACTCTTTAATTCCTAAATTGCCATGTAGATAATAACATAAATACATGTTTGCTAAGTGAGCAGAACACTTTAAATGTCAAGCTATGTAATTACAGGAGTTTTGGAGATAAACATAGCAAATGCATAAGTGTTTTGGTACATTCATGGAATGGATGCAGGAAATTAAATATTCAAGCAAAGAATTGAAAAAGAAAATCTAAATTCAGTGAGCCATTATTATTCCTATTAACCCCAAACTCTTTCTAAATGAGTCTGCGGACGCATTTAGTTTATTTATTTTTTCTCCATTGTATAAATTCTTGAGTACAAAATCTGAGAAATATTTAAATATTTGTCTTGTACAAGAGTCTGAGAAAAATGTATGAGACCGCTGACTTTAAGCCTATAAAAAGAATTTAGTTTACTCATCAAAAGATAAAGAAAAATATTTATTTTAACATTTGAGGAGCTGGAGCTAGTATTCTTTTAGAATTTACATTTGACCAATGACTTTTTCATTGTTTCCCTCAGACATGTGTCAGAAGTGGTAAGCTTCTTGCCTTCTGATCAGTTTAGTTATTCTGTCTTTTAATTATTGATGATGTTAGTGGACGTGGAGGAGGCTTTAAATTCCTACTTCAAATTTTACGATTTGCAAAATATACTATAATACCTTCTATCAACAGACTAACTGATTAATCAACTGACTAACTGTTTCAGCACCACCACCACAATTTTGCATTTTTTACAAGAGACTAGAAATATCAAGAAAATTAGTAAATTGATTGATTAGTTTCCAACTATTAGTAATAATAGTAATAAGTACTATTTTGACCATTGTTTTGAGTTATTCTTTAAGAAAAATGTGCAAATTCTCTGATTCAAGGATAGGGTTAGTCTCAAATCTGATTATTTTCTGTTTTTCTTTGGTCTTCTAGGTCAGTAAACTGAATATGTTTGGGTCAGTTTGGGTTTTGGGAAACAATTATCAACATTTTTCTCAATTTTCTGACATTTTATGGATCAAACCACCAATCAATCAATCAGGAAGATCATTGACATATTCATTGATAATGACAATAATTGTTAGTTGCAGGCCTACTCGGGACTCGGGAGTCAATAAACAAAGAATGTTTTGGACACGTGACTCAATCAGCTTTCTCACCAGATATTTCTTCTTTTATGAGAATTCAACTCAACTTTCAAAAGTGACTCTGCACACCACCACTGACCACCACCTGCCTCACTCACATAGCCAGAAAACTCTCAGGGCCTCCATGTAATTATGAGGGATGCCCCACTCTGGTAGATAACAGCTGAAACAGTTTAGTGCCTCTTTAAAAAGAAGGTCAGGGATATTTTTTTTACTGCTGGGCTGTTTGATGGCACAAATACCAATGTGTACAGTAGATGAAAGGATTTTTACCGACGAGGATTGTACCATTACAACCCATCGTAGGCTTGTACTGATGTTAGCCTGTCATTTTCAGAGTCTGCCAACCCGACGCTAGTGAATTAGGTCACAGTGTCTGTCGCCTGTGGATGGGAAGCAGCCAGTGTTTTGGATTGTGTTGGATCAGTATTGCAGAGTTATTTTGTTTTTTGTTTTTTCTTACCGCAAACTTGGATCATATAACCAAAACTACAAAAGTCTCACAAATGGGAAATCTAATGATCTTTTATTCATATGCGATGCAGTCAGCTCTGTAATGTTTTTACAGTACTTCCATTTTTCTGTCATAATAACTTATCTCCCAACCTCCTGAGTTGAATGGTTGCATTTTATTTAGTCATTATCAATAGTGTGCCTTCATCCAGAAAACCATGATGGTTAAAGTCAAATAAAGGACAGAAAGCCCACAAATCTATTAACCACAGTGTTGCTTCTGTGTAATTTTGGGAGCAATTCGTTTTGGCTATTATTGTGCAGACATCCCATCAAAAGCAATATATTTCCAATGACATAAGTGCTATCTGTGTGAAAACTGGTGACATAAATCTGAGTTTGGTTTGGTGGTTTATAATATTATGAATGATGATTATAGAATAGTGTGCGTCACCAATGAGGCTAAAACAACTTTACCATCAGGATCTTATTAGGAAACTTAAAGCAACTTAACATGTAGCTGCCTACAAAACAAGAGGTAATGCTACACTCCTTTGCAGGGTTGATTCAATACAGTTTAATTTAGCTGTAATTTAAAATAAACTGATTTTGAATTTTATATTGTGTAATGAGACACAATAGGTCCTAATGTCAGTCGCTCAAAAACAACATATATATTTTTACATTTCAGTGACAGATGCCATCTAGTGGCCATATTAATTATAATCGCAAGCAACTGCACAGTTTAGATGACATATAAATCGGCAGATTTCCTCTTTAGGAGGAGGCAGGAGGGATGGAGATGAACTTTGCCACAGGAGACCTGTGCCATTCATTTCGTGACAGTTTTTTTCACATATCCTAAATTGTGTGGTTATTTTTGTTGCCATGGCGATGAAGATTTCCTAAGGTTAACCCACACATTTCTCGAACCTTAATAAAGTGATAATTTGAACCAAAAACCATGATCTTTCCCTAACCAGACCTTAATCCCAGTGTTGTCACATCATAAAATATCATTATATTTTACAGTGATTTCTGATGACAAATGATGTCATGCCAATTACTGCTGATAATTGCGCCAGATTAGAAAAAGCTCCTATGTGTCATTCTAGAGTGCACACAGTCAAATGGCACATTTGGTTGTTTAATCTGGAGGAAGTTCAATCGACAGTGTATTAGTTTTGAGTATATATAGCTGAAAGCTGTGGTTGTGTCTCAAGGTAGCTGTATCTCTGCTTTATTGATGCAGTATACACACCTAACCAAAAGAAAACCAAAGACTCAAAGCTAGTATACTTTGGACACTTTAATAATTATCTATAATGCAACCTCAAACTATAAGCCTATAGTGCTTTCATAACCCCATTAAATATGCCCTGTGTGTTTCTGTCTGCTACATTCTTTTTTTTAATAAACTTCATCAAGGTACGTCTTATGAGACAGAGCAGCATATTGTCTGTGTGCATATGTCTGGATACAGTACTGTATAAGGAGCCCACTGTTCTTGTAAGCTGTCACGTTCTGAGCAGTAGCCTGTAAGTTCCCCAAGGAATGTCAGTAATTAGCTCAGTAATCACAAGCTTTAGGAAATCCGCAGGAAAACAGACTTTATCGCTGTGTGAAAGTCTTCTCTCTGCACTACTTTGGTTGTCAACAAAGCTTGTTTTATTGTGACATTAAAGCTAACAACATGTCAGCAGGTTATAGTATGTAGGGTGGCATAACATAGTCTTTAAGGAGTTTTTAAGATTCAAATGAATATTCAATATTACCATACTGGAAAGAGAAGAACATTAAGATAAGAACTCCATTGTCCTTGACTTGTTTCTTCTATCAACAGGTAGACATTAATCAAGTGTAAGCATTCCTCACATTCCAAATTATGTAAGCAGTTCAGTCGCGCCATCACATATGGATCGCCTGATGCAGGTAATCCTACAACTTCCACCTCTTTTATGTCTAGGTAGACAGAGACAGGAATGTGGGCAGGTGGCTTTGATAGAAATGTGAAATCCTACAAGAGCCTTGATAGACAGCACTGAGAGATGTCTATCAACTCCCCTTTGGATGTGTCTTATGGACCTGAGTCACTGTCCACCTCAAGGGGCTTCTGTGTTTTTCTTTTTGAATGTGTGAGTGCCTGGTTTTCACCCACCTGGCTCACAATTCACCATGCAATTTCTCAATTTTGTTTTGACTGATTTGTAGTACAAGCTATTTTCATGTAAGGGTCATTGTTTATAGAGCATGTAGTCCTCATGGGATTGTCACAAATGTTTCTTCTGGGTTTTGAGCACAATACATGTGCCAGTTTCTTTCTCAAAGGATATCTACGATCTCATTGTAAATTAGTGTGTGAAAAGAAAGGACAGAAATGAGGCAGCTCTCAATAGCTACATCAACAGAGTGTGGTATTTGTGTCAGGACTCCTGCACACTTCTAAAGAAAAAAAAAAGATGAACATAGTCAGATTTTTCAACAAAAGGCTGCAGTGTCAGGTGAAATGAGGACAGTGCTTTTTCTCACTCTCACAGTTTGTACTCCAACCAGACAAATGTGATTGTAGTGACTCAGCAAGCGAGTGAATTCACACCAACACAAAATACCTCAATCCCTCCCTAAAACCCCCTCCTTAGCTTGGCAAGCAGGAGGGATTCTAAAGAGGGGGCCTGTGTGTGTGTGTGTGTGTGTGTGTGTGTGTGTGTGTGTGTGTGTCCATTATCAAGGCAACCCATCTCCCCTCAGTGCTGAGTGCTTCTCCAAGGTGTACAGTACAGCCAGCCAAGCCGGACAGAGAAAGAACTCCATTCTTCTACCTCTCTTGACTCACAGCAAAAGTGCAGCACTACCTCAAGCTCTGGTTTCTGTAGTCTTTTTGTCTCGCGCCACCGATTGAGGACACAAAATGGGTCTGGAGGGAACCCAATACCGCGCCCTCACGTTTCTCATCGCCCCTGTTGAAACTACAGTCTCAGGAATGAAAAAACGGTTTTCATGAGAGATAAAAACACTCAAACAGTTGAATTTGTTTCATTATAGACAGCAACTAATTCATTTAAATATGCATGCTTTTTGTACATACTCATTCAGTAGTGTTATCCATCACCATTAACCTGATACTAGATATAGCACCACTATCCCCCACTAACCTTTTAATAGGTATTTCCCACTTACACTTGAAACTGTCCCAGGTGGGCTGCCCAGTGAAGCAATGCCATTGACCCAGTAATGTGAGCAGAATGCCTTCCTCTCAGTAGCTTTACTCTGCAAGCATTGGACCAGAATATTACAGAGGCCAACCACAGCGGGGGCTCGTAACTAGAGCTTTTTGGTGAAGGAATGTCGCCGGTAAACACTGATTTGCCATGAGATATGTGTGGTACCAGATCTGACCTTCACTATCAAAAGGGTACAGTATCTGTGCAAGATGCCAGTAGCTGAAAGGATTAGTATTTGTGTGTGTGTCTTTCTTTTTCAGTTCTATATCAGACTAGATATACAACACTATATTTGACCTGATGTCTCCACAAAGCATCTCTCAGGTCTGTGTTTTCATCCCTGTAAGGTCCAACGACAGGTTTGCATCCACTTGTCAGGGAGCTTTTTCCTTCTTTGACTTTCCCCACTTCTCAGTCACACGGCATGGCACAGGCCCATGGGAGTCTTTTGCAGTCGGAGTGGAAACCTGGGGTCGGGCCTGGCCCTGCAGCCCATTAGTCACTTCTGTAAACCTTGTCATTGCACCGGCAGGACCTTGAGACTGGAGGTTTGCCTGTCTCTTTATTTCTTCTTGGTCTGTTCTTTCCTGGCTCGCAACAGCAGAGTAGAACCGATTCAAGTCCAAATTTGAGTGTAGTCAAATGTTTGGGAAAGCAGTACTTCAAGCACAGGCAAAGATGTGTATGGCGTAAACAAATGAAAGCCCTACTTTAAGAGACTTGATTGTGAAGTAACCTCTAGAAAGCACAGAAGAAACCACAGCAATGCCTCTGTAGCACAAAATGAAAACAAGAATTTTATAAACCTTTATATGTGAGATGCACTTCAAAAAGATGAGTTTATCACTAACAAGCTGCTTGCACTAACAAGCAAGTAACATTGTAATTAACTGAAACCAATCTGTGTTACTAGGTTGTTCTGGACTCTGGACTGTCAATACCTACTCACAGACTCAGCAAGTGACATCTGACAGCTGCCAAATTACACCAGCATAACATTTGTCAAATCAAATAAATCTCAGCTAGTATCTGACTCAGCGACACAGAGATAAAACACAGGTGTCTCTATCTGACCTGTTTACATCTCTGTCTCTCACGCGATGTCGGCCTTAAGGGAAGTTGAGTGTGAAAACCCGTCTGCCACAACTATCTCTAATATTTCGCACCTGTGTGTGGAGAGTGAGGGTGGCCGATTTGCGGTCAACAACACTCAGAATACTTCCAGACTTCCTCTTGGTGGATGGCGGTAGTCAGTCGTTGCTGTGAATGTTCAAACAGAAGACATCATGTCTGTCTTCAGAGCACGTTCTGTTCCCTGCAGCCATCTTTAGACCCGGTGCCTCTGTAGGCATTGATGTTTAGTTCTGAATGATTGCTCATATCAGAGTTATGTGAATGTACTCCATGTCCACTATCAATATGAGCTGACATTGTTGTAGAAATGATACAAAAGTAACAAATGACAAAGCATTAGGTAAGCAATTCAACAATAATTCAGTTCAGATTTTACTGACATGTGAGGTGTTTCAAAAAACTGTTTGACTCTCATGATTTTGTATTCCTGCCTAACCCAGCAACAGTCAGAGTTAGGTGAAATGTTTCATTAATTTCAAATGTTTAAAGGCTACGTACCATGCTTTTAGTTTTTTTTTGTTCTGTTATTTTCATATTGTTACAATGACTGTGTTAAACATGGTCAAATGTCCAATACTTGAAGTGGATGCCCACAAATGACCATCCATTCTGAAGCTTTTGTTGCTAAGGTTGTTGCTAAGGTTGCTCCATGCTCACATAAGTTAGAGTCACTAAATTAAGTTTAATATTACAAAAACATGTTTCTACAAAATAAATGTGATTAAAGACAAACAGATTTACTTCACTACTCCTCATGGATCATCTGGTTAGCACTGGGGTCAGGGACACTTAGTATCAGTGGTCTGTATCCTATCCAGAAAGGACACATTTTGTAAAGATTGAAAATGACCTGTCCAATAGTTCCATATAGTCCACCATAGAGTTCCACAGGGTTCAGAGTTGGAACCGCTCCTGTTTATTAGGAGTGGCCAACATTATGGTGTCCATTTTCACTGTTATGCTGATGATACACAGCTTAAACTGTTAGCTCACTTCTATTCTGCCCTTTAGCATCCTCACCGCTTGTCTCTATAATTTACAGATATGGATGACAAACAATCTAAAACTCAGCAGCAGTGAAATCAAGCTACTCCTCATTTCTTAAATCTACACTCACTACTCACTCTGCAGCAAGGATTATTACACGCTCAAGGTGAACTGAACATGTCACTCCCCTGCTGACTTAACCACACACAAGTTTTAAAGCTCTACACAATCTATCCTCTGCTCATCTAACAGACCTCCTCCAGACTAACATTCTCTTACTTCCTGCTGTCTTCATCAGCATCACACACAATGGTCTTCAAACCTGTTCTTAAAACCCTTTTTTAACTAGCTTACTCACTCTGATTACATCAACTGCATATTGTTTTTTTCTTCTTCATTTTTTTTATGTCTATCTTAACTCATTACTGAGCCATGCTCTGTTGTTTATTGCATAATCTGAACTCATTACTGAGCTATGCTCTGTTGTTTATTTCATGATCCGAACTCATTACCGAGCTATGTTCTGTTGTTTATTGTGTGTTTTATTGATAATTGTACTGATGTTTTATTACTGTGTGTTGCTTATTGTATTATTGATCTTATATAATTGAAGGTGACTTTGAGTGTCATGAAATAAAATGTATTATTATTATTATATGGTCATTGCTAGAGCTTGTGATTCTACATTGATGTTTATGTGCAGCGGAGTCATACTGGTACAGATAGTGGAGGTATACTGTATGGGCACAGTGTCTTTGTTGTGGCAGGGATGCTGTGTGTTTGAAGCTGAGTCTGTAACTCGACACAAGGCCAGGGCCAGAAGGAATTACAGGCCATCGGATAAACAGAAGCTGTAGAGCAGTAGCAGGGCGTACTCCCTTCAGGAAATTAAAAGCCATTGCTTCTTCCTTCAGTCTCCCTATCCTCTCTCATCTGCTGCCAGTCCAGTTAATGAATAGCACACTAATAGTGTCTGGGGTTCTCCTTTTTGCTGTTGTCTGTAAAGGACATTCACCTTTATACTTATGGTGTTATATGAAATGAATTGGATGTTGTAATTACTGCTACTGTATCTCAACACTGAAAGAAATTAGAACTGTTTGGAGATGGAGATGAAACATTGCTGTTTGTGCACTGGCATAATAAAGACCTTGACTTTGTAGTTGTTTGCTGTAGATATAGGTGCATTGTCAAAACCTTGCTGCATTGCTGCAACAAATTGGCTGCTCTATATCATATAAATTATATTATGATGCATTGGTATTCCTTTGAAGGAGTCACAAAAAGTACTTCGACTGCTTATTTCATGAAAGAAACATATTTTATTTCAACAAACACCTCAAGCATACATGTTTAGCATACATCACATAATGCTTTGTAGAAGTTAGGTTAATATTCAGTATTTTCACATAAAACACCTTTATCAAAAATGTGAGGGATTTAAATCAAAATCCTCAGATTTGATGGGATTGCTGAAAAGTGGGCATGGTTGTAGTGACAAATGGAGCTATAGAGGACTGTCGGCCTTCACCCACACTGTCCTCACCATGTCATTAGATCAGGAGGAGGAGGAGGAAGTAATGAATAAAGCCATGGTCTTTGGTGATGTGAACAAAGTTTTTGTCAATTTACATCCAAACACACTTCTGATACTACAATAATGCTAGCTTGGACACCCACAAGTCAATTGCAGTTTTATAGGATGAGAAGTATTAGCTAGTTGTCCCAAATATATTTGATTTTGATAAATGTATGTACATATTTGATTAAAAACATTTTTTTTTTTCAATTTATTTTTGGACATATATTCGGCAGGCCAGAAGAGATTATTTAACAATTAACACAGAGACACTGAATTAAAACTTTAAAAAAACATATTTTATTTCACTTGTTCTTTAAAAATGCTAAAACGAACTCAAAATAAGGTCATACTTGATTTTGGAATCTTACAAAGGAAAGGAAAAAGTAAAGTTAGGAAAGAGTTTTAGGTCACTTCTTTCAAATAATGAGTTAGAGAGGAGTGGAAAAGATCTAGTGAATGGATAAGGAAAGCCACTCTACTTTCTGAGTCCTCATTGGATACAGGGTGTTTCTCCATGGAAACCCGCTTGACTGGTCCTCTGTGTATACTTTTACATTTCTACATTTTCAATAACAAGCTACACATGAAAAAGAGATTCTATCTCATTGTGGTTAACATCAATAATAGTAGACTAGTATATTAAACTCAAGGAGAGCATGTGCTCGGTGTTTCCACATTGCAGAGTGAAAGCAGGCATTTGGCGTATTTCTCAAAGCAATAAAATAAGGAAATAATGGAGTTCTGGTCATACACCCACTGTTGCCAATATGGTCCTCTTCGGGTTGTTTTGGAACATTCATCTTTTCACTATTCAGATAGTTTCTCTGCCTCACTGGTGTCCATAAGAAGATGGAGGAAAAACAAACAGTAGTAATGCACAAAGCGCACATCAAGCAGATGTATTGTGGGTTCAAGAGGCCTCAAAAATGTAGTTGATTAGATTTCAATGCATGGTTCACATACCTGACACTTGAACATGATCAACAAATTCTTTACCTGATTATCCTGTTGTTTTCAAATTGTGAACTTGCTTTTCATAAGCTGTCATTTTAATGACGTAGAGGCATGCCAACATGAGAGGAAAGATTTATGACATCTTTATAATGATGTTTGCAGAGAGAGTTTTTTTTACCTATTGCTATGCGTCAAATGTGATGAAAGTCACTTTTTTCCATCAAAATTTTCACTGCCTGTTTATGTTTGCCAGGTGCAGTCAGCTCAGAGGTCAGAGGTCACAGCATATCCTGGTCAGGAATCCCATCAACACTGCCAACAATCACAGCAACTATATTGTTCTGTTTGGGGAATTGTTTTATGATGGCTTAGAGAGGGGAATTACAGAACAGTAGTTTATGTGATGGTGTGTCACAGTGTCTGACTTAATCAAAGGAACAATTCCTCTCTTTTTGCTGATGTCGTGATTATTGTAGTTCTCATAAAACTGTCCGAGAATAGTTGTTTTCTGTTGTTGTAGGGCCTTAGGTCTGACAAACTCAATGTTCAGACAGTTCTGGTTGTTAAAGCAAGTGTCCCAAAACAACACATTTTTATTTGTTCACAAGTATGAAAAACTCCCTACGGCTCAGCAGAGTTAAAGGGCTGAAAAGAAGTGAACAAACATGGTTCAGTGTGACAAATGGTAGCTCTCTAATTCCTAGCTAGAAAGGGTAATTATAATTCATTCAAAAGTTTCTTAATCCATTTGCCACTGAAGACCCCAAAATAGACCTCTGTTATCAGCCCAAATCACAAGGTGGGACTGCAAGATATATGCGTTTGCTGTTTTTCACTTTTATAATTGTAATTTCAATATCTTTGAGTTCTGGACAGTTGGTTGGTCTGGACAAAACAAGCAATTTGGAGTCCTCACCTTGAGCTCTGACAAAGTGTAATGGGTGTTTAATCTGTATTTTGAGACATTTTATATATATATACTTTTTTTTTTTACAGTGATCAGAATCAGATAATAATTAATTGTTTTTATTTGAAACACTAAAAAGTCTCCTTAAGAGATAAGGTAACAAATAGGACTGATCAATATTAGATCTTTTGCTTCTCAGCCTTCAGAACAGTATCATGTCTTACAGTTCTTGCATGTGGATGCTTAACGTGGAAGCCTCCAATATGCAGAGATCTCTTGTAATAACGAAGCTTAGTATGTGTAAAGCAGAAAGCTCAGATGACTCAAGGTATTACATAATTACTGGGGTGTTTAAAGTAGATGATTTTAACAGTTCTGCAGCCTGTGGCTATTTTCACTTCGAAACTGTGGTGTGCAGGTGTCATTGAGGGTTTATTTTGATCCCACCCTGCACACCCAGCTAATGCTACAGTGGGAAGAGAATGCCATGACTAAACCACATTCCAGACTTATTTTCACCGAGTCGTTATTGTTCAAGAAAATGTTATTATACTCTTATTTGAGTCTCAAACACTGTATGTACAGGTGGTGTCTTACAGCTCCTGCGCTTACACACATGCATGGTGGGTAAAAGTGGCTGTATTTCTCCATCTTAACATAACACTTCAACACCTCAATACACAGAAGCATTAGGAATGACAGATGAAAGGAGAGGGGAGGCCAGTTCAAATGTAGCATTTCAGGTTTGATGTTTGAGGTTTGAGGCCAATTGTGGCCGCTGGCTCTGCAAATGGAGCGCAGTCTGTCCATTTCCCTGGGTGGATTACAGGAACTAAATAAAGCCGTTGTAGCTCCAAAGCGGACGGCCTTTGTTCCATTCACCAGGGCTGTACATTAGTCACTACACTTCAAGGCTGATGTTCATATCCTTTTCCTGCAATAGGTGCTTTTTTGCAGACCTATTAAAGGTGCTGGGGGTAACTGGGTGGCTGTTTTAAAGCTTTGCTCTGTCATTATTTGAGGAGTGTGTGTGGCAAGTAATCATGGTAGGGACTTGTAACCGGAAGGCTGCCAGTTTGAAGTCCTGGTCTTGAAGAGCAACACCACACGCGATTTCATCTTTGTAAAATGTGTTGTCTTGATTCCTCCTCAGTTTAGAGTTGCAACAATTTAGAAATTGAAACTGTTCAAAATGGTTTCATTAAAAAAATTGAGCCAACATTTGATGGTTCAGTCTTCTCAAATGTGAGAATTTTCTGCTTTTTGATGTAGTAATTTTATATATAAGGATGCGGGACTATTGGTTTGACAAACCAAGTAGTTTGTTGCATTACCTTGAGCTATGGGAAACTGTGATGGGTTATTTTCACAATTTTCTGCCATTGTTTAGATCAGACATGTCCAAACTATTCCAGAAAGGGCCATGTGCCTGAAGGTTTTTGTTCCAGCCAATCAATAGAGCATGATTTGACCAATCAAGTGTCTCAAGACTGAGATCAGTTGATTAAATGAGTTTAGCCAGGTGTGCTCCTGCTTGGTTGGAATGAAAACCTGCAGCCAGGAATAGTTTGGACACGTCTGGTTTAGATTAATCAAGAAGATACTTGGCAGATCGATTGATTGTGGAAATAATTGCTAGTTTCAGTACTGCCTCAACTTATCATTGAGAACATGGACTTAAAAGTAGTATTTTTAAATGAAAGTTTTGCAAAAATGACATTGTGATTTTATGTTATTTGAAGTACAGTATACAGTATGTGCCATGTCAAGCCACTAACAGGAGACACAATTCATGAATTTTCCTCAAATTGGTGGGGATTCTCAATGTGGCACTCACTTCCTGACACATGATTTAACAAGGTCTCGGAATAAACGTGGCTGTTCATAGACAGGTGGCATAGATGTGTGAGAACTGCAGCTGGTATTAAGATGTCCAGCATTCACTGTTGCCATATTGTAATAATGCATAATAACCCAAACAGGACTCCTTTGTTGATAAGCATGAGTTTATGATTGGCTTCCTGAGTTAAAAGGGACTAAATTGTCATAGTTTGGCCCATAAAAGAACAGTGAGTCATCTTACACCAAGTTGTTTGAGCACACTATCTGGAAACTCTTTCCTTGGTAAAAAGCTCTGGTGTGCATGAGGGGATGTTTGTATCTTCTTTTTAGAATAAACTGAAGAAGAGTTTGGGTTTTTTGCATGAGCAAAGATGTAGCCACTATGGCCAAACAGACAAAGACAGATGTACTCACAGAACCTTGGCCAACCACAGAACATCCACAGTATGTCAGAAGACACCACAGCACAGGGCTCATTGTTTCATTGACCACTGAAATGAAGGTCGTCCAGGTCCAACTTATATTCAGTTTGATCAGGTTGAGTAGTATATAGTTTCATTGATGTGGGACTCAGATGTGTATGTCAACATGTCAAATATCCAGCCAATGAACTTGCGATCACCTTTGATAGCATGGAGTGTTTATTATTATTATTGTGGGAGAAAAATATGTTGTTTGATATGAGACAGAGAGTGTGAACTGTTAAGTAATACCACCCTTTAGGACCCTGCTGCTTGTTAATTGGTGATTCATCAGGCCTGCTGCCAGTTTTGGGGTGGGTCACCTCTGTTTGACCGCATTTTTGATTGGGTCCTTGAGTTCATTTGGATCAGGTCTGATTGTCCTTGTGTCCCTTTTTGGTTTTTGGAAAATGTTTCAGATTCAAGAAAGTTTTCCACAGGTCTGTTTTGGATTGTTCTCCAAACCTTTTTGATCCAAGAAAACTTCTACCAATGAGCTATAGACAGATATCTAGTGCTGAAAGATCACAACACTGATCAGAGTTTGACTGCACTGAGACAGAAACACTGCAGTCAATAAGAAGGGTATAGGTGCCACTGAAATAAAAAAGAAACACAAACATTTCTAGGAAACTTATATTGCAAAAAGAGCAACCAAAAGATAGATATGATGATGTATAGGTAGAGGAGGGAACAAAATAACAGGAACACCTCAAAAAGCCTGCATTAAAGTCAGCTGCAACTTTGTAAAACTTCTGTTAAAATTTTGTTGAGATTGGTGTAAATGTATGTATGAGACCAAAGCTTTTGGTATCATTTTGTTGTATTCTTGTTATATTGTCCACCAGTGGATTCTTTCAGACTCTCAAAGCCATTCAGCCAATGTCAAGGTTTGTATCAGCCTAATATTTGCTCTACGTGTTGTTTAACCTCCTGCACAGAGGTCAGTGCAGATCACAGAGAGGTCAGTCAGATCAAGCTAAGGAGCAGACGTCTGTGCCACATTCCTCATGTGGCCTTCATCACAGAGACCATGTGTGCCTCTCTGCAGACAGAAAGGACTGAAAGTACAACTCTACTTGTGCCTCAGGGGAACTAGGCAATCATTTTGACTTTGAGTGCATTGAAGCGTTGAGCATTGGGGCTACAGTGGTCCTAATCAAAGCCGGGTATCTTTGTGATGTCCTTTGGTTGGAAGAGGCCTACAGTAAGTCTAGTCCTACCAGTTTGTGTTTAATGTAAAACATATTTATATTCCTACATCATCTAAACATTCTAGAAAACATAAAATAACTCCAATCTGATATTGGTTGTCAAGAGCAACAAAAGCAGAGACAAAAATGAGAATTTTAACAACTATTTATTGTCTTGAAGTATGTAACAAAATAATCGCTATGAACAAAAACAGCATTTTTTGCTTTGTACAACTAAGAAAATGTTTACAGACAAGCAAAACTAATTGTACAAAAATAATGGTAACAATGATACACAATAACAAAAAAAAAGTAAAAACGATAAAGAACAGAACATCCTCACGTCAGTGTGCAAACCGTTTATACAGATGGACACGTTCCCCTTTTTTTAGGCAACAAATCCTGATAAATTATTTAAATAGCATTTATCTACATACATGCACACGCACACACACACACACGCACACGCACACACACACACACATACACACACACACACACATACATACACAAATCAACCTCTCACAAACAGCTAAGACAAAACAGAACAATAATTTATCTGCTAAAAACAGCACTGGACATACATGATAAAGCAAAATTATTTATAAAAAAAAGAAATCTCCCATTTTACTGTCATTTTCACTAGGGTAGAACACGGGATCGGGAGCTCGGTCATGTTTTTAGATATGAAATGTCATACTATTTACAACTCATGCTACAATAGCACTGAGATCATTTCAAAGGAATATGAAAAAGTACTTAGGTTTTGTTTTTGTTTGATCAAATTATACAACAGCAATGAGGTAATAATTGTACATCAAAGATTTCCTTTGTTTTTCATCTCTCTCTGAAGAAAAGCCACACAAGTCACATACACTTCATGCTAAGTAGCCCTATCTGAAGAATACCTAATTCACTTTGCACAGCGGGAGATGATAGAGCACATATCTTGCTTCTGAAACCTGACTGTACCTTATTTCAGACAGTTTTCACTCTGATGTTGGATGGAAGTTTCTACTTTTTTAAAGTATTCAAATTGCCTTTGCTGCCTACATTGTAGGCAAGAGTCAATAAATTACATGTATTTACATGATCTCTAATTCAAACCTCAAAAGTTAAGGGGTACAAGTCTCTTCAATGACCAAGGTTTTGTTTTCAGATGGGGGAGTATTATGGAGGGGAAACAGCCCTTGTTGGCTCTGGAAATTTTATATCAAATAATCCTAATTTTTCTTACTGGTTTGATATGGGAAGATCATCACTTCCAACTCACCCTGAGAGTTGTTTAGTTAACCAGACAACACCAACAAAGCCTGTGATACTTGCATGTTTGTAAAAAAGCTAATCTAAACTTAATTTTGGATCTCTTACTTCTGCAGTTTTCTCTACATGGATTGTTAGGTATATGGGTAAATGTGCTTTCTTGTTCCATTCATGGCCAGACTTCCACATACATACATGAACACAAACATCCACAACATCATGTCACCCTTTCTTTCTAAGGCACTCCACTCCCGACAGTCTTCTTCAGTCACAAGTCACAACAAAGATTCCTACAAATGTTACTGCTTTCTTCATCCTTTGAGTCCTCAAAAGTTGTATCAATCAAAATCTACATCCTGGTAAAGCAAAGGGAATATTTCATCAGTTTTTTTCTTTGGGATGTCCATCCAGAAGATAAGGTAATAAGGCACACAGGCTGAAGAAGTGACATAGAAGGACAGAGAGAGATGTAAAGGTTTGGAAGTGCATAGTTGTCTATGGGGGAGCCGTTCCCGCACAGAGATGAATGAGGTCTTTCAGAGAGCAAGAAAGCAGGGAGACCTGGGATAGAAAGGTGTTGGTGTCCTACTGGCAAAGCTAGAGGGCATATTTTCTTTTTTCCCAGCTCTCCCTGCTCTTGAGGATGCTAAGGGTGGAGAAGAAGGGGCTCTCTGATCCTCAACTGGCATTCAGCCGGTTGGTGCTCTGCCCAAACCAGCTTCAAGTTACCCTGAGGCTGACCACATGCCCTTCGCCCTGTCCAAGTGTGCGTGACGCAGAAGAAAGAGTTGCGGAGATAAATCGGTCCCTGGACTTTGCATCAGAATACATAAGTTCATACTTTTTACAAAAAGGTGCATTCCTCAGAGCTTCCTGCGCCGTGCATTTATGCATCTGTTAAAAGAAAGAGACATAATGTTAGGAACTGGACATAGCCACTGTTAGGACATAATTTTTAAGGGCAAAAAAGCAAATGATTGCTTGGAAGCTGCTTTTGCAATCATACTTTTATTTAATTGTATGTAGATTCTCACCTCTGCATTCATACTTCAGGTCTGAGAAGTATACCATCTCCTGTGAGAAGACAAAAAGACCTAGCCTGCCGCCTGCATATGTCTTGTCATAGAGGCTACCAGAATCTGCCATGATCTTCTTGCCTTCGTACATCACAACTCTGTGGAAATCAAGGAAAAAATAAAGTTGTTTTTTGAAATTATGACATGTGGAGAGGAAACATCTATGTGGACTAATAAATATTCTTTGCTCACCTAATATGTCCTGTTCTTGGTCTGTGGATCAGATGCCATCTGTAGGCAGTGAAATCTTTCCATCCAACATTCTTAGGGTCATGCCAGAGAGTGCGGACCTGAAGGATACCAAAATACATAGTCACTTTTCATAAATCATTAATCACATATAAAATATGAGTGTGGAGGTAGAATGTCTTGATAAAGTCCAAATATCTTACCTGTCCTGGTGTATTTCCTGTGTGCCAGAGGGCATTCCTGAGGTGCTCTCCTGGGCCAGTAGTGGAGTTGACCACTTTGATGGACAGACCAGAGTAGCCCTGGGCTTTGGTGGGTTTATTTGACCAGTATGTCTGTGTGATCTGCTTCCACATCACCACATAGAACCTGGAACTAGACTGGTAACCAAACACGAAGCCGGCATAATCATCATCCCTCTCGGTATTGATGAAGAAAGTCCCACTGAAGTCCACTGAATTGAACTCATGGTAGCCTAAACAAGAAAAAAAATCAAGTTGAAGGAATTTCAACATTGCAAAGGAATAATAGTGCAGGGTCCAGACTATCAAACAATCTCTTTTACTTACCAACAGCAATACCAGGGTCGCAGTTGACAGTCTGAACCAATTCTTTGCCCTGATGGCGGACAACCCAGTTAGGATCAATCTGGGAGGTGCCTTTGGGATCCAGAGGAACCATCTGGAACTTGCGGAAGTCTGTCTGACTAATATCAAAGTTCTCTGGACACACGTCATAGATGTCAGGCACATTGTCTTGGTCAAAGTCATCTTTGCAAGCATCTCCACGGCCATCACCTGAAAAGTAATTAGTACATATTCATTAATTATGTTAACCACAGTCTTTTGAAGACCTCTAGAAATGCTGTGAACTGTGTATCAATATGTTGCTACTTCAGAACCCTTTAGGACAACCTGCATCCTTTCAGGTTGAATCATGTCCTATTGTGCTCACCATCAGAGTCCAGCTGGTCAGGGTTAAAGGCCAGTCTGCAGTTGTCCTTTTCATCGGGGATGCCATCATTATCATCATCATGGTCGCAGGCGTCTCCCTTGCCATCTTTGTCATGGTCAGCCTGGTTGGCGTTAGGGATGTATGGGCAGTTGTCCAGATTGTTCTGGTGTCCGTCCTCATCAATATCCTGATTGCTGTCACACTTGTCTCCCACACGGTCATCATCTGAATCCACCTGCAGTGGTACAAATTTGTTTGTGTAAGAGTTATGGCTTAATTTAAAGGAACTATGAGGCATTAATGACACTAATATGTCAGGTGATTACATTCCACAGTGTTTATATCCTTTCACCGCAGTGTTTCCTGACAATCCTTGCTCTTTTGATCTCTCCTCTCTTGCTTTTATTAAGGACTTTCCTAAGGCTCCAATCACTCGTTGCTTCTGTAAAGCTGTCAAGCTCAATTTGTCCCAGATCTGTTGGCAGTTTTCATCTACTGTCAATCAAACATCACTCAAGATTCTGTGCTCCTCTAACTCCGATTTGCTTGTTGAGCACTGCCAGCATTTGCAGTGAACATGAAATAATATTACCCCTACTTGGCAGGACTAGACGCACCTTGCGGGCACTTAAGTAATAAGGGCAAGAGGGATAAATGAAAGGAGATGGAGGAAGGATAAGGGATTGGGTAACTGTAAAATCCAAAATTCTTTCATACGAAATAGAAATAACTCCCTAACTAAATAGAAATACATTTCTCAAGAAGGCATTGTTGTGCAGTTTGTACTCTTTGGAACAGCAAATAAAATAAAATTCTTCCATGCACAGACTTGTTTCATTTAGCCTTTAATTTGAACCTATGCAATTCACTCTTAAAGACTGCATCATTGTAGATTTGGAAGCCCTCCTCCTTTCCCCACCCTCATCCTGTCCTGTTGTTCAACACATTCCTATTTCTCAGTGTAGCATGGCACAGGTGGACTGAGCGAGACTGACTGAGCCACCGCCCAGGGCCAGCCCATTCCTCAGTAATATCCACCCTAGGGCCTCTTTCCTCACATTAGCCAGCTAACGTCAATGGGCTATTGAAAAGACCCCTAGCCCCCCACCACGCCTTATTGAACTGATGTGCCCTTGAGCTGCACATGGGATTTACTCCACCTTTACATGGCGTGATGAAGCTTAGACAGCTACATGGGGCTAATGACTCAGGGTCTCTCTCAATTGGAGAGATATATGCTGAGCTATAGAGAAAGGCAGAGAGATGAATGTGGAGAATTGTTGATGGATGAGGTGGAAGGAAATGGGAAAAGGGCAGAGTGTGTCTGTGTGTGTGTGTGTGTGTGTGTGTGTGTGTGTGTGTGTGTGTGTGTGTGTGTGTGTGTGTGTGTCCACGCACCTGATCAGGATTATGTTCCAGAGGGCAGTTATCGCACATGTCTCCCACCCCATCTAGATCTGTGTCTTTCTGGTCGACATTATACACATAGGGACAGTTGTCCTTCTCATTTAGTATGCCTGTGGAATTAATAGACAATGTTTGATATTAAAAGCCAGCACATGAATTCAAAATTTATAAATAAAACATTATGAGTTCATTTCAGTGCAAACTGAAAAATGTACGGTTGTAGGGTTGTTTTTTATTAAAATTTTTGGTCCTTACCATCTCCATCGATGTCCACAGCACAGGCATCTCCCTCTCCATTGTTGTCTGTGTCTGTCTGGTCTGGGTTACTGTTATAGGGGCAGTTGTCACAGCGGTCACCCACATCATCACGGTCATAATCGTACTGCCTGGGGTTGTAGACGAATGGACAGTTGTCCTGTTTGAGAAAACAGAAGTACAGAGAGTTGAGGATAGGTTTTCAGGTACAGTCCTTGTCATTTGCCATCATACTGAGTGGATGTATTTACAAGGGAGAAATGTGGAATGAAAAGGTGCTTTATTTTTAGGCAATGTCCCAATTCTAACATTGGGATTAGCGGCACACAGAGCAGCTCCTTCAGACTGGTACCTCAGTGTTGGAATTTGAGGTTTTAGCTCAAGCCAAGAAGAAACTTTTTCTCTCCTTCTGAGCCCCCCCTACCCTCCCCTTCCCCTTGTCCACCTGCCTTCTAATTAGACAGCATGAATGATGAATGCAAAAGTCACAATCGTAAGCTTGATGGCACCATGAGTGAAGCAATACACATGCTCTCTTGTGCACTGTTTGTGGAAACATCTGGAGACTCCACTTACCCTATCATCAGGAATGCTATCATTGTCATCATCACTGTCACAAGCATCTCCAATGCCGTCCTTATCATAGTCTTCCTGCCCAGAGTTAGGCAGGTTGGGGCAATTGTCCTGAAAAACACAGAAAACACAATCAGACACTCAGAAATAATGATAATCATACAGGTAATTTCATTCGGCAATATCAGTGTCTTACTGCTTCACTAATACCAACCTTTTTGCAGTGATAGGTGGCATTCTCCACACAAACCAAGTCTGCGTTGGGCCATCCATCCAGATCTGTGTCCTCTCCACAGATATGGCCATTGCCAGCATAACCAGGTTTGCACTCACAACGGTACATGGGATCAGCAAAGTGTCCGAGGTAGTTACAGCGGGCGTTTTTGTTGCAGTCGTGGCTTCCGTCGAGGCAGGGATTACGGGGTGTGCATACCTGGACAGTGAATGAGTGAATAGTTTGAACAATCAGTGATCAGAATGGCTCTGCATAGTACAAATTCATGACATTCTCTGGAAAGGCAGACATTCATCAGAGTAAATGAAGATGTTCATGCCCTGGGGACACAAGTGTACTTTTACCTTAAATGAACTATTACTTCTATCAGTATCAATTTATCATCAGTCTAATCAACTCACACATCTGTCTTCATTAGTTAGACAAACTCATCAATACATCAGAGCATTTGCTCTTTGCTGCTCTCTGATTGGCTTATTTTATGACAAAGACAGGACTGTACTTGCCTGTTTCTTAGCAGCAGCCTGCTCCAATCCTTTGCCAAACGGCTGGGGTCCAGAGTAGCGAGCAGGACATGGGAGGCAGTTGTAGCCAGGCTCTGTGTTCTCACAGCGGTGCACACCATTAAACTCAAAGCAAGCATCTGGGACCTCCTTGCACTGTTTTAAGGATAAAAAGAACAACAATTCTAATTGTAAGACTTGGACATTTTTACATGAGGTGGCAAACTTACAAATTTGACAAATTCAGAAAAAAAAGATTTGTACAATTTGTACCTCATCAATATCTTTACACTTGATACCGTTGCCGGTGTAGCCAACTGGGCACTTTCCACACTTCCAGGAACCATCAGGGGCACTGATGCACTTGGCCCCAGCAAAGCAGGGGTTGGATAGGCACCCATCTGAAAACAGCAATGTTGGCTCATTATTAAGACATCTACAAAATCCAACGTATTACTTAGTTTTAACCTTTTTTAATCAGGTAAATCCTGTTGTGACTATGATCTCATTGTGAAGGGAGCTCTGACAAATAATTATATAATTTAAAACTTACTAGAAAGGAAGCATAAACAATAATAGGATACAGAAGCCCTGCTAATATTTAGAATGACTCACCAATGGGACAGGCTTTCTTGTTGCACGTCTGAGTATCTTTGACGTCACCAATGCAATCTTTGCCACCGTATTTTGGTGCTGGGTCATTGCACAATCGTTTACGAGTCTGGGAACCGCCTCCACATGTAAGAGAGCAGGTATCCCACGGTGACCAGGGTCCCCAGTTGCCATTGACTGAGGAATACAAGGAGGGCACATGTTGCATTATAAATTGATATCCTTTTCTGTATAGATCACACAAATGTACTCAGGCTGTGAATATCAGATGGTGGGACTTACTGGGGCACGAAGACTTCTGACACTTCTCGGTTTGTCGGCCCTCTCCTTCACACTCTTTGCCCCCAAGCTGAGGGGTTGGGGAGTTGCAAAGGCGGATACGGGTGATGACACCCTCACCACAGGTGACAGAGCATGATGACCAGGGTGACCAATGGCTCCAGCTGCCATCCTGCTTGACTGAAAGCCAGAAAAATAGGTCAGAGGTCAGTTATTAGGAAGTAAAGCGTTGCACCACTGTGGCACTCAATCATAAAAACCATTGCAGCACACAGGCAAATTCTGTTCAAATAATTATAGTACAATAACAGATAAATTAATCACCATCATTAAGGCTGTTTGACATGATCTATGTGTTTGTTTGTGTGTATTTGATGGATGTGAGAATGTTGTGTTACTGTTAACTCACAGCGCTTGTCACACTCCTGGAGGTAGCAGTCGCGGGTCTGCACAGAGGTACCCTCACAGTTGTTATTGATACGGTCGCAAGAGCGCCCACGCTGCTGGATGCCCCGCCCACATGACACGGAACAATGGGTCCATTCAGACCACGGCGACCAGCCGTCCTCTGCATAGTCGCTCGCTGAGCAGGAGGGAGAAGGAGAGAATATGAGAGAGAGGCGAAGAGGGAGACAATAAAAGAGCTATTCCACCAAGGCACCCCCCCCACCACCACCACCGCATACACACGCACACGCACACGCACACACGCACACACACACACACACACACACACACACACACACACACACACACACACAACAAACACCCCCAAGCCTAAATGAGTAAGGAAAGCTTTTAAAGCAGAGGGCTAATAGTGTGGATTTAGCTGGGACTTAGACAGAGAGAAGGCCCTCTGTTGAGAGGAAAGGCAGGGACTAACACTTTGAGAGAAGCTGGGGAAATAGAAAGGCCTACTGTCCCCAGGATACACAGGGATGCCCCACTGACTTATATTTTCCTAAAGAGGAAACAGATTTTGCAAACATGGCTCTGGGTGTGTAATGACTTCAACAAGTGGCTGAGGTTGGGATGAATGTGGCTCCCCCTGTTTATTTAGGTTTTAGGGAAGTATTGCGGCCAAGCCTGCATAGGTATGAAGAACATGTCACTTCTCTTCATGTAGAAGATGGCTTTACTAAACAGCCAACCAATTTTCCATCCCGCTCTAACCAATTTGGCAAATTACAGCCATTTCAACTTGAAGTTTCAAAGATGTTTTGGAGCACAAAGCGCCAATGTTCCATACACATAAGCACCCTTTCATTTACTCGGATGTTAGTGCAGTTAAGTCATCTCTAAATTAACATGTTTTCTCTTGAATAGAAACCTTTACATCTAGGGAAATAGTTGTGGCTTTTTGTTTTATATGGCAAATAACTTCTCAGTGAATGGGGCAGTGTCTGAATGCCACCATCTGTTGGTTGAAACTTATACATCCTAGCTTACAGTTCATACAGTAGCTTATAGTGCAGGTTTACATAACTTTAATTACAGTGTACTTTACTATAGCAGTGCAGATTCTAACAATATGAGCTTGGATATAGAAAACAGAAAGGCTTACGTGTTCCACAGCGCGGGCAGCATTCTCCATCAGGAACGGTAGCATTAGCACAGGGGATCAGGGGGCAAGAGATCTTGCGGCACACAGTAGCAGAGTTCTGCACAAACAAAGAGGTAGCATTTATGATATATTTCAACACACTTTTTTCAAACTTAATTCATGTGCTGGGCTTATTCCTTTTATCCAAATGTAACTGAGACCCTACTTAAGAGTATCAAGTAGGATTAATTATTGTAAACTTAATTAAACTAGTGAGTGTAGTAGGGTGATTTTCATCTGACTCCATGTCCGTGCAACAAGCTTGTTAACTTCTCTGTTTGACATCTGAGTGTGCACAGAAAAACTAAAAATCAGAAATCTGGCTGAGAACGAAGACCCCTGCAGACAAGCATCTGCCCACTGGGTCAGACGAGGGTGGGAATAAGGCCAAACTCTTAATAATGGAAGTTGGTTTCACTGTGAAACCGGACTGGGCACTGAGCCCTGAACAAGTAAAGCTAGCCTGCCAGCCCAACCTGTGTGTGCACTGTGAATGACTCAGGGATAACGACTGCCTCTAAGTATGCATGCTAATGCTCTCCCTGCTGGATCTGATAACTTACAGGGGAAAAAGGGGGAAATAGGGACAACTAGTGTATCAGTAGAAGAGGACATCAGGAAATTAAGCCCCTCAGTGAAATGCAGTGATCTTCCCTGAAAAGTATTTTTCACCTGACCCCATCCCATTTTCCCACTTGTCATGGCCAAGGTCTTTTTCTTAATTGCAGCCAATACATCACTTTAAGTGTGGTCAAGTCCCTTTAGGCCACATTTGAGTTGAACTTCTGACAACAAAACTCTTATTACAGCTGTAACTGCTGCTGGATCTCTGCCAGGTCTTCACACTACTAATTACTGACCATATCAGTTGAGTGGTGCTAAGTGTGTGTGACTCGGTGTGGTTACTCATTACATATCACTGTGTGCTAGTGTGCATGTGCAAACAAGTCAGAGAATAGAGTGCGTCCCCTTGCACGTGTGTTCAAATGCTGACACAATACACACAACCTGTCGAGGTCTTACCTGACAAGTGCACTCGGTGCAGTCATCAACAGTCCACTCATCTCTGTTTTTGTGCACAATGCCATTGTGAATGCAGGCGCCACTATGAATACCGATGTGGTGCTTAATCAGCTTGTTTTCATCAGTCTGGTATAGGGGAAACAGACAAAATAAGAAGTTACAGCACAAGGTAATTTGTTTATTTTTATACCAAAAAAATTATATAAAAGATGGTGATATGCAGGTCGATTGAGGTCAACGAGTTCAGTACTTTTAAAACTACTAGAAAAATAAAAATTTGCAGCTATATTCAGAATATAGAGCTGTAGATGAGTTTACAGTATGTGTCAAATGTTGATTTGCTGGAGAGCTGTGCACAGGTGGTGGCCACACACACACACACACACACACACACACAAACATACACACACACACACACACACACACACACACACACACACACACACACACACACACACACACACACACACACACACACACACAGGCAAACAAACATGCAGCAGACAGGGTTTCCCCCTTACCAGCTGGCGGAGTTCATTGGACAGCTCCTTGACCACCACACCGAGACCCTTCAGCTCCTTAAACATGGTGACCAGGTCCTCGCAGGAGAAGCCACAGACCATCTGCAGGTCTTCACCAGAGCAAAAACAGAGACACAGGTCATGAATATTCGCATTTTCATTCTATTGTAGTTCAGTCAGATGTGAGCCTGGGGCATAGTGGGAAGTCTAGTCTCATGCAGTAGTGTTTACCTTTAGTCTTATGTCCGGTATACTCTGTTCTGATGGCTGAGGAGCCATTGAGGTTCTCCAGGATCATGGTGTCAGCTGTCATTGCTGAGGATAGAACAGTGCCATAAATCAAATCACATAACTTTACACTCACATATATATTTAATTGATTACAGTGCTACACATCCCACACTGCTATAAATTATGATGAAAAGTAATTATTTAATTCTGCTTTAGAACAGAGAAAATATTTTGAGACCACCGCACTCTGAGATATTTGTAAATTGACATTCCACTGTAACAAGTGGTAAACAGCTTCCCAGGGAAAGATCGGCAGGCAAATTAACTATGTACACATTTTTTTGATAAGGACTTGCTGGTCTTTGGCAGTACATGAAGCAGATGAGTGATGAGCAAATACGCAAGACATATTGGTTAGGATTACTCACAGCTTTGGCATCCTTTGTTGCGGAGGATGGCATCCAGCGTTGTTCCAAACACAAACCGCACATTTTGCAGGACCCCCTGTAAGCATTAATGTTCAGTTTAAGTTATAACCAGGTGCAGCAGCAAATAAAACCTTGCAACACAGTGAAAGCATTCAATTAATCGCTATATTAAGTCCTGTTACATATGCGTATTTTACGCATTTGGAGATATATACGCATATACATTAAAAAGGTACTTAATAGCTTCGTCAAAATCAACATTCCGATTTAAAATCTCCAGTCACTTCTCACCATAAATCTGTCCTTCACGGCTCCCTTCCCAACCCTGAGCTGCGCGGTGGCAGGGGTCTCTTGCGTCAGGATGCTCTGGATGGGCGCATCCAGCTCTGCGGTGTCCACCTCCTCGCATCCCGTGTACAGCACCGCCCGGTCCTCCTGCACGAACAACGTGATATTCTTCCAGTGGCTCGTAGCCAGATCCACATCTTCAATGGAAACCACCAGCTGCTTGTTCTCGGTGGAGAAAACTATGTCCAAAGTGTTCGCCTTTCCGTTGGAGACGATCTCAAACACTGGACCGGAGCCATCCTTCTTCTCCACGGTCAGGAGGCTTCCCCTGGTGCGTTTGAACTGCTTGAAGTTAAGCAGGAGAAGGAATCCCTTCTCGGCATGGATGGAATCGATCAGGTCCCTGAAGGCCCTCTCGGGGACTGGGGGGATCAGGTCCGGGTTGAGGATCTTGTAGGCGGGGCTGTACGGGTCGTCTCCTTTCACCAGGGAGACGCCGTGGTTCTTCTTGGGGACTTGGACGAGCTCAAACAAGTCATACACGCTATTGTCGTCTCGGCTCTCTGCGGGTGAATAACAAGCAGTCAGTCTTTGTCTGGCAGTGCGCTTTCTGACGTTTTCTTTTTCAATGAAATGTGGACTTAAAAGTATATATTAGCCTCTTTTTTTCATATTAAGCAATAAATCGGAACAGAGAAATAAAGTTTCACAAATTCAAGTTGAATCTCTCACTCAAGTTGAATCTCTCACTCACACCAAACTCACCTGCGACTCTCGCACTCTCGCAGCTCCAAAGCATCAATAGCAAAAATATCCCTGTCAGCTTCATAGTGCAACACCAGCCCGGCTGCCAGCAACAATAACGACAACAATCTAAAAAATGAAGAAGATTACTGTCAGTGTCAGACAAAACAGATTGATATGCAACAGGTTGGAAACATAAATAAACTCGGACCACTAATCAATGAATTTATGCAGCTGCAGCTGGTGAAATAGTTGCACTCATTAGAACATATTTGTAACTCACCTGCTCAATGAAAACAGAAGGAAAAAAGTAATAAAATCTCCCAGATATATAGAAATCCAGCAATAATCCCCAAAAATTGATGTATATTGATTTTTAAAAGGGAAAAAAAGTTCCAACGTGAAAAGTGGAGAATTTTTTAAAAATCTTGCGCGTCTTTCTTCTTGATTGAAAACTTTGTCCCTGCTGGTATCAGCGGCTAAAAAACTCTGTTTTAAGCCGAGGGGGGACAAAGTGCTATTTAAATAGTTTGATGCCATTCCTAAGAAGTGGCTTCGTCCAATCACAGTGAGGGGAGAAAAAGGGACGAGCTTATCCTCTTAGTTCAGAGAGAGAGAGAGAGAGAGAGAGAGAGAGAGAAGGGGGGCAACTTCAGTATGTTGCACTCAGACTTTTAATGGACCAGTGTTTCCTCTCACTGGGTCCATCCATCAGTCCACAGAAGCATTTCCATCTCAGATATTCCCTTAACGCAGACTGCAAATAGCTGTAATACTCCTCTGATATACAAGTGTCTCTGTGGCATGCAACGTGAAAAATGACAAAGAGTTATGAAAATTCACTCCTGTAGGGTTCCACAAGATCTATCATAGTCAAATTGCACTATATGTGTTTTAATTAAAACTCATATAAAAAGCCGTAATAATATAGCCTATTTATACTTATATTTCGGTTTATGCATGTGTTTTTTTATACGTTTATCTGCAACGATTTGATACCAATATGTTTTTATTTGATCGGCTCTGATACTACTTGATGTCTCCACTAATAGATGTTATTCTATTTGTATGGATTATGACTTTATTTTGTTTTATATCCTTAAATTTATGTTATAATTATTTCTGTTCAGGCATGCTTTTTTAATTGAGAGCAAAGGCACATTTTCCCGGTTTAATACGTCATATCAGGTCTAAACAGTGGCGAGTTTCAGTCCCAGATGTCAATTATTATCTTCAGATGTCTGCAGTTCTAAATCCGACCGCTAGGAGCCGACGTGAGTTCACCGGAGAGTAGCCTTAGGCAGTTCCAGGTGCTGCCGCTGCTGCTGCTTCTGCTGCACACCTTCACAAATGATTTTCACTGGTTTGGTTGAGTTTTTGTACAAAATAATATTTTCTTAAAAAAAAAAAAAAAATCAATTTGCTGATATTTAATGCATCATCATATTTTAAGTCTTTGAAAGTAGAAGTTGGAGGGACTTCGTTCCTGATGAATTGTCAATGAGTAAAGCTCTACATTTCTGCCAAAGTAGAAGAATAGGTCGGTGAAGAAGAAAAAATACAAGCAGTAAGAGGGATAAATCATGTAGTAGCACTGAAGCATATGGAAAAATAAATGGAAATAAAATAAACAGCACACACACATACATTGAAATACACAGAAACTATTAAATTAAAGGCAACTCTTCCTTAGTTCTAAGTGGGAAAAAAAGTAGTTGTGCAATTTTGAATTAATGAGTAATGGGTCAGGGGTCATTTATTAAAAATCTCAGGATCATCTAAACCAAACAATCTAAACTGTTTGGATTTTTAAAATGACTTTATGTCTTATTTACAAAGGGATGACATAACTCTTTTTTTTCCTTTTGAAGTTTATTTCCAATTTATTCCTCTTTGCTGGAGTGCACTTACCCTTAAGCCCTGGAAAAAAGCTATTCTGACAAATGTAAACCAGTTGACACAATATCAAGCCAACAGAAACAAAGCAGAAATTCTCTGCAAAATATTCACTTGATTCATTTCTGTCACTTTATTCTCTTTCACTTTGACTGCTACTGGCTCTGCTTGTAGTCGTAGGAAACACAGTGACATCTCATCCCTCTGTTATTTATCAGCCAGTATCATAATATTTAAGCTTTTAACCTTTACTCGACAGAAATATAAGCCAGGAGACATTTATTATAAGAAAGCAAAAGTGTTCCTTCTGCTCTGCTGTGTAAAACAGGCAGTGTTTTGACTACCTGTTGATGGTAGACAGATCCACCTTTGACAGAGAATTTGCCGTTCACAGTGACAGAGAAAGTCAAGCTCTTCTGGCTGCACAAAGGAGTGTAATTTATCTACTTGATGCATAAGACACATGCCTTTATACGTAATGTGACAGGCTCTAAGCGCTACAAATGAATTTAACACACAGGTGTGTAGCGGCGTAGAAGGTCCCTGTGATGGAGCTGAACGCTGGTTGAGGCGTCTGGGGATTTAACCTGTACCCTGAGGGGTCCTGAGGTCAGAGCTGAGCTGACTCTTGTGGTGCCTGCAAGTCTCAGTCTCAGATCAGGACACCTGATGGAGACTGTATGTAGCTTGTTTCAGCCTGTGTAAGAAACACTGTCAATGCCTCAGGTGACAATTTTAGAAAATTGGCTTGTTTACAGTGTGATATGAAAATACTGGTAAAGATTTGTCAGCGTGGATAGGATAGATAGTGGACAGTTAACCAGACTGAAGCACGATTTGGGAGCTTTATAAGCTAATGTAAGACTCATGTTAGTGTTTGGTTGTCATTTTGTAAGCTCGGCCTCTCAAGAAGCCGGCATATGTGCAGAAAGAAACATGTTGCTGTTTTTGGCAGCAGAAAACATAAATAAAAAGGATCAGGGAAAAATTTGAACGGATGCACACATGTTGTCCCACACATTCACACCAGACTACTGGTACATGTGCAGTAAACAGGCGTGTACATAAGAACACCCTTTTCTCCTTTCTTGTTTTTGTTACGTGGGAGAGGGAAAGGAGGGGAAGAGAAGAGAGAAAAGCAGTGGAAAAAAATGAGTGGAGAGGCAAGGAGAGCAGAAAGAACAAGAAGAGGAGAGGAGAGGAGAGGAGAGGAGGGGAGAAAATAAAGAAGAAGATGAGAGGAGAAACAAAGACAGACGCAACAAGGATACAAGAGGAAAAACAAAGAGAGAATAAACAGGGACAGATGAGAGGACAGAAGAAGCAAAGAGAGGAGAAACAAGGAGAGGAGAGGATAAGCAAATACTTGATAAGGAGATAAGGAGAGGAGAAACAAGGACAGAAGAAACAAGGAAAGGAGGAAAAAGGAGAGGAGAGAAAAAAACAAATAGAACAGAGGAGAAACAAGGAGGAGAGAAATATAGTATATACTTGCACATGCATGTCATCCCACTGCACGCTGACTGTGCCTCTTCTGCATCCATGCACAGGAAATCATTTTATGACAGCTGACAAAACTTTGCGTAACCCCTGCGTGTCCTCTTGTAACTCAAGTTCAACATCTTGGCAGGTCCTGACCTGGCCCTCGGGCCTCCTCCCTGGCTCCTACCCAAATATTGGACACACCTTGCTAAGACATCCAAGGCTTTCTCGTAATGTAGCGCCAGGAAGCTGATGATTAAATGGTTGGAGGTATAAAGTGATGAAATGTGCCTGTAGAATACCCATAGAGATGCCCTAACTAGTCTCATCTAACATCTGATTTCCAGTCATCTGGTGGGCTTCATGCATACTTGAACTTGTTTCATACCTGCTTGGAAACAAAAGGAATGTTTTCCATGCTGCATTTCGGTAATGAGTCTTTCTTGTTCTGTTCTGTACACACAGCATCTGTTGCATGTCTGTCATTCCTGAGAGAGAGATCCCTTCTCTGTTACTCTTCCTGTGGTTTCTTCCATTTTCCCCCATTAAAAGTCAGAGTTTTTTTCTTATTCAAATCAAGGGTCTAAGGATGGAATGGAGGATGTTATATTACTGTACAGACTGTAAAGCCCCTTTAAGGCAAATTTGTGATATGTGATACTGGGCTAATTGAAAGATGACACGATGATTAGACTTATTGTTGGTTTATCAGATATAATGTAAGTGATCATGGTTGGTTATTATATACAAAGGTTGTTAGATTGTGACATGAAAGTTCTAGTCCATAATATACTGCACCAAGTGAATGATATCAATTGTCTCTTCTCTAAGTTTAAACTCGTTGTTTCTCATGTCTGCTGCTCGTACCGTCACTTTCCTGCAATCAGCGACCACAAGCTGGAGGGCTCAGACCCCACTGAAGTTATTCCCACGCCTTGCTTGCAATTATGACAAAGAAGATGGCATGGGGAGTTTTTCCCAGTCAGCCGCTTGTATTTACAGTAAATCCAATATGGCATGAACTTGGCATTTGCTGCCTCATCATCAGGGAGCTGGAGAGCAGTGATTCTGTGTCACGGCAGGACAGCTATTAGGAGCAAATGGGGAACAAGTTTAATTTGTCCAAAAATTAGGGGACATTTTTTAATTTTTTCATGGTTGGTGGTAATTTATTATATTCGGCTATTTTTAAAGCAAAAGTTTCCAGTCTCTCAAAGAGGAGAATTTGCTGCTTTCTCTGTTTCATACATTGATCATTGTAAATTGAGATTTTTGGGATTTTGAAAATTCTCTTATTGTTTGACTTAAATCAAACTTTCGAAGACTCTATTGGCTTCCAGTTTGTCATCGACTTACTGCCTTTGCTTTCCTCCTCCCAGATTTCCTAGAAGGCCCGGTCCCTTCCACCTCATCAAGGGATTGCCGTCACTGGTTGGGAGCCTTTATAAACTTAGTGAAGGCTTCTCTCTCTCCCTCCTGGAAGGCTGGTACCTTTCAGACACCCCATTTTGGTTTGGTTTTGTGTTTTTGTGTTTGGTGTAGCCTTGGTTCATGTTCATGTTCTTTGTTTACTTAATTTATTATCTTTAATAAAGGATTTCCTTAATTTGAACTGTTACTGTGTGGACCTCCCTTCCTTGTTATGCTTTTAAATGAGCTTGCCATAACACCATGTCAGTGGGGTCAGATTTATGACTGTATGTATAACATATATGCCCAATATAGTGTCAGAACAGAACTTCCTGTGCATTCGGTTTAAGTGTCAAGTCCATGATGTAGTATATTTGCCCCTAATTCATTATTAAGCATTAATATAAAAAATGTACTGTTTTCAGTCTCTCAGGTGTGAACATATGCTGCTTTTTGTTGCTTTATACATTGACTGTCAGTCAAAGGAAACATGCAATGTACCTTTCTTTTTTTTTTTTTTACACTATTTTCTGACATATAGACATGACAAAAGTTCATGAATCATAAAAATGATTGTTAATAATAAAAATAATCATTGGTTGCAGGTCCACCGTGGAATGATCCTACACACGAAGGTGTCAGTCTGTTATTGAGCTGGAGTGTTTCACCTGAGTGAAACTCTGCCTGGGGTCATACCCTCCCATGGAAGATTACAGCTGCTATTGCTCCATACTCAATACAACACCCAGCCAGACAGATACTCACATACACACACACACACACACACACACACACACACACACACACACACACACACACACACACACACACACACACACACACACACACACACACAAACTCCACCAACCCCTCTTCTTATTTACGGTGATTAACCAGCACAAAGCACCCAAACACACAGCTTCAATGGCCAAATGATGCTATTATACACATACATGTCAGCATAGTGGCACCTTTTCAAAACCTTGTTCTTATCCAAATGATTGACTGCTTAATGTGAAAACTTGTGAGGCATTCATAATGAGTGCTACCTTTTGATTGAAAACACTGAACGTTCTGGTTTAAAATTTCAAACAATTAAGTAACTGTTGTCCCATATAGGACAGACGCAATTAGATCTGATGCATTCTTGTGCTCAAAATCCATTTTCCGGTGATGCAGACCCACTGTTGACCACCTGTGTGCGTCTTTCATTGAGCCCCCTCCCTGCTCTCACTAATTCCTAATAAACTACTCATTGGAGTGTTCACCCATGACATTACTGTGCCCGAGCCAGGACCATTAGCCGGGTCCTACGCACGGGAAAAGACACAGGTTGCCAAAGGCTCAGCCACTCTGTGATTTCTAAATATCTAATAGTGTCTAGGAATGTACTCTTGATCCAGTTCCATCTTCAGCCTATTACGAGGTCACGCTGTGCCAGCTTCTTTTCATGGGCGTCCATGGACAATGTAATTTGCATTCCAGAGCCCAGCGGGATGGGGAAAAAAGATGTTTGGGTGTTCTGAATCATCTGATATAATTGCTGCTGAGAGCGTAACTGCCGATTCTATTTAATTCCAATCGGGCCTCTAGTGAAATGTTTTCCCCAAATTTGGAGAATTAATACAACGACCTGTCTTGACCATTAGTGATGTCGCAGCTGTTAACCAGCTGTTTATTGCTAAAAAAAGGTACTCATAACAGAGTTTCACAGGCAGCGGGGGAGGAATGACCATTTTTAATCAGATTGCTGCGCAGCCAACAACACTGTACACTGAATGCTTTAAATACTGGAGACACATGCTCTTTACTTATCAAGTGCAGTGAAGTTATAGATCTACAATCCTCATTAAATTCACCTGTTAAGAAATGTTTTAGTCTTCTTATTTAATCAATCCCAAAGAAAGAGATGGAGATACATTTTGAGGATTTGACACCTGTTTTCTTTTATTTCAATTGGCACTTTTCCTCCTTTTCCAGAGTGTACAGCCATGTTAGCAGCTCTGTGAGGGTGTACAGCAGTGACGTGCGGTGAGGTTCATGTCTGGTGAGGCACTGACTTCATCACAATCAGATTTACAAACATATGAACCCTACAGAGTAGCTTATTCACCATTTGATTGGCAGCAGTTAACAGGTTATGTTTAAAATCTCATATCAGCTTTCTTTACACATACAAACTGTAGCACACAAAAAAACACATTTAATTTAAAAAACGTTATTATGGTCTTACCTTTACTTACTTTACTTGCCGACTAGCTCACTGTAGTTGTAGCATAGACTGTATGAGTTGTAGTTTACTGTCACTTATTCTGCAGCTAATGAGTCGTAATAAGAATCACTGGGATCAGGAGCGCCCCCTGCCATGAGGCCGGAGAACTGCGTGCCTCACTTAGTGACTTTTTGCAGCCGTTTTATGCTGCTCAGCACACGAAACACGCTACAAACACTGTACATTATATCATCAGCTAAACTATGGAAATTTAGTTCATATAGTAAAAGTGTTTGAACATGTTAATAGCGACATACAGAGAGACAGCTGTACAGCTGTACTGTCTCACTGCATAGCATGCCAGCGCAGTAAACCCAGTCATTGCGCAATCCATGGTGAGGCTCGCCTCGCTGCTGCCTCACCACGCGTCTCTTTTCACTGTTTGATCAGTACATGTGAACATTCAGCGATTTTGAATTAAAAATAATCCGAAACTGGTAAAGTTAGATAGAAAATAACGTTATAGTGCAAATCACTGGACAAATATAACCATTTATTATTTTTTTCATTTTTAAGTCTTTTTCCATGATAACAGGTGAGGCACGGCCTCACCTGCCTCCCCTGACCGCACGTCACTGGTGTACAGTGATGCTTTCAGCGAGATGCTGCTCACAAAGGCTATACTAGTATGCTGATGTTGCTGGTATAATTTTTAACATGTTTCCCCCTTGTCATTAGTAAGCTCATAAACTCACCACCCCCCATTGCCCTACTTCCATCTCCGACTAGCCAATGAAGATGCGGAGGAAGTACCTCAGCGTCATCTTGAACAATAAACTGAGCTTTGATCACCACATTATAAACATCCATAAACGCTGCCAACTAAGACTCTGCCATCAGCAAACTTAGGGCTCTGTCACTCAAACCCCACCTTTCCCTCCTTCTATAATGAAGTATTATTGAACCCATCCTCCTGTATCATGCCACCTGGTATGTCATCATGCTCAGCTTCACCAATAGAAACACGCTCTTGAAAATCACTAAGATATCCTCCAAAGTAATTAGCCTCCCCCACTCCCACCTTGCCAGCCCTCACTGACACCACCCTCAGAGCACTGACCATAGCCCATGACCCCTGCCTCCCCTCACACTCATACTTCATCCTCCTCCCCTCCTGCAGATACAGACAACCACTCTCCAAAAGACACACAGTGGAGGAGGAGAAGGAGGAGATTTGTGCCCTCAGCAATTACTGCCTTAAATAACCATGGGCACACTGTAACAGACTTCTGTTGTTGTAATGTTCTTGTTTATTTATATCTTGTTACTTGAATCTAATCTAATAATGATAATCTAGTTTTGCAAATAATTAATAGTAGACTCATTGAAATTTTAACGTGAGGTGACCTGAGGTGAGCTGACACGGCAGAGGGTTTATTACAAAGTACCATGTGAGAAGTCGTCCATGGATACTGTTTATAAAAGGGTCACTGTCGAAAAGATACCTGGCGGGTGATTGGATCAACCATCTGTCTGTCACTTGTTTACCTTGGTGGCTGGATTTTTGACACTGATTGGTCCAAATCATCAGTGGTTCAGACTCATGCGCAAAAACTTGAAGGCTGTTTAAGGGAATCCCCAAAGTTTTTACAGTTCCTCCTGAGGGGAACATCAATCATTCAATAGTTGTTTACATTTCACTCAAAATCACAAATATCAACCTCATAGTGGTGCCAGAGGAAGGTCAGGCCATCAACAAATATGGTAGGGTTCATCCTCTGTGAACCATGAATGTTTGTACAGAATGTACATGGCAACACATATTTGTCAAGAGGTTTCAGTGAGTCACCCTTAGAGCGTGGCTAAAAGAAGAAAAAGAGATTAACTAAATTATCCAATCATCTTTAATGGTGTCACTTTGTTTGTTTCTGAGATTAACTGGTCCTAAGACTGCAGATGAAAAGTAGACAAAGAAGTAAATCAATAAATTGAAGAGAGTATAAATTGAGTAGAGGGTGTGTGAAAGCGTGACTGTTTTTTGACATTATTTAGAAGTTGTCTGAGCTTGTTTGCTGAGGCATCAACACTACATGCATCATCACTTGCGGAAAATCACATATCCTCAGGCTCAGTACTGGAGCATATGATGTATTCCCCACCCTCCTCTTACATACATACACGCACACACACTCGCGCACGCACCTTGGGAAATTTGAAGAACATGATTTTTTGTGTGTGTGCGTGTTACCAGAGACATCATTTTTAAGGATTTTTAAACAGAGGCTGTCCTTTATGTCTCCACTCACATTCCTCCAATAAACAAACACAAACTTTTGTGACCTGGGCAAAAGCAGCAATAAACAGTTGTCAGCCGGCCTTATTTGGAGATATAGAAAGGTCACCTGCCATGTCCACATTCCCAGCATACCTCTGCAGCGTACATAAATATCCTGGGAGCCTTGTTCCATATGCCCTGCCTATTTATCTGTCGAAAAGCTGGACAGAAATCACTCTGATTGCCTCCCAGCTCACTCAACGCAACAAGAGGCACAACAATACCCTTCCTTGTCCTGCGTCATCACTGAAAGCAAATCTGAGCTCATCAAAGGTGTTTTCACGTCGTAGATTCTGATAGAGCTGCATAAAAGACCTGTCATGTTATCAGCGCCACAATTAGAGAAAACTTTTAATTCTGTTTTTTCTGTGCAGTTTGGAGTGACAAAAATGTTAAGTCCCCGAAGCTCATCCTTGGAGAGTGTAAAAAAAAAGGCAGAGAAATGCAGTGTGGAAATGGAGACGGAGTGGGGGGGTGGGGGGGTTATGGACAAAAGGGAGGATCGGTCCAGACCTGCAGAGCCAAAATCGAGCAACACACAATTAGATGAGTGTCTCAAATGCCAGCAGTTACGGGCGTGGATCAGTACCTGGCAGCGACATGCAAAGTCAGAAATAGCCTCTCAGCGTGGGCTTGTTTGTACATCGCTTGCAGGTACGAGCACTCCACACCCTGGCAAGGCACTATCTTCTCATCCGAACATCCCTGGATTGTTTACATCAGGTGTAATGGTTTTACTGAAGGATTTGTGCCACACCTCATTTGCTTCATATTCTCCTGTTTGAACCAGCTTGAAGCGGTTGGTTCTACCTTGGTGACTGAAATCCTCGTAGTGGTTGTCAGGCTTAACTCTGCAGCAGATTTTGCCCTTTTTAAAACACTTCTGCCCATTTTAGGACTTTGACATCTCATCATCCCATTTTCTTTGCCCTGAGAAATGATTTCCAATGAATTCATCTGTACCTTTACTATTCACCCCTGAATCCTGTCATTTTTGTAACACTACTTTTTTTCAACAACTTATCCTGTGACCCTTTCTTGACCTCCCCTGGGGGTCACAACCACCAAGTTAAGTGGCTCTGAGTGAGACGGCATCCTCAAGCAACTATTTAGTGCATGAATGAGCAACTGACAGTTCAATGAATCTTTCCAGCACCTGCTTACTCACTCAGTGTCCCAGCAGTTATTCCAACAAAGTTGATGACAAAATATGTTGTTGGTGATTGCCTTTCAAACTGACAGATTGGAGCATGTTCTCATGTGATGCTCCAAACCTTCAAATCTTTTATATGATAACTGAATGATATCATATTATATCAAATGACCTCTCTCTGCTGCCTTTATTTTAAACATTGTGTTAGGTTTAGGCACAAAAATGACTTGGTTATGGTTAAGGGATGGGAATGATAGTTGGGCTTACTTTCAGTGTTTTAAAAATGACGTGATTAATAATGACAGCTGATGGGAAACGGGATGTGACTAGCGAGGGTCATAGTTTATGTGTGTGTTGTTTGGTCTGTTTGTTCCTAACAGTCAAGTGTCATACTTCAAATAGCTAATGTCTGCCTTGTCTGTAAACCCGTACAATAGGTCATCTTAGGCATTTAAACAAATGACTAATACTACTGCTATTACTTCTTGTGAGGACAGTCCCAGTCATTCAAACAAATAAGACATTAAGCAAATCAATCAATTGACAAACCTTGTATTCACTAAATAACTAGTAAGGAATGTCCATTTTTGCTTAATCCACTGAATTACATACCTGTTAGATTAAGATATAAATAATATATATGTTGTTATAAAAGGCATGGAAAAATATACTGTATTTCTGTCATCTATTTGTATATAATATCATAACATGCAACCCTATAGCTGCTACCTACAGTGAAGAGTTGTAGATAAAGGGTTAGGGTTGTCTCAACTTTTACTTTTACTGCTTTGTATTTTCACTATACTGTCACCATCCATTCAATGTCAAGATGTTTGCTAGCTGGAGGCAACATCCTGACTGTCATGTTACTTCATGTTATCAGTTGGAGTGCAGATTCAGTGGGACAGTAGAGGTTATGTGTTCATGTTCTGGAGTCTAATGTCTCTACAAAAGGCTTATGCTGGGCAGGTTTCTGACGCTGAGAACCTCTTGGTGTGTTTGGTCTCAGACGGAGAAATCCTTTGTTTACCAAATCCGTCTCACAAAACAGATGTTAAAATGTCTGTCACGAAGACATTCATTCAAGTGTTTATTTAAAGCCTCCCTATTTGTAGTTTCATGTTTTGGTATTTTATCCTCCGGCTTTAGCATAAAAACATTTGTTCGATATAGGCTACTCGTTTCCAGAGTTGTTGTTTTTTCTCCTGACTAGACTTATTCAGACTTATTCTGTAGAGACAGTTTTGAAGATTTTGACAGACTTTAAGGAAGCAGCTATTCTTTTTCACATCTGTGACTGTTAAGCAGCATGGAAAATCAAACAAAAGCTATCATGTTGGAAAACACCCAGGCTTAAGCTAAAAAGATTAAGCAGAGGTCTCCGGTCCCCATTACGAGCATTCAGAAAAGCATGCAGCAGCTTATTTAGTGGCTTTTAAGCTTATTCAATTTAACAAACCACTTATAGATAATGTTACATCAGTCCGTTAATATCATATAGGAATACCAAACTTTGAACGGAAAGGACGTTTCTCCTTTCTTCCTCTTTGTACAGCTGCTGCAGGCTTAATGAACCCTCCATAGTCTGCTCGGCTCCAGGCTACTTCAAGTTCTTTTGGTGCCAGAATTAAATAACCATTCAGATTCCCCTCACTGTCTTCATATATGTTTTATGAGTTAAAAAAAAAGTTTTTTTATCATATGTGAAAGGCTCAGTCAGCTAAAAGTTTGACACTGTGAATGGTACATTAAGATGGGTAAGTGTTCATTTTACTGTTAAGTTTGTTATAAAGTATAAAAGGGTTGTGTGACATGATGATTCACAGCTGTGACTGACAGCTGAGCTGAGTGACTGGATATTCTGAAGAGAGATGCTCACGTTGTCCTTTAAAGTGGGCAACTTGCAGCCCAACTTGCAACATGCAGCAAACTCTTTTAGTCCAAATCAGTTTTATGTAAAAGTTTATAATGAAATCTTTAAAAAAACTTCCAGAAACATACTATCAATTATGTTTGCACATGCACACATAAGAGCCACATGCCTATACCAATTGTGTAACAGTGTAATAATAGATCATGTTAATAATTATTTAAAATTCCTAAGCAACAATACAACTATTGTATTATTTTGACAAAAGACTCATAACACGCTTTTTCCCACAGCAGATGGCTCATGGTATGTTGTAATATCTGAAGTGTATCCTTTTAATATCAGTCTTAATTGCCCTGTGTATGAAGTTCTGTATTTCCTTCTGAGTGTGTATTCTGTGTAATACATCCTGATTTGAATGCCTGTTTCTTACATTGGCAACTGTAACTAATAACACATTAGCCCAAATCAGTGACGTTTGATATATAATTAGTTGTCACATCATAAAACATCATTATATTTTAACAGTGATTTGGTTTTGGAAGGCACTGATAGAGGCAGCATATGAGAAAGCGCTCCTGTGGTCATTTAACTATGTAATTATGAGGATGTATTGGACAGTAATGCATCTAAAAATGAAGTATCTCAATAAACAGCTGCTTATTTTGGCCAAATGTCACATTTTTTTCATATTAGTCCAAGTGTGATAAATTATTCTAGATGATCTAATTTTGTTTCTCCTCTTGAGTCACAGTTGATACAAACCAGGCTTGTATTACAGACTGTGTTGATGAAGTTGCTGAGCAACAGCAGGATACTGGGAGGGAGTGGGATGGACTTGAGGGTAACACGGGGAGCTGTTTCAGGGTTATGACCGCAAAGTAAAGGACATAAACCCACACAGAAACAGCAGGTTGAAATGTTGACATGCACACAGTCCAGCCTGGTCTTGTCTCAAGGATTATAAATTAGTCAACTCCACAGTTGAGCAAACTCAGTTTCAGGTCATTCTTGATAACTATAAAAGCGAAGAGCTGCCGAAAATTAGACCGGCAAAATACAGAACCCAAGAAAGGCACAGGCTACAATGCTTAAATATTTTGTTAAAAATTGATGTAATTTTTTTTTCCTGCCTTTAATGTACAGGACAGTGGAGAGAGACAGGAAACAGGCAGAGAGAGGGGGAATGACACGCAGGATAAGACCGCTCGGCTCGGGATTCGAACCGGGGTCACCTGCAACGAGGACTGTAGCCTAAACACATGGGGTGGGAGCGCTACCCGCTGAGCTATGCGCAACCCCTAAATTGATGTAATTTTTAAAGGCAAAATACTAAATATCCCCATTTTCCTGCTTCTCAAATGTCTGATTTAGTGTATTTACATTAAATTAACAAGCAATCTGATGTCAGCCTGTATTCTAATGAGCATTTCCACATTTATTTTTAAATCTAAAAACGGAAAATATATCATTCATAAAGAGAATCATTAATCTCAAAACCAAGACTTCTTGTGATATCATTATCTTAATATCATAATATATGGTGCTCATATTTGGAATTTCATGTCTGATATCCTGATTTAATTATATCATTTTGACATATTCAATATTTCTTTCTTGGGAGGTAAATGAGAAACTTTTAAACTCTTGACATTATCACTCCGTCTTAGGCACGTGAGTGAGCTGTGTGCAGCCCTGAGACCTCTGATGCTGTTGTCAATCGTCCAATTTTAAGCTCCTTAGCATATCTGGGTCAGTGAGAGCATGTCAGACAATGTCAGACTTTGTACTTTCATCTGACATAAACCCCCTGAGGACATGTTGTGACATCAAAATCGATATTTCTGTTGATACTTCATTCTTATAAGTGCTCACCTGATCGTGACACACTAATATGTGACAGCAGTTCATGTTTTTAGGACATGGTGATTCTTAGATCCATGTTTTAACAGCAATAAATCTTTTATATGACTTTTGTTTTATCAGCTCATGCCATGAACTTCTGCAAACGCATAAAAACTGGAGTTGAAACCTCTTTTTGTTCCTCCGTCCTCTCACCACGGTCAGTCTTGACACAGTTACCAGCAATGCTTTGACCTCTCATGTGAAGCACAAACAACGCCACCTGTCGTGGTTGCATTCCCCGTCTTTCAACTCATATCAACATTTCTGCAGGCCCGTCTCACAGTCCTTTAGGTCAGAAGTTCAGTGTGTCAGTCTCAACACTACGATGAGTTGAACCAGCAGTGGTTAGAACACATCAGACTAGTGCTCCTTCAACACATCGACAACACGACTGTGTACCCAGCTGCTGAGAGAGGAGCAACCTGGGATGGAAAATGTGGAAAGTGGACATGCGTCATCTTTCATGTGTGAAGGTGGGATGCTTTCATTTATTCACCAGGACCATAAATATTTGGCAAAGACTCATTTAGATGATGAGTTAGGCCCCCTTCAGACTGATAAAAGCACTGCATCATAAAATGAAGCTCTTCTAATTTATTACCTGCTGTGTTGACACAGTGATTGTCCTGATGTAGAGGGCTCCGGTAAAAAATGCAGGGTCGTCTGGAAAAAAGGTCAAATTTCTGACCCGACCCTTTGGTGCAATGCAAAACATCATCCAGCAAAGCAGTGCCCTGGCCAATCAAATACACATATTACTGATTAATGACCTTGTATTCAGTTTAATTTCACTGTTTCAACATTCAGTGATTGAGAGGGAAGAAAAACTTTCCAGAGTTAGGATTGAGTGTCAAACATACTTTTTATAACTGACCAAAATGTTTTTGTGGCACCAACTTTAGAAAACTGTCAGGTATTTAAAGCTATTATCAAGTAACTCATCAGTTTTTGTGTGTCTGCTTGTGTTTGGACCACACTTAACATTTCAGAGGTTTGGCTTTTATGAATAAATACGCTGGAAGAACTTGTGTATCTTATCAGCACTAGTGTCAAAAATGTAAAAAGATACTTAGCCATGTGTCCAGAGTTTAAAAGTTCATAATTTTTGTCCGGTTACCCTTTAAAGGTGCAGTGTGTAGAATTTAGTGGCATCTTGTGCAACAAACTTGGCCGAAATTCAATGTAATATTCATAAGTATGTTTCAATTGGTGTATAATCACCTGAAAATAAGAACTGTTGTGTTTTCATTACATTAGAAAGAGTCCTTTATATTTACCTAGGGAGTGGGTCCTCTTCCACGGAACCCGCCATGTTTCTACAGTAACCCAGAATGGACAAACCAAACACTAAGACCTTTCACTTTTTTTTTTGCGAGTTTTCACCCTCACTGACAGATGACAGTAAATCCCACACACTGCGCCTTTAAAATAAATGTCCAAATGTTAACAGAATTGGTTTCATTTTTCGTAAACTAGTTTGGTTACAGCTCATTATTATAAACACTTGTTGATTGGTTGGTTTTCCCTGGGAAAAAAATCCTCTGCTAAACAGGAAGTTTTGTTTTTGTTTTGAAGCAAACACAAGTAAGTCACACAGTATTACCACTTTAACTTCTTGTATCTTTTTGCACATGCAGTTGTCACGTGCAAAGCCCAAGGGTAATAAAGCTGTGATGATCACATGCCATATTGAACATTATAAGTTACATCTGACATCAATAAGACTGTGGTTTATAAAGCAAACTTTTGTTATTGAACAAAGACATTCATTGAGCTCAATTAATGGCTTTGGCTTTGACAATCAAATTGTCAGTATGTTGTTATTCTGTGTGATTATTACATTCCTGTGGAGAATCATTACCAAACAAAACTGGGTGGAGTCACTCTAATAAGACTTTGAACTTTCACATAGAAGCATAGAGGAAGAACCACTTTTCACAGCCTCTGGAACTAAGTGCTTCTTTCCCTCAGATGATCTCTCTCTCTGACTTTAAGATTGGAAAATGTCTTCTCTCAACATTTTCTCCCCATTTTTGACTTTACAAAAACAGACATTACAAACCATCCAGTAGAATGTTCGTGACCACAATGTTCCAGTCTTGATTGATTAATAATTTTCTTAATCAATCTTTTTGTCTTGTGACTGTAATAATTCCTAAAAACAAGTTCTACTGCTGCTACTGCTATAAAAGTACAGTGCATAACAGCCATAACTGTTTTTGTACCAACAGTGACATTATTGAGTCTGTTGTGATGAAGTGAGATTAAATTTCCAAAACTGTAAACATTGATTAACTTTACATGTAAAAACAGTTATTTTTAGCATGATATTTAAATACATTTTCTTTTGTTTTTGTGTCAACCAACCAATCAGTTTTAAAGGGCCTCCCACACTCCTAAAATAACTATTGCATGTCCTGACCTTAGAGATTAAGTTGGGACATTGAGCTTACTTTCCTGGATAAAAGAGAGGATTCAGCAAAAAAACACTCTGACATGCCATGATAATGCAACAATGCAAACCTATCACCAATGGCAACAATATAGGATGTTACTGTAAAACTTCTGATTACATCCAAGGCTGTTTTTTTATTATTTTGCTTTCTATGTACCCATGACATCATATTCATTTAAGACAGTGATCAAGAATAATAAAAGAAACCATCTCCAAGGATTTCATCATTATGTGTTAAATTCTCTATGATGAAGCCAGGGACAGCTTGCCACTTAGAGTCCCGACGGTCCAGTAAACTACAGCATGTGTGCGTGTAGTGTAACTAATTGTGCTGTGTGTGTCACACTAATCATTTTTGTGCATATTGTAATAACTCACTTCACAATTTAGACATTTTACACATCATGCAAAAAACAAAAGTTCTAATTCATCAAATGGATTCAAGGTATTGCCTTGCCCAAGGTTAAGGGTTAGGCAACTACAACACCTAAGACAACAGTTATGTTTAGAGAAGTGTTTTCTGTTATGGTTATTAACTGCACTTCTGTGTTAGGATCCTAATTAAGTGGCAACCAGTGTTGGGGAGTACCTAGTTACATGTAACGCTGCTATGTAATTTAATTTAAAAAATAAATATAACTGTATTCCGTTACAGTTACTGAGAACAAATGCGTAATTAAATTAGAGTTACTTATGAAAATGTAACAAAGAGGAAATGTAACTAAAATAGTTACATTTGTTATTACATTTTAAATAGATGCAGTTCTTTGTAGATGGATATTGGTTTGGAGGGACTAATGAGACTAAAGTCATGCTAATAGCCAATAACAAGACATCTTTATATGTATGTATATGACAACCAGAGCAGGTGGAATGACTTTTAAAAGCAACATATTATTGTCCAAATTTTAATAAACTTACCATTTTTGTTATCACAATTTTTAGACACAGGTGTCTTGCACAGTTTCACTGTAGATTTAACCATTTTTGCTGGGGGACATAAAAAGCAACTTTGCATCATCCTCTGCAGCCCGTTTTGGCGTCCAACCAGTTTCGTCTTGTCTGCGAGGGCCTCCTGAGAAATAGTTGCAAAATAATCACACTTCATGGTGCTCTGGCCCGGCCCCAAGAGCAGCACAATCCTGAATGGAAGCGTCTGCAGAGAAGGTTTATAGTCCGGCCTCTCTGCCGTGGGAGTCAGTGGGGTCATGTTTGTGTGGGCATCAACAGGATTTACAGCACAATAGCAGTCAAGTCCTCTACTTTGATCCAGACAGTGTGACACAGGGTGCAGGTTGTTTCTTCCAGGCTCCCTGTTGCTTTTCTTCAAGCCTCTTTAACAGGGCAAGAAGTTATTTTTAGCAGTAGCACATATGAAAGGCTAATTTAATGTTTATTAGTTTTGCATCTGTCAAAGGCAATTAATGTATCACACCTTAACACAGCTTCACTGAAAATAAATTGATTTGAAATGTGATTTTAATAGTTTAAAGTAGCAGGTTTTAACCCTCATTTTAAGTCTTAACCTGACATTGTAATATTGTACCATGAGAGTACAAAAAACAATATATTATAATATAGTAAATAATAGAAGAATCAATGTTCCCAGCTGACTAACTTATTGTTGCAAAGTTATCTAACAAACTGTTCCTGGATATTATCAGTTCAATCTTCCTGAAAGAATATTGACATGACCTGACTTGTGGATTCAAAACACTGATATGAAATTTAACAGACACATATAAAAGCCCCGTGCCAAGAAAGCATTGTTTTATTTAATTTTTCAAAAGTTAATTCAAAAAACATCTCTTTGAGTGTTTTTCTTTGTAAATGTGCCCCAATTTAGTTTTTTTAACTTCTAGTATTTGTTCCAAGATTTTAACTTAGTTACAGAAATTAGCAAATATGATTTTCTCAAGAATTGGCATAAAGCTCTTTGTATAAATATCTCAAGATCATGTCAGTGTCCCTGACATTAGACCAGTAGCTTATGACGTGTTTGGAAACACTGAAGGTTGAAATGTTCCCCACTTCAAGTATTATTTGAGTTCCTGTAATCTGTGTCATTTTTTGTGTTTCTCCATGGAAATGTCAAAATAAACAAACTATAATCTTGCCCCGAGGAGAAACAATAGAGCTGGAATAGCTTGACCTTGCAGTGATACAAAGGCAGACGGAGTTGAAACTGAGGCTGCTGATAGAATCTGATGGCTGTATTGGAGTCGCTCATTTCTCATGTGGCACAATAAAGGACGTGACAACATTTCAAATTTTGATAAACCTGTAAATTATACACCAGAAACTCAACCGAGATCAGAGATCAATTAGCTTAAATCTCAAAAACAAATAATGGCTCCAAAGACAATAAAACAGGCATTATCCTTGAAATACATGATTTTATTACAGGATTTCTTGATGACTGAAATCCAGTTTCTTTTTCGATGTGGTTGCCAGTTATTTTAGGAGCTTCTCGAGCCAATTACTGTTTAATTTAGGGGAAATTTCTATCTTGTAAATTGCAAACAATGAGGTCAAGCGGTTCTTGTTTTGAGGCTATTTCACATAAAGCATTTGATTTACACTTTACAAGCACTTCTTCATGGTGGTGCTTCACATTTACAAGCATTACATTAGGTGTGTTTTGTGCAACTACTCCCTTTCTCAGCAGCTGTTGTGCTCCCTCAGATGACGTAACGCTGAACTTAGACAAGGATGGCTCTGTTACAAACTCACATCAGAATCATATCTTTTGGTCATGTACTTTTGATAACATGTATAAAGATGTACCAGCCTGTGATTAAAGTGCCAAGATGACCTCAAGATGAAGTTGGCAGTGTTTTATTCAGGCCTCAGTATAAACAGACATGCACGGTTTTAATCTTGATCCATGGTCCACAATGTGAGGCATTGAGTGTTGTTTTAAATGCATTACCATAAAATCCTTCATCCGATTGTCCTATTGTTTTTGCATGTCACTTTCTTGTCTCTTCACACTATGAATTAAATTGGAATTGACCAGTGATGCTTTGGTAATAAATTAATCTCACGAAAGACTGAAGCAGAGTCAGGATGGAGAATGCAGCACAAACAGAAGTTCAATCAAAACCACAATGCGACCACAGTGTGAGAATTATATATTTTTTAAATGGATGCGATGCCTGCTGTCATCTTTGTGTTTTTCTGTTTGTCAAAGACTTGCAAAACTGTAAAACGCTTCCTTGAAAGTATTATTTTTTATTACATTCAGAAAGAGTACAATGTTTTCAAGCCCAGATTCACCTGACAACGAGCCAATCTGGGTTGAAAACGTACTCCTTCTGAATGTAATAAAGAAGAATATTTTTTTAAGGAGGCATTTTATAGTGTTGCGAGTCTTTCAGAAACATGTTTACAATTTTTTGGACTTAGCAACTGGAAATAAAAGACGTGCGTGTGTTCATCACACTGACTGCTTTGTGCTGTTGTCAACATCACTGTCAGTTTGTATTGTATTGGTAATGTGGAATAGGGGATTTTTCAGTAAAGCCACTTCTTTATTTTCTAACAATCCTTTTTAACGGCATATTATTTTAGACTCCCTTTTACTCATACTGTTACACACCCTGTACATTTTTTCTACACACTTTAGCTTATTTTTGGTGGCGTTCTTATTTTATCTTTTTTATCTCTGTGTGAGCCTCGTCAAAAAGACACATTTCCATTTCCTTGATAATGAAGTTTGATTCTGAAATAGAAAGTTTCACAAAACAGGAGATATAAAATATTATACTGTATCATACTTATCTAAATAGACATGACCTCTATAAATAATGCCCTTGGGTCAACTGTTATTTTCATGTCTGAATTACATCATCTGACGTGTGTATCAAATGATGTTGTTAGTAACAGTGCTTTGCTTGTAAAGCTGAGTTGGCAGACATCAGTGATCATGACCTTTGCTTACACCTAAATTAATACTTTCACCTCCTTCTTCTCCAATCCCTATAAGCCAGTAAAATATCATTTGATTTGATCACACATGCCCTGATACTTCATGGTTAAAAGCATCTTGTTTTTCACCAGCATCTTTGAAAGGATTTGGCTCTGAGGGAGGGATTTAAAAAGGATTGGATTTCCACCTCGAAGACCTTAAAGACCTCAAAGACCTCTCCACACAATGAATTCTTATTTGACATTCACATTGGTATATTATTGGTACAAGTATCCCCTCAGGAAGACACTTTCATTACAAGGGCCATGTTCTGCTTATTAAAAGTCCACTCCAGTCAAAAATGCAATTATCCAGCTTTCTGTTTGGTTTTGAGGCTCTGTCAATAAAGTTATGCGAATGAAATTGTATGTGCAAGCAGAGAGATACTTGTAAGAAGCAAATATCTTTTGTAACAATAAACACAAAGTCCAGAAGACACTTGGTGCTGCATGCAACACAAAGTCTATGAGGAAAACTGAACCAGCTCACTTAATCATTAAAAAGCCACTGCTGAATAATATCTGCTTTCATATGTTAATATTTGGTTGATTTGCATTGTGTGCAGTCCATTAATTTGTGTTGCTTTTGTTATTGTTTTTTTTTTTTTTTTTGGAAATAATCAAAGTAAAGTTGTATTGAATTATTTTTTTGTTGAGACTGTCCTTATTTCAAACCCTATTTTGGCAATATTTTAGTTTATTTCCATCAATTATATTGTAGTTCTGACTGGTCTGCCATTCTCATGCAAAAATAAAGAGTTTTTTTTTTTGTGGTAATTTTATGTAATTGATTTAACCTTCCCTGTTTACCTCTCTACAGCTTCATCAAAGCTGTGTGAAGTTACCGATGAAGCAAACCAGACATTTCCAGCTGGTGATTCAAATTGAAGTCGATCAAATGGTGAACCACAGAGTGCTCTTTAATGTGAAGCAAACTTACCCAGTCACCAAGCTTAGCACTGATGACCATGGCCCATTAAAAATGCATTTTTGGTGTTTCAGATCTTACAATGTGCATGTGTATATCATGTTACTTTTACATTCCATAATAACAAATACAAATAAACCAATGAATCCGTCATTAAAAAATGCTAAAATATATCATATGCAAATCTTTTTTTTTCCCTTTTTTTTTTTGGTTTTCTTGCTGAACACAAGATGTCACATGCTTCATTATAAAGTCTATTCTCAGTGTGAACTGGAAGCTTCGAGTTTCCACGTCACACTTATGTTAGTTCAAATTCATTGTGATGTCACAAATCATGCTTGTAGGCATGTCAGACTTCCAGCGACCTCAGAGAAACTTTCCACTTTCAGCAGATGAATGTGAAAACAGCCTTCTGGTGTCAAACTCTGCACATACATCATTCTGCACAGTGGAGCTCAAACATCCAACATCAAACAAGAAGAAAACCACATTTTTGAGTGGGGAAGGACTTTAAGAATTATAACTTAATTTCCCCCGTAGCAAATTTAAAGGATTTTAAATTCAAAATCATTCACGCTTTGTTTCTACTCTTTACAATTTTTTCCTCTTCATCAGTGGATTATTTACCCAGCATGAGCTGATCAGGGCCACGAGTCAACAACACAATATGGGTTCAATTTCTCTGTGTCTCTTCCTTTATTGGACCATCTAAAGAAAAACTAAAACATTGACCTCTGCCAAAGTCCAACATCTTGAATCAGCATCTCTATTGCACTACTGTAGTTGGCTTAGAAGAGCACACACCAGCAATACCTTTACTGATAGACACCTTATTGCATAACCAACACACATGTTCACCAGCTGTCCAGCTTGTTTTTAAAGGGTGATATGGAGTCTTCCACCTTTTCACCATTCAGTAGAGGATGTTTCCTATTGAGGCACCTGGGCATACCAAAAGGCCTGTTAGATGTTTAGTTCATATGAACCACATATATCCAGTACATTCTATTAGTTGTGGCAAGATGATTCTAAGCTGTTGATTGGTGAGATGTTGTGTACTGTGTTGGATTTCTGCCAGAAAATGTTCAAAAATATGCAAATGAACATTAAGTTGCTCATAAAATCTGACCTCAGCATTACCCCTTTATGCCATAAAATGTGCTTTCACATGGATATGATTCCAAAAGTCAAGCCATTGCACAATAAACTCAGTTCAAATTAATTGAGTGAGGATGTCGGCACAATCCAAAGAGCCATAATGCCTTTGGAATCTGTTCGGCATCAAATGGCATCAAAGAAAGAATCTGCCTAAAGATGTGAATTATTCCCAAAGCAATCTGTTGCACATGCTGTTGCACCAGAATTCTTTGTATTGTGAGGACTGTGAGCAAGTTTCATAGCTGATGGCTGCACTGATACAAAGCAGGAAACTGAGACAGAGGGTCAGTAAAGTCTCTGATTATGACTGTTGGCATGGCAACAATCAAAGCAGCATTTTGTTGTCTGTGACTTTTATCAGCCTCTGGTGGTGAACAGCGGGAATTCTATGATTTGTCTTAGAAGGGAAAAGCACAAGTGTTACTAATAACATGGACAATGGTTTTTGCTATGTCATATTAATCGATGACACTGTGACTCTAAGCCAGCAAGCGCAACAACAGGACCAGGACCCTGAAACTGAAGCGGCTAAATGGAACTTAGTTATTCATTCATTTTATTATTTCCACCTGTGTTTTTCCTGAGATATGTGACAACATCTTCAGTGAAACAGGCCTTTGAGAACGTGTCTTTCTCTAAGACAGTGGTTCTTTTAGCTGACCTCATAAAACAAAGCAATGTCTACAGCACATGCAAAGTATCATCACATATTTGCTCACAACTGCAACTGAAAAATCATTTAAACTGGTGGCTGTAACATAAACCCATAGGGTGATTACATGATTTAGGAGCCTTTCATGATCATTCATAACTCTCTTCCTCTCAACACTATAAATTATTATGGCAAGATTGATTATTTTCTCAACTAAAGAGGTAAAGCAGTGGAGGTTTGGGACGTAAGAATATCTTGTAATGCCAAGTTTTTAGTTAAAAAAAACAACTAAGAATTTTGTCAAAAATGTGTTTTAGTCATTCATAGACAAATTTATTGTGGCCAGTTTCTGCTATTGGACAGAAAAATCTTACTTTATTGACACATATATCTTTTTCATATCCTGTTAAAACACCTTGATCCAAATGAACCAAAATATATCTTTTAGAGGCTTTTTATAAAACTGTGAGAAGTTTTGTGCCAGTGGGGTTTGCACATTACTGTAACCAGAGAAGTCATGGTAACCCTGAGCCCTAATGATTTACTATAATGCCTGCAGTCCTGTTATTGCATGTGCAGGTAAGCTTGTTTCTCTCCATTTACACCCCAGGTGGATAAGCCCCCAAAGGTATGCAGTGTTTGTCACAGTGATGGAGCATGTAAAGACTCAGTTTCAAGAAATATGCCTACGCTGAATGACTTGCACATAACTGGACTTCTGAAGCATGCTGGGTATGATTTATTGTGTGTTTAGGTGTGTGTGGACCAATGCAATAGACACTTCTCTGCACAATGCAAAGCAAATATTTGGGAAACTCCAGCGGTTTTTCACTGGAGAAGTGATGATAAAATCAAAAGCCAATTGTGTTACTGTGGTCAGAAAACACGCAGAAAAAAAAATGGAGGAAAATAGTGAGAGGGAATGATATTCAGAGAGCATGTGGCTGACATGTGTCTCCCAGCTCCAGCCTCTACTTGTATGGATTTGCATACAGAGCGGCACATGAAAGACACGGCAGCGCAGACAAACAATGGGCAGATGAGTCATTGGATGCGTGATGCTGCTGTCAGAGAAAGTCTGGGTAGAAATCAAACACCAATTTGAACACCCTACTGGTGTTTACTGAAAGGGGGCAGGAATGCAAAGAATGTCTGCCGTCTGAGTTTGTCCTCAATGAAAAGTGCTCATAAAATGCGTCCCAGGCAACCGTCCCAGTTCTTATTTCAGGAGATGGATGCTGGGAATCCCCATCTTAAATGAGATAAAATATCCATTGCATATATGGAGCACCACACACGCTTAGATTATGTGCTGACATATGCAGTTGAGATGTGCTGCAGGCCGCATGTCAGAGCACCACTTGAAAGTTTGGATATTAAAGCACTGCTGTCCTTTACAAAGCTCAGCTGCTTCCACTAACTTTATTGGTCTACCACTTTTGATTCAGACTAAAATATCTCAACAGCTGTTTGATGGATTGCGGTGAAATGTTGTATCAACATTTCTGGTCACCAGAGGATGAATCCTACTGAATTTGGTAATCCTCTGACTTTTAAATCTAGCACCACCACTGGATCAAAGTTTTTACTTATCTCAACATTTACTGGATGGATTGGTTAAAAGTTCTGTTTAAACATTCATGGTTCCAAGGCGAAGATCCGTATGATGTTTGGCCGTCCCCTAGCATATTGCAAAATGTAATAGGAGGGTTTTTATTATATTTGAGAAGACACTCAATGGCAAAAGTAGTGATCAGAGAATATTGCTATAAAAATTATGTAAAGAGTATATTGCAACTTGCAGAATAAGCATGCAGCAATCTGCCCTGTAATGCTGATCAGAACACTTTGTCTGCAGGGGATGAGATGCCTCTCAAACTGCTCAATCGAGCTCATGTGAAGCTGAACTCGTTGAACCTCAGTAAAATACCTGTTGCTATGAGCATAATGATGATGCATCATCTTTACTTAAAGACCGCGCTGTGCCTGCCTTTCAACATTGGTTGGCCTCATTCTACTCCTTTCTTTTAGGATCTTGAAAGTTTACAGTTTAGAAACAGGCATGCCTGGTTTCAATAAAAAAAGATGCCCTGAAAACCGTCACAGTTATGGTTGGAAGAATGAAACAGCCAAGAGATGCTGATGTGAACAGAGCCTCAAACTTAAACCAATGTCTAAATGTTTAAAGTCTGTCTGGTTTGGCTTTATTTTCCCCATAGTTTCACTCATCCAATAAACTCTTAAGGAGTACATTTTTACCTCCTCTGTCACACAGGAAGTGATGTACTTTATGTTTCCAGCAGCTGTAGCAGTGGTTTGGTACAAACAGGACGAGAAGTGTAATTAACATGAGCGCTGGCAGCCACAGTAGCTGAACAAAAAAGTGAGCTTCGGCTAGAGAAAGTCACACCTCATCAACAACAACAATCCAAAGAAAATAATGTCACAGTGCTGGACTGTTTGATAGAATGACTGTGTGGCTTTTTGTAGGGATGGAGGAACTAGTGTGTTTCAGAACATTTGTCTCTGGCTTTGACCTCCAGCACAGATGGAATGAGAGTAAACTGACTTTAAATTTAACTTGAAAACATAGTGCACTTGCCTGCTAATGAAAAGTGACTAATAGAAAATACAGGTGTCATTTAAATATGTCCTCTCTTTTAATTGGGTGCGATCCCTGTAACATTCCTGTTGCTTTTTTTTAAGGCATGTTCCATGCACCCTGCCCATAAAAGTGGTCACGTTGCCGGCCTTGTGACTAAACATTTTGTGGCACATTGAAGCATATTTTGCACAGTTAATTTAGCAGGAGTTGGAACACAAATAGCTTTGCACCCACTCTATTTAAATGACTCATGTTGGTTCTCAGGCTTGTCATATATTTGGAACTGCATTAAATCCATGTGGAAGTTAAGTGAAGATGCTCTCATAGTTGCTTGACTAATTTGCGTGCTAACTGCTAGTCATTAATTAAAACAGAGGAGGAAGAAATAAAGTGGAATAGTAAGGAAAAGAGAGAAAGTGAGGGACAAAGTAAATTGTGAATGTAGGAGCGAGTTTATTGTTGATGACTCCTGTTTGTGGTATGCGTGACTACTGTGAGCAGAGCCTGGCAGACAGGATCAGAGATCAGTGGCCATCCTAAGACCAGAGCTTCAGTCCTGATATTACCTGCTGGGAATGACTCTCTTGCTCGTTTCCGGGGGAATGCAGAAGATTCCCAAACTGATAAAGAAGAGAGGAGGAATTTAAAAGATATGTTGTTATGCATTGGCGAATCCATCAGTCCTCCATCGAAAGCTGCTCATTCATTCATAGTTCTATAGTATTTGTAGCTGTTTGTTGATATTTCTATCAGATTTGTTGCTTATTTTTTCCACCATACAATTTTAAATCTAAGATCTGGGTACATGAACTGATAAAAACTGACTTCATATCACACTTGCTCAATTCACTGGTACTTATATTCTATTGGAAGTCATTTAGATTCCTCTTCAAGTCAACATTATCAAGAAAAAGATATAAATAGATCCTAATTTCAGATTAAATCAATTATACTTTTCATATAAACCACCTTTTATTTTGACTTCCACAACAAACCAAATGAAAGGCAGCATGTCCACACAATGCAGCAGACCCCACAAGTTTTATAATGTTTTATTTATTTACTATACTCCAATATATCTGCAGCCCCCATTACATGGTAAGTGACTAGTCTGATGGAGTAATCTCCAGGACTTTGCATCAAAGCCTGCTCATTTTTAGGACCCAATCATTCACAAATGGCTCAACATCTCTACACTTGAGGATGAAAACTCATGCTGAGACTGGTGTTTTTTGGATTAGTAATAGGTCGTCTCTCCAGCTGAGACTATAAGTATGAAAGAGAAGGTGAAAATCTTTGTTTACAATTTTAACAATAAGCTGTCTGTGATCCACAAGTCAAGTAAGCTCATGCTTTGAAAACAGCTCTCTTTGTTTGGTTAGTTATTGAAAAGGGAACCAGCCCGTGCTAAAGATTGAGAAATGTAAAGGTCGACTAGGTAACTTGAAATGCTTGCAACTACAACTACAGATGGCAGAAAGACAAAAAAACCCAACATATTTAGAGAGAAATCCTGCAAATGTGAAAGCTGAGCACATGTAAAGACAAATGTGACTCGGTGATGTCTGTACCTGCCCTCAAACCTGCAGCCTCTAATAAGACCTGCATTATCTGTCGTTGAGGTTTTCTGTTGCCAAAACATAAAAATAAAAACAATGTCTCTTACGTATAAAGATCAGTATGAAGATCAGCATCAAGACTTGATACACCAGACTGCCACAAACTGCACACATCTGTTAGAGTTAGATTTTAGAGGCTCTTCACCATGTTTTCTTAAACTCAGTTTGGTACTGAAGCCTTATTTCATCTGGATAGTTTAGGGTTTCAAATGTGTCTTGCATATTTCTTTAATTTTTCTTGCTCATTCTTTCTTTGACTTCCAATATGTTTGGCATGATTGGCTTACTGAAACCATAGTTGCTCCAAACCGTCTCCAAGTCTCAGATCAGACAAAACTACAACTACAACTCACTGTGGAGCAACGTAATGTCAACTACATACTGTGCTGTGGCCGTCGCTGTCTTTCAGACTCTCACCACTAATGATAGTGGAGGTTCCCACTTTTATAATTGTGTTTGCATTAAAATTACAGCTTGCGTGCCGCTATAGCATTGGATCATGGGTTCTAAGTCGCTCCAGGGAGCAGTGGGAAACCACAAGTTCTGGGGGAAATGTTATACGCAAACATATCAATTTAAGATTAAATATAAATATTTGGATATGTCTTTTCCTTTTATTTTTTACTTAATTTTTGTGCGGGATATATCATTTTCCATTTAGGTCTTCAGTCACAGATTACCAGCTGCAGTAAATGTATAAACTCATTTAGGTTGCATTGTTTGGAGTGATTTACCACAGCATGGCACAGTTGTTTCCATGAACAAGAGTTAAACTGATATCTTTTAAGACTATAGACTCTGTGACCAGCCATACAAACATTACATAAAACGTTTTTTTACTGTAAAGCCAGTTTAATACTTAAGCTGCAAAGAATTTGAAGCCCATATTGTACATGTAGTATAGTTGTATAATTTGTTGCTGAACTAGATAACTTTGCATAATGTTATAAATGGCAGCAGGGGCTCAAACCCCAAATACAAGTTATCAAAAGATAATCTGTGTTTTTTTATGTCTGCAGGGATAACAATAATGGTTGATCGCTATATTTGTCAAGGCTAAAGTATATATCATCAAATTTGGGATGCATTTTCATGAAATTTAGTGCAGACATTCATGATTCCCAGGTGATGAATACTAATTACTTTGGTGACCCCCTGACCTTTCCTGAAGTGCCACCAGCAGGTTGATAGTTTGGTTTAGATGTCCTGCCTGCGCTTTCTGTTTGTGTTTTTAAATATAAAAAGCTTTTTCCTTGTGTTTCCAGTCTGTATTTCCTGTGATTTCCCGCCTTAGTTGATTTCCTCATGTGTTTCACCTGTGTCTTTTTTTACTCACCTGTGTCCTGTTGTAATTACCCCTTTTGCATTTAAATCTTGGTTATCTGTTCCATTGCAGTTGTATAAAGTGCTTTTTTTCAGTCTTTATCAGCCTTCAGTCTCTGTATTTAGGTCCACCTGCTCTGCTATCTGTGACTGGACTAATTTTCTCTGCATCTGTCTCCTCTTCCTTCTGTCTTATGTAATTTTACTCTTTCTCATTCACTCACTCTCTACCCATCCCTCTCTCTATCATTAGGCTAATTCTTGCAGAACTGGCAGTGCGTGTGACTGTTTCTCAGTAGATCAAAGAGGTAGTCACCCAGTCAGAGGAAACATTGTTAATGTGCCTGATACCGTGCCGTGAGCCTATTTGCAGCATGTTCTCAATAACAGGAAGTCAGGAGAAATGAGTTCTCCCATAATTACATCGGGCTTGTTTTTCCCTTCCTCCCCATATAGCATTCTGGGGGTAAACTAGCACTGACATCAAAGGATGGAATGTTGAATCTTGATCTTATATCAGAGGGGGCTTCCAGAGCAGAGCAGCACTAGTTTAATAAACCCTAATACCACTTCATATACACTCAATATAGAGTCTGCTTATGGACAGGGCAAAGGGGTTGGACTGATGGCGAGCTGTGGGAATGCTAAGAAAATGTGGGGCAAAAAAATAACCCAGAAATTTGTATAAACAAGAGTTCCACTGATATGGACCTTTGAAGTCGATATCAATAGTTTAGTCTGAAGTCAGTCTAGTGTTTTCCAGGTTTCCCGCCGGCAGTGTAGTTTGCAATAAACACCCTTTCCTATTGTTTTATGTAAGCCCACGCACTAATGATGTCTTGTTACATATTACAAGTTGACCTGCATTGACATGTCTGGATATTTCACATGAATGTTATTGCCAGCTACACTTGCTTCCTTTTTACTGATGACTGTGCTTTAGTGTGTCTGCTTTAACCATGCTGCAAGCCAAATTTTCCATGGGGCAGCAACAACAGCTGGGTTTCCATCCAAATAGTGCACATTTTGACTAAATCTTTAGAATACCAGCAAAAGAAAATGAAAATGAATGTACATTCCCATCCACTATGGCTATGTCTTATATACAGGAAGGTCCAAAAGTCTAAGACCACTTTCCCATAGCAAAAGGATTTTGAATGCATACGACTTTAGATATTGTATGTTTTGACTACTGAGTGAATCTTGACTGTCTAAGCTGTATGTGATCATAGACACACCTGCCACACAGCTGTGGACTATTGTGCAATTATGGGCTGTGTTCAAGCACTGTGTCATTGTATGATTGATATGTCTTGAGAAAGGGTATTGTGACTAAAACATTGACTCTTTTTAATAAATCAGCAGAGAAATGATGAATGTGTGGGGAAACAATTTCTTTCTTGGAATTGAGCGCGCCAATAAAATATCAAAGACCGAAAAATAACATACAAAGCGTGATGGAAACATGACAGGTAGTAAGATGAAAACAGATCTGTTGTTTTCATCCGTTGCTGTTTTCCATCGCTTTAGTGGAGCAGAAATGGAAGTGGAAGTTTAAATCACTTGCTCCATGTACGTCATGATTTAATCGCTAAATCTTTTTCAATTGCAATAAGTATAACTTGTGTCGAATGAATGAACACAATGATAGTTTTTAATTCTAAACAACTATCCCAGGGTGTGTTGTACTTCACAGTACTGCTGCAGGACAAAGGTTCTTTAATAAACTTCCCTGCCAACAGGACCAGCTTAGCAGCCCAGAGCAAGAACCTCATCAAGTTCAGTCTTATTGATGTAGATTTGGCCAATACACATATACAATGGCACAGCACTGTACACACAGCCAACATGCAGAGACATTAGACATCATCGCATTAAAGTCCAACATGGTCAAGGATTACACTTGCTAAACCTTTGCTTCAGCTATGAATTGCATACATGGCATCAAGGAATTGTGGGATAAAAGTTAATGTTCTGGACAAACAAGTGAAAAAAGCTGTTGATCTGTCAAATGATCACCATCTGATGGTGACTTGGACTAGACTTAAGAGGCTGCCAGACCCAAATGTGTTAATCTCTCTTTCTTAAGCCTCTGTTTTCACCTCTGAGCGAACTTGTCCCGTGTTCAAAGAGAGGTTGGGGACATTACCTCAGAATGGACCTTGTTCAAAACTTTCATCATGGAAACAGCTGCAGGGATCTGTGGCCAGAGGGTGGTCATGGCTTGTCATGGCGGAAACCCAAAAACGTGGTAGTGGACCATATTGAAGAAAGAGTCCTCCCAAACCTAGTTGGAAATGTGAGTCCAGGCTGAGCACAGAAAGGTTACACCTGTGGCACAGGCTGCAAAGGATGACAGGAAGAATATTGCCCAGTTGATTCTCAGCAAGGGCCAACAAACACTGACCTCATCTACAGATGTTATGGGGCTGTGGAAAGAGACTTTTGATCGGCTCCTAAATTGGACAGACAGGAAACACCACTGTCATATTTGCAAGATATGAGCACACATCCAGGGCAGAGTTCACTGTGGTTGTTAGAAACTCCCTATGATGTGGCAAGAAGCTGAGGGAGGATGACATTCATCCTGATTTAAGAAAGGCTTTTGATCAAGGTTTGGCACCAATAGCTGGCTCCAGTTTGGATCCAGTTCATGATTTGTCTAGCTTAGATCATTACAACTACCTTACTAAACCTTTTAATTAAACTTATTAGAAAAGAAAAATGTACAAAACACTATCACTGTCTTGTCATTTTTAATCAGCCCTCACCATCACCAGTTACAATTTCAAATGTGGCTGATTACATCAGCTGAAGCTAATTAATGTTGATAAGATAGCAGCTAAAATTTCACTTTTGGAGGTTGGCAGCCCAATATGCTCTCGGCAAGCACATTAGGCAAAGCTAAAAGCATTCAGGCTTGATAAGCGGATTTATTACCGGAATTCAATAAAATGCTATTGAATCCCAACCCTATTTCTGAGACTGCTGGGATTTTTTACAGTCACATGTGTGGTGTTGAATAGCTTTTGGGAAAAGTGGCCTTGGATTCACAGACAGAGGAGGAAATGATTTAATGAAAAAAAACGACACAAGAGTGTAGTTGTTGAAAGATCTGTCTTCCTGTGAATGTACTAAAGATTTCATCAGAAGGAGCACTGCAGATTTTTTAGTCATAGGAAAAAAGACCACCCTGTTGCACATAATCAGTTCCTGACATAGTGTTTATGCTTCTATGAAACACCTACATTTCCTGGGAAGCGAATCGTGACTATTTTCTTTCAGTAGCAAAGAAAATAGTAGTTCAAATAATCATTTGAATGTAGAGAGGGTGTAACTTCGACGAGAGCAATTAGCATAAGCATTCATTTTCTTAAACAATGATAAAAATGTTTTCCCGGCTTTAAGCATGACCACAATAATTCCATAACTGTAACCATGTCATTTTATTAGTTAACTCAATCATTTGAACAGTAATGTAGATCATATTGAAAAGTACAGACAAATAACTCCCTCTTGACACACACACAGACCCTTCCATAAGATCCCAGTGAGAATTAAACAGATAATGATGATAACACCATAAAAATAATTCATATTAAAACAGCTTTGGAAGCAGTTTTGAACTCAGTGACCGTCTGAACTTTTTGCCGCTTTTCATCTTGCAGACCATTGTTTCTACGCTCATTACGTGTCAGAGTGTTTGTCAAAGGATTGGACACCTGGACAATGTGAATTGTGAAATTTCGAACACCAGTGAGTAGTTTGACTCATGGTTTTCACCCTTGGAATACAAAAGAGTCTGTGGAAAATAGAGACATTGAATATGAGCAGCAGAGGATCACAGATGTTGTACTTAGCTGTGAGCTGTTTTTCCCATCGGTTTCTTCTCAATATCAAATGCAGTATTAACATACAGACACACACCCAGACAGTCAGAAGGGTCTTTCCAAATTTTGATGTTCAAAATTTGCCAAATACACAAACACAAGTCACTATCAGCTTAATATTAGAGGTGAAGTCCTCTGTAATTGTGGCTGTTTACTGTCTTTACTGCGCCTGCTCTCCATTATGCATGTGTTTCTCCTTTCTCTCTCATACTAATACTGATTACATAATACAGGATAAGCGGCTCATTAGGTCTGATTACCATTCTTTAATGGGCATCTTGTGCTGCCATACCGAGTCGGGCAGGCGATTCACCTCAGATGGACCACTACAGTAGATGTGACATGAGCTGAGCAGGACTCTACTAACAAGCTCTTAAAGGATATAAGGGAATAATACTTGTATTAAAATAGGATAAAAGCCACTGTAATAGGATTCAGTTTAACCGATTGCATATTCATTGGAAACTCAGCCTATAGACACATTTTTCTATTTACGCTTTTTGAGTCTAAGATACTCCTACCATCACTTCTAAGCTCGTTTGTAGCATGATAATCCATTCAGCAAGAGTCACCAGTTTGCTCCGTTTTTGTGACAGAAAATAGAGAAACAATTATCTAGTTTAGTGATTGCACTCAGACACAGTGGATTTTGAATTTGAACAAATTATTATAGATCAAACATTCAATTTTTACACATTCAACAACTAGCTCTGAAATGCATTATTATGTTTTTATTTTAATTTAGTTGCATATGAGCATCTAAATCCTTTGAATATGTTTTTTGTTTTAAAATGTGGCTGTAAGTATTAATTATAGGAGGAAGGAAACAAATGGCAAGAGGAAAATAGTAAATGTGAATGGATATACATGTGTACATATACTGTGACCTTAAAAACACCAGCGCAAAGTAAGTAAACTGGGTGTAGTGCTTAAAGTGATGCATACTCTTGTGCATTTTGTGCATTTTCTCACACATCTTCTCTTCATTTCTATTCTCTGACTTATAAGTCTCTTGAGTCAAATGATCAGGGTCCAATTGCAATGGGAAACAATTTTTTGGCTATAAAATCGGTGTGAAAATTGGTTTAAAGTGATCTGCTCCTTATGGTATTTCTTCATAAAAACCAGTAAAACCAACACACTTTAATGGTGTCTGTATGTGCATCTGTATACTTATTGCACACACATTCAGTATGTAGTCATGTAAACAACCTCCATCTGCCTACCAGTGTATGCTGTACATGTGCCTGTCCATGCACATGTGTGTGTGTGTGTGTGTGTTTGTGTGTGTGTGTGTGTTTGTCTTTGCAGCATACTGTAGTAGAGGGCTATTGGGAGCAGCTGGAGGAAGCTATTTACAGGTGTCACAGGCTTGACAAGTGCTACAGGGTAGAGTACTCGACATTACAGTGTGTGTGTGGAGACAGCTAAATCTCGTCTGTCTCAAGGGCGCACTCGGTGTGGAGGTACTTGTAGAGAAGAGGGGGAGCTGACAGGCTAATCACTGCCTCTTCACCTCCTGACCTCCTAAAGGTCTGAGTGACTCTGCTGATAGCTCTGTGTCTAGATGCTTGTACTTGTGCTAAGAGTGTGAAGATAAGGTAAATCCAAAAAAAAATCCAAATGTCAACTGTCAGACAGTAAGAAGTGTAACGCTGACCTAAAATCAAGCTGAGTATGGGTGGGAATCCAGTTGACTTTAGTTTTTAAGGCTTAATCTTACCAAAAAAGACAAAACCACCATATTTCCATTATGAATTCAGAGGAAACAAACCAGTGTTTTAGTTATATTCAGCCAAGACTAAACATCTTGTAGGCACAACTTAAAGTATTTAACATCTTGACTTTTTCCATATTTTGTTATGTTTCAGCTTTAATTCAATACAGGTCAAACTGAAGCTTCCTGTCAACAGATTACAGTATCTGCGGGCTTCCTCTCAGGCAGCATACAGCCCCAATGACTTTCACAAAGAGGACAGGGTACCATGTGTCTTGTCTGGGAGGCAAAACACAGGGCAAAATGCAGCAGGAATGAGAAAAATCTCATCTCGAAGGCAACTTTGTAAATTATGGTCGTATACTATAAAACTAATCTGCAATAGTCACCCTCAGCCATCTTTCCATAAATAACCCTGACTGATTGCACTTCCTTATTAACATGTCAACCCTGACAGCAGCAGGTCACACTGGACACCCACAGCAGGTCCACTGTAAGGTGTTTTACCTCTGGACATGACACTTACCCTGACCTGGCTCAGGTGTCATGGATGGCCTGAGAACAGCAAGAACAGGGCAACGGGAACAACCTGTGGAACAACTTAAGCAACAAACGCTAAGGAACAGACGGCTATTTGTGGGCACTAGCAAACATATCATCATGAAAAGAAAATACGGTTAACTTTCCAAAAAGAGCAATCGGAGCAGGCTGATAAGTTCACCTTGAGTTTTGGAACTTTGCACATATTTAATAAAGACATCATAAAGGTAGAATTGACCCATTTTTACTTTTGAGAGCTGTAAAAACACCCTATACTATTTTCTTTTAGCCAGACGTTTCCTAATGTGACCCAGAATATAAAAGAATCTAAATAAAATGCATAATTTTTTCATTTTTGTGCTGATAATACACATTTTTAAACAATATGCCTTTGACCTGTGTATACATTAAAACATCACAAGTATTCATCATATTGTTTTAAATGTTATTAATGACTAATGGGGAATGTATGAATGTGAATTGGGTTAGAGAATTATGAACAGTATGTAAAGGGTTAAATCTTCACAGAAAAGCCTAAGTCAAGCAAATAGCAAGTCAATTCAAGGTCTCAAAAGTGACACAAGACAAAGTCAATGAATAGCCCTGGAAATGTTACACTAATAATGTCATAATATTCAAGATATGTTGTGGTACAAGACCTGCCAAATGCTATCTTAAGTATGGTTACATGGTTCTGAGAAAGCTTGAGGTCTGTGTATATAAATGCTTTTGCTTTCAAGACTTAAAAAACTGTCAAGTCAAGCGTAACTTGCAAACATGATTGATTACAGGGCCATTTTGATGTGTTGAACTATACATATGGAGCTCCTGATCCACTCTGATCTCCATATGTTTGCCATATTGTAAACCACATCTTCTATTCGCTGGTAATATGTTGGAAAATTCCTTGCTATGTTTGTTTTCAGTGTCTCATGGAGTTACAGTCACAGTAACAGAAGCCCTGGAATAAGATCAGAGCTTTGATAAAACATTTATTTTTACTCCCACGCTTTTGATCCCACTAAGAGTTTTATGTAAGAACACAGTTTACCTCTGATTCAACTTTAATATTGTCATCGGAGGGATTTTAATACTTTAAATCTGTGATTAAACACATTCACAAGTCTCAAAGGTGACATTGCTTCTCTTTGAAATCATTCACGCCTCTGTGCTTCATTAAAGCACTTAATGGCCTGTCCAATCATTGAACTGGGAGAGGGACAGGGTGGAGAATGGACCTGTTGTGCCACTGACCTGCATGAGAGACAGAACAGACAGAAATAAAAGAAGGCAAAAAAGACGCGAGAGGAGTGATGGCTGGTGAGAAGATCAACTGAGCTCTCTTTCACTCAAATATGAGAATAGGGATTAGAAAGTGAATAGCAATTACCTCCATGTTGACCTGCCAGCCACTGTAATCAAGGACAGTGTGAGTGATGCCATGATTAACCAAAAGGAAGAGGCCAGTGACAGTAATCCTTGGGAAAATGTGGATCACAATGACAGGTCGCGCTTAGAGACGACAGCAGAGGCTCCCTCACTTTTTCAGAGGAGAGGAAAAAAATGGGAGAAGTTAAAGAGGAGAGAAGATGGAGAGGGACTTCCTCTTTCTTTCAACACCCTGGAACTTCTTGGAATCTTCAAAAAGAAACCATCAGGTCCTGTCAGCCAATTGAGAGTGAAAAGAGAGAGATGGGGAGGAGAAGAAAAAAAACCCCTCACAAGTAACCAAACTCACAAAGGTCACTTCGTCACAGATCGCATAATGAAATACCTCAGTATAATATTATCTAAATGGGATCAGGCCATGCAGCTGCTAATTCCTCTGACCACCCACATAATAAAATAATTACTATTGTGGTAATGCCAAGCCGACCACCTGCCACCACTGCTCTGCTCTGTCTTTGCAAAGCCTCTATTGCAACCTTTCTGTGCAAAAGCTGGAGATGCATACTTCCAAAGCATAATCTGTTACGCACCTGAGCAGCTCATATTATACCCCTTTAATCTTGGGATCATTCACATTCAGACTTAGGAACAACATATTCCTGTCAGCACACTATAAATTATGACAATGTTGTGACTTTAAAGCTGCTGTGAATGCAGGTCTGTAACTGAACAAACAGGCAGAGACACTTAAATATTCAGCCTGCATGTAAGTGTATTTATAGTCGCAAACATAAATGTACAAGTATACAAAACTAAGGTTACAGATGCAAAACCTTGTTTTCAAGTACAGCTTTTAGACTGATATAATATCCCATACTTTCAGTAGTTAAAAGGGTCACTAAGAGTGGAATATGCAGGCTTTATAGCCAAAAACAACAAGCTAAAAAGGGGCTAAAACCTTTCATAGAGCTTAAGAGGTGGGTGATAATTCCCTGTTGAGTTGTCAATGCGGTTTCAGGAAAATACTGAGCAGAAAAACAGTTCATGGGCAGGGATCCTAGAGTATAAAAGAAACCTTGACAGGCAGTGAACTTTGTCACGAAAATGTTGTGGTAGCAGGGGCACTGTTGCGTAACCGTTAGTCTTTAAAGAATTAGAGTCTTTGTGGGGGGTCAAGTTATCAATTAACAAACCCACACTGATACCCACCCACACACTCATACAAAATCCCTCTACACCTCTCACTCTGGGAGCAGCACAGGTCTGCTGGCTCCTCTGTTGTTCAGGGACTTTGATAGGGAAGATTATAAAAGAGCAGCTTTTATGCTTGATGTCCACCGGGTTACACAAAGAACACGGCTTTGTCGGTTTAAACTGACTAAAGAGGGTCATTGTTCTCCTGTAATCCAGCTTCAAGATAAAATCATAAGGAAGTAGACAGAAAAGAAGATTTTATGTTTTCTCAAAATCCCCAGATACGTAATTATCCTGCAAATTTATTGTCTTAGATCCATCACATAACTTTTTATTTTTCAGACGTTATGCAGCTGGAAAGACATTTCAACCCAAATTAAATGCCTTCGACATCCTGGAAGTCTGTGTCACTACAGCTGTAATCATATATCATGAAGCTGGAAAGGATGTGACTGGAGCAGACATCCAGCTTTCTGCAATGACTCTGAGGAACAAAGACAAAGAGTGAAAGAGCCACAGAGAGACACATGTAGATGTAGTGATGTGTTTTATGTGTGTGCATGTGTCTATGTTTTTCTGTGGTCGCTCAGCCATTTCCTCCTCTGTTATTACGGACATTAGCCCACCACAGAAGCCACATATTGAAAGGCAGCCCCCTCCGTTTATAGAAGAGTTTGACTGAAGACAAACATTTGTTGTTTAATTGTTGTCATGGTGTGGTCCGAGATTTAGTCTGGAGAGGGGCATTAAATTTTGTGCAAAAACAATGAAAAAATGTGACCGTTCACACAGTTGCCAGTGAGATTCTCGTACATGTTTACTTAAATTCCCCCAATTCTTCCAAAGTTATCTGTGAGCTTCATCACTGCCTCAAAGCCAACAAATAAGAGAAAGCTTTATTCTCATACATCAGAATTAGAAATAGCAATCATATTCAATAAAAAAAAGCCCAAAAGGATCCTGAGCAGATCAGTTTGGGTACACTAAGGCTTTAGCACAGAATGTCTAAATTACTGGAATCTTTAAAAGTGGAAAACACTACATTTCTGATAACATGACTAAACCAAGGGTGTAGTGGGCGGGGGATGTGGGGAAATGCTATCTGCCCACTTCTTTCAGTATGATTAAAAAATAAAAAGATAAGTAGCAGAAGAAAGAAGACAGGATGATAAGACCTGCAACCGATCCCTGCAATAACCATTCTGACCCTTTGTGGCAATTCATTTGACAGTTTTGGGGTAGTAGCTGTAAATGAATGTAAACCCGTGCGTGTGCGACTTGTGTGTGTGTGAATCTACGTCTATGATTTATGGTTATGAGAAAGAGCCAATGCAGCAATACACTGGTGGGTTTTTTTGGCAGCGCCGTATGCTGCTCATTTTGGATTTGTCCCACGAACTTAACTTCAAATTTAAAATTGTGTAATCGAAATAAACTGATATGTTGTAAGTGATTTTGATTAACTTCTGTTTATGTGGACAACGCGTTCGGTGTGACTTGTGTGTGTGTGAGTCTAGTCAACTCTACACTACTTTAGTTGTTGAAAACACAATTTCCCACACTTTTAATAGCCTATTACTTTTCATAGTGTTATTGTTTTCTTTCCACTATTTTTTTATTGATTCTTTATCAGTTCTGTGATAACATTTACTGTACTGTTATGCTGCCCTGATGACCTCATTTCTTTTCAGGGGTCAACAGTTTCATTTTATTGGCTATAAAACACTCAGCTCTGCATGTGTTGATGTATTATGTGATTGGCTTGTAAATCTCTTCCATATAAACACACTCATACATTGGGGCAAACCTTGGGTCAAAAGAGCCGGTCTTTTGTGACACAGATAATCCAGGGTCGCCCGTGCTAGATTTTAGTGAGGTCAGATAACTCCTCCGAGAGAGTCATACGGGCCTGTTGGATAAGGCGGTGCCCTCGCAGCACCTGATCATGTACCACATTGTTTGCATGCTTCAAGGATCCCAGGTGCTAGCTTACATAAGACAAAGCCACTGACACCACCCTGCTCACCAAACCCAGTTATGCCTGGAATGGATTTTTTAATTAACTTGTCCTCTGTTTTTTATCTCAGTTCCTCTGCCTCTCTCTATCTGTCACTGTCCCAAATGTATGGCACATAGAGGGTTGTCATGTAAAGAGCTTTTTCCACATTTTTATACTTCAGTTTTTGTATTCTTCTTCTGACTGCTGACTACAGATATCTGCTGGACATGGACAACTAGTATAAAGGATATGACATTAAAGGACTTTTTATACAATAGGGTGATGAGAACCTGTATGAAGACACACGTTTCTACCTAAATTGGAACAATTTTGCTAATTTAATGTTGAGGTTTCTGTATTTCTGTCTGGGCTGTACTCATTGGGATGAAGTGGGTGGAGCTCAGTCAAATGGTAATGTCATGCACCAATCAGATGCAGTGTTATATTACTGTCAATCAAATGTGATCTAGATAACTTTTGGGGTGTTACATTCTTAAAAAATAATATCTACCCAATAATAAAATTTGTTCCTTACTTAGTTATAAATATTAAATATTATAGAGGAATACTTGATTAACTTAAGATTTGAAGGTTTTCACCACTTTAACATACACAGTACAGTCACTATACAAATTAACTCAGGTTTTTGCCCTTATCTATTTAATTTTATTTATTAATAATGTTTTTCTTCTACCTTAATCTTGTTCTTTTTAGCTTTTTAAAAAAAAAACTTTAATATATTATTGTTGTGTGCATCTTTGTATCATGTGTTTGGTGAGTGGATGTGTTATTGTTGTGTGAAAGGGAGAGTAAGAATTTCATTTCATTGTTTGAACCTCTGTGTTTTTACTGTGCATATGATGACAAACTTCTTGACTCTTGACTCCATAAAGCTATATTTTGATACAGTGAAGCACACTTGTATATATTGAATAGTGCAAGCCAAATTTACCTGCGGGTACAAATAAAGAAATCTAATCTAAATCTAATGGTTGATAGAATTGTAGTAACCATTAACTCACTTTTTAGCAGCTTGAATCTAATGGATTTAGTGACTTTGAGAGACAAAATAAACACACATGCACTTACATGCATATAAAGAATTATTTTATCAGAATGTTTATTTGGAAGAACGGCAAATGAACCTGACTAAAGTTTATCAGGAGAAAAGAAACACAGTTGCTATGTGATGTTTGTGTTGCTTTATTCATGAGAAATGTTAAAGTAGGTGTTATCAGTGCTGTCTATGAGTTTGTAGTGTTGTTTTAATGTCTGCAGTTAATAGCTCTTCAATCCTGCTGTTTTCATCCAAAACATTATTCAGGTCAACTTCTAGCCTACGCACGAAAGCTGAAAAATGCTTCACCTGGGAGGCACTTATAAAAACACATTGAGCCAATGATGGTACACTGAAGTAACTGTAAACTTTAACATCCTCTCATTCCAATGTGACACAAATAGCTCAAGTACCTTTAGGTTAGAGTAGTTAAGTAGAACACTTTTTTCCCTCCATCTCTTCTCTTTCTGACAGGCTACAGGGTGTGTTTTGAAGGTACAGGTCATGCAAATCAATGTTTTTTGTGAGACAGTTTTATCTCTGAGAGTGTCCTCCGGGCATGTTCACCTCCACCTCTTGCCTGAGTGAGCTTCTCTCCACAGTCTCTTAGTTTTCAAGCACACATAACATTATCCGTTGTTCACTGTGGTGGGTCCCAAAAGTAGAGGCAAGCTGCACTTTACTCTTAAATGTATGCATTTACAGTCAATGGGGAATCATGTGGATTATAAATGCAACTTCAAAGCTATGTTTGGTTGGTCCCTAATTTGCTGGCCTGTTGCATATAAATGGTGATGTGAAACTCAACAGAAGCTCTTACTGGCCCATGTGTGATTATTTTTCTACTTCTACCAAGTGGAAGTGTCAGTGGCAGGTTGTAGCGATGGATTTAAACATATGTTATCTCACTTTTGTTTGATTTATTACATTTGAAGATATCCTTCCCATTTATTTTCCCCCAGCTGACAGGCAGAATTACATAATATACAAAACAGCAGAGGAACTGTGACCCGGCTTGCTTGAAGAGTTGTTTGGTTTCTCCAAACCGCGTTGATTCCAGTGGAAAAATATCCACACCTCAAAGAAATTCTTAGAAAAAGAAAAATGTCGATTGACTCTTCCAGAAAGGGGCTGCGGTGGACAAAGGTGGGTTTTGTGTGATGAAAATGGTCCATAAAGGCCTATTGAGGAGCAGAGGAGGGAAATAAATGTGAGCTGATTGAAGAAGGCGTGTTGTGACGGGACGGGAGGATGTGTTTGGAACAGGCGCTCAGCTGTGAGATGGCCGTATGAACGTGTTTGCCATCCCAGGAGACCCATGACGGGAGACGTAGTTATGCCAAAAATCTGTGGATAAATATGTGAGGGTGTGTGTATGTGTGTGTATGTGTGTATGTGTGTGTTTGTGCGTACAGCTCCAACAAAACATCTCATTAAATAGACCTGACTGATCAATACTATGATGTGTCTGCAGGGAGTTTTATCAGAATATGAAATAAAGATACTGGTTGGAACGTAAGCTGACATGTTGCTTATGAGTGAGTCACCGAACAGTTCACATTAGAGGACAGCAGTGTTTTTAAATGAATGATAGCAAGTTCAATTTCAACAAAATATCGTTAAGAAAGATCTTAATGACACAATCCATATTTTTATGAAAGCACACAAATATAAAAAAATGTGAATATGCATAACTGAAGAGTTTATTCACAGGTCAATGTTGCTTGTTAAGTGTTGCTTAAGGCCTGTTATTCTGATGTTTTTACATGAACAACCCTCGTCTTCCCAACAAAGACTACTAACTGGGTAGTCTGGGAACCCCAAGAATAAACTACTGTATGAAACAAGTTAGTTAATTTGTATATTAATAATGCATTTAATAATAATGCATTTTATGTATAGGAACCTTTCAAAGCACTCAAGGATTCCTTATAAGACACACATAAAAAACAAACAGTCCATCAAACATCATCAAATCAGCAACACTGAAGTAGAAGATTAAATTAGTACAAAAGTATAATAGAATTATTGTGTAAAACAAAAAAAAATAGGGTCATCAACCCACTCCCCTGATAGTATGTGATACTTTAAGATCATGACCTGAGCAAACATGAACTTAATAAAGAGTTCCATCTATTAAAACAGGCATAGGCTGAATTAGGTACTTTTGACCAACACATTGGTATTTGGAAAAAACAAAAAAACAAAACACTGATTAAAAATTTGATGGCAAAGTCATACAAAAATTGGAATGATAGAATAAAGCACCTGTGAGATATGACAAAAAGTGTACCTCTGGGGTCTGCAGGTACCCTAGTCAGTAGGATTAGGTTGAAGACCTCTTAATTTGGGAACAACACTCAATTGTGTTGGCGGTGTGAACCCTTGTTCATTAATATTATGGATTGTGTGTATAATTAATTTAGGGAAATTCAAGTAAAACACACAATGAAAGTCTTAATAGTACTTAACTATTTCAATAAACATAACCACTACAAATGCAATATTATATAACTACCAATATGAAACTAAGATAATATTACAAGATCATTTTGTCTTAATCGCCCACCCAGATTTCTACTATAACATTATTATAAATACTGTTATATAATGAATGTGTAAGTGAGGAGGAGTCACATTCTCCCTGCAGCAGGAGGTGATTATGAGATCTAGTTTAAAGAAGCAGTGCTGCATGTTTTCCATCAGAAAGTGTCTACATATACACTTAACTACAAACACACACGCTGCAGACACTCACACAGACATAAAAATATGTTCTCTGATTGCTGGCTGATAGAACTGTATATATCCTGTCAGCCTGAGACACGGTTCACCACAGACCAAACAGCTCAACGCCTCAGCAGGATCCCTCCATTCAGAAGAACCAGTAGCAGGAAATCAAGTGCTTTCCAGCTGTTTTATTAGCCACGTGAGAGTATCTGTCACCCCCCCTCCTCTTGCTCTCTGATGAGAAATAAGAGACGTTGCGGCGAGCGGCTGCCCTCCATCATCTCAGAGAGCTTCAGCCAAACTATACACTCTAGAACAGAAATCTGACCGAGTCCAACAACACTGGCAGGAAATTAATGACATTCCCAAGAGTAAGTGGCTGCCTTTTTCCTCAGATTGAAATGTATTCAGTTGGCCTGCTCCCTCACTCAATCCATGAATGAGAAATATTGTTTTACATTTACTTCACAATTAAATTCAATGTTCTATGATGTCTTCTGATAAAGACGAACGACTGCAAAAATCATTTTGGAATGTGTGCCCGTGCACCAGTACTAATGACACGGCTAGAGGTGATAATGTATCCACCAACCAGCTAACCAGCTAACCAGCATTCTACAGTGCACTAATGATGAATGGTTGTGATAATGCTCTGAGTTTGAGAAGAAGGAGGACACCATGACCAAGGCCGAGGTCAAGGAGGCCGAGACATGCAGAGGGCCGGCAGACAGAGCGTGACCCTCTTGGCGGGAAGGGAAATTTTTTGACAGGAGACACAACTTGAAGATGAAGATGGATCACACAAGGAATAGCACAGACATTGTTCCAAAAGGTAGACGCATATGTGCTCAAAACGCTATTTCTTTTAGTTTAGTGTTACATTTTTGCTGTTACCCAAGTTTTCCGCTGTGATGCTATAAGCAGCTAGATGTGTTTAGTCACAACTTATTTTAAAGGGACATATCATGCTTTTTGCTTTTGTCTGTTTTCTTGGATGTCTATATTACACAGTCAAATTACCAAAACATACATGTAGGCTCCTTACAGGTCAAAACTAGTTTTAAGCCTGCTCTAAATGCATTGGATGCTTCTCACTATGCTTCCTTTCATCTTCTCTCATCAGTCTTCCAGTCATGACCCAGCAACCTATCTCCCTCCACCATCACTGAAGAACATCCAACCACTTAGATGCACCAGGAGATGAGGAGAGAGGTTCCTGAAGGACCCTAGAGCGAAGAATAACAGGTGTGTGCTACATATCATGTTTTTACCACTTAGGCTGATTGGGTACCTTTGACTATAGGGTAATAATAATAATAATAATAATAATAATAACTTTATTTTGTATAGCGCCTTTCATGAAACCCAAGGTCGATTCACAATAACAAGAAACACAGACAAAAACACACATTTAGCCGGCAAAAGCCTGCAGGAACAAGTGCCTTTTCAACAATGATTTAAAAGAGTCCAGAGTTGGTGCTAGGCGATTGTTAGGAGGGGGCGAGTTCCACAGTGTAGGAGCTACCACACTGAAGGCCCTGCTCCCGAAGGTTTGCCTTCTGGTGTGGGGGATGGACAGGAGGCCCAAGTTGGCGGAGCGCAGGTCCCGTGAAGGGTGGTAGACATGGAGAAGGTCCATCAGGTACTGGGGTGCAACGGCATGAAGCGATTTATATGTGAGGAGAAGAAATTTAAGTTTAAAAGTGATGCGGAATACTATAGTAGTATAGTAGTATAGTACCCAGATACATTGGTATTTTTTTTAAAAGCACAATTTAAACAGAAACAGAAAACAGTGATATGAAGTCTTGTCCGTCATGGAGGACTTTACAATCTCTTAAATGCATTCGGAGGAGATGAGGAGCAGAGAGAGAGGAGGTGTATCCCATGCAGATGTTCTTACCGGAAGGCAACACCCCTTTGATTGTTCAGCTGACCTGACATGACGGTAAACAGTCAGGCTGTTATTGTAAGACGGAAAATCAGGAAAATTACCCGCGGAACAGGAATGAAAACACCTACAGCAGCTGATCTTATTTATTCAGAAAATAAAAATTACTGAATCATGACTCAATCACAAAAAGACACTCTTGTAACTTTATTATTGTTCCTCATAAGTCAGGCTTCTCCTCTCTTCTTTTCTGTTTCAAGCACATCTAAACTCACACAGCTGTGCGTCTCCTATAAAATCATCCTGAGTCTGAATAAATAAGCAATAAATTTAAACATATTCTGCAGGCTTCAGCTGTTTTTATTGCTCTTTCACATCAGTTTCACTATTTAATGGAGTTAAGTTGTCTATTTGTGTCTTATTCTTATCAAATGATACAAAATAGAGCATTCATCAGGTGTTTTCCTTCAGCTATTTCTATGTAGAAATTCATATTAATGATGAATGATGAATTTCCTCCATCATTGTGTCTCTTCCTTGCACATCTCTCTCACATCATCACTGGGAGGAGACACATTACCATATTAAAAAGCACCTTTTGTTAGCAATATTACCTCCGCTTCCTCCTCATGATGACATCAGGTTGTTTTCACATGCCGTAAAAACAGCTCACTGTTTGTTGCTCTGTTGCTAACGTTATTCCACAAGTTGTTCATATTACCCATTCACATATTTCAGATCTTTTTTAAAATGTTTGTCTTGGTCAAAATATAAATATGTGGCTCTCTTACTACACCACATTATTTGGTCCTTTCCCAACAGACAGATGGCATAATTTCAACTATTACTATAAGACTTTTTCATGCAAATATATGACTGAAACAATGAATGTTTGAGTCTCTTATTGTGAGTTAGTTTCACATGATTGCACTTGTATAACCGTGGTGACAATCCATCACATTGACTCTTGATTCATTTAATGGGTTGTTTACCATTGACTTATTCCATCCGTCCCTATGGAGTAATGTGGCAGAAAACATGCTAGATTGATTGGCAGTATAAAGACTGAACCTCAACCAAAACCGAATTACTTAATTTGAAAACCTCTGCTCAGTTTTATTGAAACTAACAGACAAATACAGATACTGTAAAGTCTTGCTAGGTGTGCAGTTACAATCCTGTTAGAAGTATGACCACATTATTCAAAACACATTGTCAAGTAGAACATTGATCATTTATCGCCATGCTACAGTAGGTTTGCTGTCTCTCAGTATCATATCAAAGCTGCCCGTTAGCCAAAATCTTTCACCATCACTGCCCAAACTTAATAAATTCCACAACAGCTAAGCAAAGGATCTTTTGTTTTCAGCATTGTTCTCACTAAAATACCCACCGTCCAAATCATTTTTGTCTTGCATTGATTAGACATTGCAGAATGTGACTCATGATCTTTGCAGCGGTAATGAGAAACACTCGACTCTACTCAGCAAAGTCGTCAGATATGAAGTTTCCCCCCGTGCCTTCTTTAATGTGGTAACAATTTGTTGAATTTAGCGTTCAGTATTTCACCTGTGAGGATTAATGTAAGAAAACCTATCTGGACTGTTCGGCTGGACACCAGTAACTTAATTTCATGCAAACTAAACAAAATGCAAGCACATTTTTTATCTTCCGAACACCCCTGAACGCCATGACAGACCTCACATACTTTAAAGCCTTTGTGCTCACGCTATCTGCTTGGCCTCATATTTACTGTAATTGAAAGCACTTCGCTGTTATAACCTCCCGTGATTCCCCGGCGAGTCGCACCAGCAGCACAGAGCACAAATACTTACTGGCCACATCATAACCCTTTTCCCCCACCATACTTGTAACTCTTTCATCCTCCTCTTAACAACGGCTCTTTAAAGACAGCCAGAGAACTGTAAGGCTGAGGTTTTGAGGTTTGCGTGCAGCACGAAATGTGATTCATGGTGTCAAAAAACCAAAAGATAATTAAATAATTTTCCCCAAATAAACATCTGTTAACCAGACAAGTGTCGCAAGTTTCACTTAATGCACAGTGAAGTAGGTAGACAGGATAATCTAGGTTAAAGTGCTGCAGTTTAAGAAAATTGTAGATATTGTGCAACAGTGTCTTTGGCCTAAGTGGCAGCTCTGGTGGCTTAATGAAAAAAAAAGAAAAGTTTAAACCCTCCTTGGTGTTTGTGTGTGTGTGTTGGAGTAAATTGTCCGGGGAGGAGAGCAGTCCAGCAGCCATCCAGCTGTTAGAACATTTAAATCAACCACCTGTAACTTTATTGCACTGTAAATGTATTCATAGTCCTTCATTTCACACTATAATGCACTTTACTGAGGCGCTCGCCTTTGCCGCTACTGTAGAAGAAATCCATGGCATCTAATAAAAGGTTTTATTACAGCCGGTCTGCTCTTACGTAATTGTCCAGCAGTGAAAATGACCCTGTCACAGCTAACCGCGCATTAGCCTCAGATGCCCCAGCCTGTCGGTATGATGTTCAAGTCATAGACGTGGGGTTAAGTTAGTCTAGATCGTATCTGCAAATGAGGTCTCGGAAGCACTGAGGAGTAGCATATTTCAGTGGCAGCCCCGGTGTAGATAAAGATAATAACACCGGGCAGAGAACAAATCACAGCGGCCCCCGGTGAGGCTGCAGACGAGGAAATGTGATGGAATGTGTGCTTTTCAACACTCCCAGTGTGATCCCATCCAAACCCAAACAGCTACCCGCGTTGGAGCCGTTACTGAGTGGCAGTTCAGGGCATCATTTAAAAAAAAAATAATAATAATCTAATGGTTAATTTAGGTCAGAGGATAATGGATGATGTAAAAAAAAAAAAAAAAAAAGAAAAAAGAAATGAAAAGAAGAGAATCCTCATGAACGGTAGGAGATGAATACTGGCAGCTGATGAAATACCCTTTTAATCAAATATGCAGTTAAAAATAGAAGAAATGTGTTCAACTTCAAATCTCTATCTACTGTACTGCAGCTGGCTTAGAAGTAAAAGAATTTTTACAATCATGCCAAGTTGAAGTTTGCGATTTTATGACATGTTTGAGCTAAATGGAATGTAACAGAAAACTACAGAGTGACACATATGACAATTTATGGTGTATTTGGCGAAATCATAAAACATGTAATGGCAATCGCTGAGGCAGCTCCAATTTCAGGTGTGAGAAAGTAGCTGCGGAGAGAAAGAATGAGGTATCACACACTTAATTATTCACTTTAAAGGATGGGGGAAGGGAAAACATCTAGAGTCCTCATCTTGAGAAAAAATAGTTCAATAGTTGATCTTAAGATGATGTGAGGCCATATTCACTGTTATGTGTTTCGACAGACAGTGTGTCTGTTCAGCTGCAGAGGAATTATAGCTTACCTGGTCTCTTAAAGGTGAGTATGAACAAGAGGAATGAAAAACAATGTGTCAATGTTTATTTGGGCACCTGACTGTTGTTTTAAGACAGACTCTGAAAAATTGTGATTCTATCCTTTAACATTAATGCTCCAGTGTCACGCCATGTGTCTGGAACAGGGCGTCTTGTAACACATCATTATTTCAATTTAAAACAAAGGAGCTTTAGTCAAATCTTGGTATATTTACATAAGGCAGTGTTTTAGATATGTAACCACAATTAAGTATGACTGACAAAAATTAAACATCAGCATCAGTAGTATGGTATGATCATTTAGCTTCACATATGTCTTTTATAAGTAGAGCAAAAGCAGCAGAAGTGTCCAGTGTCGTGCAGTATGAGCCAGAACTGTCTGTGCAGACTGAGTTTCCAAAAGGTCAGCTTTAACTTTCAATGACCTGATGAGTTTTCCACCGCTCTTCTCTCATTGACATTTAAATGAGAGAGGCCTTTTGCGTCTTCCCAGTATGTTTGGGGTTGTACTGTATGTACCCACTAAAACTTTGTGACGTAAAGTCTGTTTAATAAACTGGCAGAAGATTCCTCGAAGGAAGCTTTTTTTTCCCTGTAAATTAATCAGCACATTTATTTGTCACTCTCAGAGTTTCCATAGGATTTGCAGCCATACATTAGTCATACAATTAGTTTTATCATTACACCATGAAGCTTCACAATTAGTAGGGAGGTGCCGTTCGCCTTTCATACTATCCTGTGGATAACTGTCTGAAATCAAATCCAACAATAACTTTCTATAGCCGCGGGATAAAGATAAAATCTAATTTCACTTTTTAAGGAACAACTTGCGTAACTCTGTTCATGTTATATCATCGCCTGGTGTAAGCGTGATCCCCGAGCTCCTCTTTATAGACTATGTCACGACTTGTGTAACTTCTGGCCTGTTCTGACCTTACAGTGGCAGATGTGCCATCTTATATTGTCATTAAATCCCTTCTTCCATATCTGTCGACATGCTATAAGTCATTTTCCAAACTGAGCTCCTAATTGCTCGAATCCTGATGTCGGAGAATCGGGCTATGCATTCGTTCATAATCTAAACAGGGCCCCGAAACCCTCTGAGAATGATTGATTTGTCCAACATCTATAAAGAATGATTCAACGCCAGGTGAAACAAGTCAGCCAACTCATCCATTAAATTCAGTATATTTCATTTAATCTTCTGCCAGCAATTCAAAGTACCACAGTGTTACATAAATCAAATGATTTAAACAAAGGTACATAGTGTTCACACGCAACCGTATGCACATTCAATGATGATCTACCACAATAAAGAGACAGTTAAGCTAAAAAACATTCATTCATTTGTGGTTAGAAGATAATTGTTATGGAATTTATCAGCATGCGTAGATATTACATAACGAGGAATGGGTTGAGGTTTGGTGGACACACTTCTGAGATGAACCAGATGCCGGCTCATTTAGTTCGGGAACACACTGTATTCATTTAGTACCAAGGAGGTTCCACATATCCTGTCTACAGGCGCTGTGTTTGTGTGGTTTACATCTTTGCAGAGTGCCAAAGAGATTTCGCAAAATCTACCAACTGAGTACACTTTGTAGTGTGGCTCTCTGTGATTATCTCACCATGGTGTATTTTGGAATCAATAATGTGTTTCCAGCCTTGATGATAATTTCTCTCTCCTGCAACATATCCAGCATAAACAAGATGCAGTTATGTTTAGATGAATGGTGTAAAGGCTCTTCTTTCATTGCATAAACCACAAAGAATAACTAAAAGATTAAAGCATCACATTTTCAGGTGTGGTGGCGTGACAGGTTGACAGGTCAGTGTCTTCAGGCTGAATGTGGTTGGAAATTTGCTGAGTTTCTGCTTACGGTCGGTTCCATCTTTTCTGTATAGAATAAACTACTGAGTGTGGGCTGTTGCAGGTATCCAAGAAGCATAAACCTTACTGAAATATTGCAACAATAGACCAACTCAATGTGAGTCCTGGAGCTCGGTAGAACAGCTGGTGAGCCAACTTTCAATCACAGCTGTCAGTCATCACCCACACGGCAGACATCAAAGCTACTATATAAACCTTCAAATCAGATTAATGGTGCAATCATTTCTTAAATGACCACCAGTGCACTCATTAGAGGGTGTGAATTTAGTTATTGAGAACATAATGACTCACTGAAAAAAGTTATTGATTTAGTATTCCTAGAAAGAAGTTTAGGCTTTTTGAATGAGAGTCAATTGGGGACAGCGTCTTGCAGCTATCGGCATTGCACTTAAAAGTACTTTGGCTTCAGCCTTAAAGTGTCGCAGTTGCCACACAGCTGACTACACAATGAAAAGTGATGAATATGGATCTACTATTAGTCAGAAAAAAATGCTAAAATTGTGAATTATGAATATTTTCTGGTTTATTATGAAACATTGAATCAAGAAAATAATCAACAGATTAATCAATAATAAAAATTAAGAACAAATTGTTAGTTTCCCTTGTATTACGTAATGAGGAAAAGAGGACAATCACCCAAAGTTGTTTCCCATCAGCCTCTGGTGCTCACGCAGGCCAGGCAGCCCATGAAGCCCATGAGGAGAGTTAATTGCAGGTATAAACAGAAGTCAGCTGATGGTGATGGCTAACACATGGAGACTCTCTCTAAGCAATGTGGAAGAAGTCCTCTGGTGTATTCCTCAATGATATATTGTTTGAAAAATGATCTCCAACTTTACTGTCACAATATTAACTGCCTGATCCGATCCGTCATGTTGAACTCTAAACGCAGTACATACAATGAGATGAAGGTAGTGCACCACAGCATTATAATGAGACAGAACAAAGCAAACAACAAGAGTAATACTACAATCTACCTCTCGGTAAATCCCTCTCCTCCTTCACGATCCGTGCCTAGTCTGGCAAAAATCCAGTTTCAAACTAGAAGCTTTCAAATCTTTTCCCTTTGGGCAGAATGTCATCTGTTTCAATCTGCTGCAAGACCAACATCAATGATGACTATAAATCTACCAAGCTTCCCTTAGTTTTGTTCTCTTCCCTTTTTTAAAGTCATATCTCTGTAAAGCTTCTTGCTCCGAGACAGGCTCACATATAATGTGTCTTTCCCTCCCACTGAGAGGCCCTGTGCTTTGGGCTCTTGGGAATGGGGAGCAGATGCTGGAGGGAACATCAGGTACTGGACAACCTGAAGGCGGGAGAGAGGATGTCTCCTCACAGCCCTCAGACAGACAACACTTCCTCAAGTCCACAGCCTGTCTGCTTCCCTCTGTTGAGTGACAAACACTTATGCTGGTCATTATTCTGTATGTAGCTGAGTTACAATAATGGATATGACTGTGAAATTTAAACTTGTTGCAGTGATGATCCCACAGAGAATTATAAACCATCTATGGGACATTTTAGCCACATTTAGCTCAGTTTATTGTCCGCAGATTTATTGTAGGTTTTAAAAACTCAGCCTCATTGGTCTCATTAGCCTAGGCAAGCAATGAACTAACTGTACCCACAGCACCAAACAGCAGATATGTAATGTTACTAATGAATCTTTCTTATAATGCTTAAGCTATTTGAACTTTGTCATAGTTTTCTCCATCCACCACCAAGTCTTCAAAAATGTAGCAGTGAGAGTCCTTTTAAGCTACTTCACTTAACATAATCTATGTTTGTGTCATGCATTGTTGACATTTCTCTTTGACCCTAACCTGTGTTTGTTTCTACAGCTGACTTTCACACAAGTTATTTTGTACTCTAACTGTAATCTGATATGAGGCAGCTGACTTCCTGTGTTTGATCTGTATCTGGATGCAGCACAGGTGGATGGGATGGAGATTTAATGTTTTAGGTGCCGGAGCTCTCAACAATTGAGTGATACAGTCCTTTTTTTTGCCGTTGTTGCCAAAAGGGGGTTTGTGGCGTTTCTTCTATTCAACGCAGCTATCCAAATATTTTTATGGCAGTGTGTTTTTTAAGTATTTGAGATTAGATACACTCAAATCTGTGCTTGTCTGCAGTTTTTCCTGCCTGGTACGCCAAGATGTTACACAATTGCTTTCCTGCAGAGATTGACACACTTGAAAGGCTTACTAAAATATTCCATTAAAACAGAAAGGAATATGCATCATGACAGACACCTGCAGTATGACAGCATGGAGTAAAATGAGTCGATTTAGACACTGATTGAAAGAAAAACAGATATATTTTGATTTATTTTTCACCCTGGAGTGTTTTCAATGGAGTGCTGATTGCTGAGGTACTATGATAAGCCACTGGGGCTTCAGTGATTGTGTGATCTGGACCCAGAGGAAAGAGAAAAGTGAAGTCATTATTAAACCTGCAGAACTGCCAAAGGGCAAATTCATTCAACATCTATCCTCGGTGGCTCAGTCAAACCAAAAACATGTCTAAAGCAAACCAAAGTAGAAGTCTGAGGTCTCATCCTGTAGTCTTATCCTTCACTATGTGTTATGCAAAGATGTGATCTGGTATTATACTTCTTCAAAGTGCAGCTGCTTTACTAGCAGGAAACAAGCACTTTATAAGATGCGAGGAAAATTACATCATTCTGTTTGTTACACAATTTAAGTGTTGGGACAAATTTACAAGCTAGTAAATTAGGGTTAGATAAGTTAACATTATATAAAATAATCCAAAGAAACATGTGCAACATTACTCCAAACAAATCTGGACAAGAGCAAATTAGCCTTTTGTGAGTAGAAGAGCAGGTGTTTTTTTGTTATCACTTCCAAGAGCTTTGTATGGAAAGAACAATAAGATACGCTTCATTGATCCCCAGCAGAAAAAAACTAAGTGTAACAGCAGGAAAAGTAGAAGATCAGCTGCATAATTAACTTTAAACAAGAATACAAGTCAACAGCCATGATAGCAGCTGTTTAAGGCTGTACTAAGGCACTCTAAATGTTAACATGTATGATGTGTAGCCGGTTTTAAACGTCTGAACAACATTGCCATCCATAGAGCCCTACTACTAACATGGATAAAACACTAAGTACTAAGTACTAAGAGCGTGAGCATCTACTATTCACAATGTGAGGCAATAAAAACTCTTGTCTTGTGCAATATATTGACATTAGCAGCATAAAGTACTAACTTTATTCAAAGTGAAAGTACAAACTTCAAGCACTATTTTGTTTGTTATAAGGAAATGGGGGAGTGACAATTTAGAGTAGCCCAATCTGTCCCACATTCAAAGTTCAGTTGAGGTAACCAGCTTGAAGGAGCCAGCGGGAACCAGTGAAAATAACTGACTAAACAGCTGTAACCATGTTTAAAAAAACATCTTATCGAGGTCTAAGTGTGATATTTTTTGGCAACGTTGTGAAGATGTACCGATTTGGAAATGTTGTTCAACTTTTTACTCATCTACTTCAGCACTTGAGTCACGTCCTGTTTTACTACTCTGGTTAGACAAGCTGAATGGAGACATTCAAGCATGAACTGTTTTGAGTATATGTGACTGACTGCTCAGACCTTTCTGTTCATAGCTTGAACTTTAAGAGGCCAAGGGTCAGTATTTGTTGGGTCCAAGCTGAAATCCAATTATCATAAATTCTACAATAACACCTCATTATTATGCGTTTCCCGGCATAAATCACAGGACTTCCTCCGGGCAGGCACAGAAGCTAAAACTAACTCGTGCATCATAATAGGATATCATTTTCTTCCTTACTTTTGTGTTTCGTGACTGATGAGTGCAGAGCAGTTTCTGACAGCATGATGATGACTGCAGTGTGCCAGGGTAACGCGATGCTGGGTGGCCAAAACCCTCTGCTGTCCCATGGTAGCTCATTAGTGATCATTTTCCAGTGACTGTCTGCACATTTGATAATGTTACTACGCTGGCTGTTTTAATTAAACAAAGCCAAAAAGTGACGTGATATAAGGAAAAGCCAGAGTGACTTTCTCCTGAGGTGGCTGTAAAACAGATGAATAAGGGCTCAGTTTTGCTCTCTGTGAACACATACACACACAATTCTTTTTTCTTTTCTTTTTTTAAGCGTGAGAAAGTTTTAACAATTTTCTCCACCAACTTGACTATAACTCCTATTCCATCTTTTCTTTCAGTCCTATGTTTCTCTGGGAAAATACTTTAGCTCAAGTCAGGGCAGTCAAGGCCTTGCCGCCCACCTAAAGCTCAGCGTTCAAGGTTTCTTCCCATTAAAGGGGAGTTTTTCCTTGCCGCTTTCGCCAAGTGATTTCTCCTGGGGGAATGTTGGGTCTCTGTAAATTAAAGACTATGATCTACAGTACATGAAAAGTGCCCTGAGATAACCTCTGTTGTGAATTGACGCCATATAAATAAAACTTACTTGACCAGATTTGGTTCAGACTGGGAAATAAGAGTGTACAATGACTCACAAGTTCTGTTATAAAATGTGTGTGTGTCCATGCCTGTATGTATGTGCAGTAGTGTGTTTATGTGCGTGATAGGATCTCCTCAAGATGAGCACTGTGTGGGCAGTTAGACGTGACCATTGACTGCAGATGAGGGGGCCTCCAAATATTGACGAACTGTTACGTCAGAGTTCCCATCCAGGGTCAGACCTCACAAAACCTCAGTGCTCTTTTAAAAACCCAAAATAACCCACGACTGCATTCCTGTCTCCCTCCTGAGACACACGAGCTAGACAAAACAGTGTAGTGACTGTGTATTGAAAGTAAAGCACCTTATCAGTGCTTTGTGAGTGTGAATGTGTGTGTGTGTGTGTGTTTGTGGACTTGGACATGCATACTGTGTGTTTTCTTGTGACAAAACTATTAACATTACTGGGTACTCATTAACCATTTAGAAAGAAAAGCCTAATTGTTAGTCAGTGTTTGGTTAAAATAAACATAAAGAAAAGCTGGCATATTTGCTAGCATTTCTTTTTTATGTGTTTAGATGTAATCGACATTTTCTGCATGTGCCACGACACTGGACATTTTATGTAACAAGAATACCGCTAAAGAACATTTTTGCTGTCATTTAAAGTTATGTAAGAATAATTTACCAAAGGGGAAATCCCATTCTGATTATGTGGGATTTTTTTTTTACAGGCTTTAAAATCTCCAGTCTAGTTTCACAACTCTGTCAACAGAACTTGTTAACACTGAAGCAAATCCACCAGTGTCTGCAGTCCAAGGTATCAAAGTTACACTGCCTGGTTTTGCTTTAGGGCCTACAGTAACTGAACTCCAAAATCCCCAAATTCTTTGGAGCGCCAGTTTATCCACACTATAATCAAATGTCCTTATAAAAATGAGAAATAACAACAACTGTAGTTCTTGTAACTTCATAAATATTAAAGAATTTGAATGTGGTTCTAATTAGCATATTGAGCATTGCCCGCATGAACAGTGCTAATTGTGGCTGTTATTGTGTTGAAAGCAGCATTCCAGGAAAACATGATGCACAACTTCAACTTAATTCAGTGGTCAAAGTGAACGCAATCTTCCAGTCACATGGCCAGGACTGAGCAAATGAAATACAGATTTTCAAAACAGTTAGTCATGAAAAACAATATCGTTAAAATATTCTATCGTTAATATATCTAAAAATGCTGTAAACTTGCAAAATTGGTGATGTTTCTACTGCAAGCAGACAGGTTGAATCCTTCAGTTAGGTCTGTCACAATAATTATGTTATCTACTTATCTTACAATAACGTAATTATTGACATCACATCTATATATTAACTTATTGTATGATACATGGCAATAACCTTGATAATTTTTTTGACCTCAATGTTGCCACATTGTTGTCAAATGACAATAATATCGTATATCGCGATTATTTCTGAAACAATATATCGTCCAACTGCAACCAGTTACAAAGCAAGTTTTGGTGTTCACCAGAATTTAGTGCAAATTTTATCTGAGTTTCCAGAGTATCAGCAATACATTATTTTAAATGAATTCACATGCAAAATATTTGGAGTGGGTTCATCAAGATAAACAGCTAGTGGCGCTCTTTTTTTTGTCTGACCCATTAAACCATTGCAGAAGAAGTGAGTACAGTGAGACGCTTTAATTACAAGTATGTCAGTCAAACAAATAATGTGGAAAACTTGATATGTATGAATGTTGTGCTTGTTTCATGTATTATTTTGGCAGTGTTACAATTTGCTCATCATTCCGCAAAGATCTGATGTTTTTTGTCTACCACTATTTTTCATCTCTTCAGTAAAGCATAAACGTAAGTGGATACTTCAGTCTCATGCTTCATGGACGTCATGATTTATCCGCTAAACCTGTTTACATTTCACTTTGTCACATTTTGCTTTTATTGATACACCGCCAGTTTTTTCGCCTCTGCCCAGCAAAAGAACTTTTTCCTCTATAGCCAATTGTTTTCACACTTTTGCCATTTCCACTCATGATTTTTTTTATGCTTAAATTGAGTAAGAATAGGTGGATGGAAACATACCTCGTGACTCAGTGACGTGACCTTAAACTGACACTGAAAAAAAAAAGGTTGGAAAAAAAATGTCGGACCGAATCATAACAATTGTAGGTGTGATGCCTGTTTAAATTCCTCAAGACTTTGTCACTGTGGTAGGTCTGTATCCACAATAAAGCAAAACAGATTTTTTAATGTTGTATTTTAAAGCAGTTACCTTGGTTGTCAGCACATCATTATGTCTTATTTCTCTGAACTGATTAAAGCATTTGCATTGGCAAGACGAAAAAGACAAAACAGACACACAGAGTCTGACAAATCCATGTGTGTGCTCAGATAGTCACAGAGTAGAAATTACAGCTTGTCAGATCATGTCCATTCACAGCTGTGCTCTCTCTCAGATGATGTACAACATAACAAACATATCCTTAGAACAGTATTCCCAAAAATCATTAGCAGACTCTCTCTGTCTTTGCTTGTCTCGGGTTTCCTCCTGATTTGGGCGTTTGCGAAGCGTGTCAAACTATGATGTTCGTTGCTGGTGACTAGAGGAGCATCTGCGCCTCTGGGGTTAACATATTTCTCAAATTTAATATCTCCTCCAGCATCTGCAAGATAAAAGGCTATAATGAGGGGTGAAGCAGCTGGGAGATAATCTCTTACACCATCTCTTCGCACGCTGTTTATCGCTCAGGGCATCACAGCTTGGCTGTCACTGAACATGCCGTACAAATTAGCATGCAAACGCTCACCCAGTCAGGCTTTTTGTGTAATTACTACTGTTACTTACCAACTTTGTTCATTACATTAGTGTCTACAAAGGGCCAACGACTTTTATTATCTCTGTATAAGTTTTGGAATGTGTGATCAGGTTTTCTCACAGGAAGTAGTTTATGGTGCTAAGTTCTGATAGGGCTGTACTTTCCCCAACATGTAAAAACTGAAAAGCTTTTCTTTTCTCTTGGTTTAATGACTGCTGCTCTGATTAAAGCACTATTGTCATTTTCACAAATTTATGGCTACTTTGGGGCAGTGGACAGAGCTGTAAACACAACATTAACATATTATCACCACATAAAGTTGTTTATGGTGAACGCGTTGCCTTTTTATACATGCAACAGACACAGAGCAAAATTAACATTCATTTGGAGTTGTGTTTATGGCCACTTGGTGCTTGTAAGTCAATTATTCATTCTCCTTTTAGCTGTGTTTCCTGGGGAAAAAAACTTCTGCTAAATGCTAAGTTTGTTTGTCTGTTGTTTGGTGCTGGGGATGTTGCACACAGAGGGTTTATTAGAGAGATTTGTTACTGAAAAATGGGAACGTATTTACATAATTGCAAGATTTACAATTCAAACAATTAATGTCATATTGGCCCATTATGCAGATCCTCTGTGTCTGTTTCAGTCTCTGTCTGCAACAGTCTCTTTAAGGCCCCCCCTTAAAAAGACAAAAAAAGGTTTCCTTAATCTTCTTGCTTAGTGATCTTTCAAACAACTTGTAAATCAAAAACAATCAAAGCATAGCAAGTCTTAACATTTGTTCTAAAAAAAGATAACCCTCATAAAGCTTGTTTAAGTATGAAGTTTAAAAGTTGAATGATGGATTGAATAATAATGAAAAACATAACACTCAAACCAAATGCTTAACATGGTTTGCTATAATTTAAAATGGCTCTTAAACAACGGGCCATGGAGGTATAACTGGACTATGGAGGAATGGTTCTGCAGGAAGACACTCCATATGCTCCGGGCTAAGGCTGGCTCTCTTCTTGGAAGCTATGTTGCGTGCTGCAGAGAAGAGGTGCTCAGACGGTGCTGAGGTGGCAGGGATGCATAAGTACAACTTTGCTAACCAGGCCAAGGTGGGATATCTATTCTCATTAGCCTTCCTACCAATGGAATGGATTTTCTTGGCTTCTCTCCAACGTAAGTGGGGATTTTTGTTCCTCACTTGGCTGCTAAAATCCTCAGCTTCCCCCTCTGTATTCTCTTCTTCACTGCTGGTTTTGGAATCAAGCAGTGAGTCAAGTAAAGAGTTGTAGGTCAAGCAGCTGTAGTAATAGTGGAGGTGTAGTGTGAAACATCACACATGTAAAATGGCTCAGACTCCAAAGTTAGTAACATGTCCAATAACACATGATATATGAATTCCTTGACATGCTGCTGTGAGTGTACTCTCATTTCTGTTACTGACAGCTAATTTTGCTATATTTTTCACTAAAGTGGATAAAAACCTACTGTAATGTACTCAAGTTCTATTACCGACTATTGCTAATCCCACCATTGTTTACACACTATTCAGATGTGCTCGCTAATTTAGCTTATAACTAAACTTGTAGCTTACCAGTTAACTAAGCTAAGGTTCTCCATCCAGCTCACTTTCTTGTTTGGTGTGTCTTACGTTTAGCTAATCTCCTAAATCTTTTAGTAATAATGGTATTTGTAATAAATGCAGTTTATATGCAGTATTGTTGGTGAGGCTCAGTGAATTAGAACCTCCGTATCATGGAAACTCAGTCGTTAGCTTCTGCAGTTAGCATGCCCCCAGGAGCTGGCACAAGCCCAACCCAGCCTACTGTAGATGTGCTTGTTTCTTGGCTTAGCAATTTAATTATGTTGAACACTTATCAAACATTTGTTATATTTCTAATGCGGAAATTTATATAGAGGTAATTATTGCTTTATCTCCCAGCCTTAAAATCCAGTAAACATTCCCATTAAATTCAACAATTCAACACCTGCGCCATGAGTGCCAAGATATCATCTAGAATTCTTAGGGGAAAAAATGTAAACAACCTGAAGAACTTCCTTTCCCTCACCAGCTGTATCAAAAAAAAAAGAAAAAAGTCAAGCATGTCTCTGCTGTGATACTAAATTGTAAAGGCTAAATTCCGTCTCTATGTGGCTACAGCATTTTAACTCCACCGATTATGAAAAGTCTAAGACTAGTTTTAAATCGAAATCATGCTGATGGTTATACAGTCGTGTCATCTGTAGATTGATTGATTCGACATCAGGAGCGCGATTCTTAGAAGTTAAAGCCTGTTCCGCCTTGGTTCACTTTTATCATTACAATGTCCTTGGCATTCCTCTGACATTTCCAACATCTCACAGCGGAGGTCCATGAATGAACAGCTTTGAAAGCATGCCAGAAGATGGAAAATATTCTTGCATAACAACTTGTTTTTTACTCAACCCTTTAAAAGTTATTTATAATTGGGAATCTTCTGCTTACAAATGAGCCAAAACACAGATGCTATGATCCACCTCAATGTTTCAAGATTTTGTTTTGAATCCTGAACTACACATGCACACATCATGCACCCTTATTTTATTAAACAGTAAAAAAAGACAACAATATAGACAGTACAGCTGTTACCCTCAGCAGACTTTTGCTGCCCACTGTCTAGAAACCCTGACATACCCCTAAATTTGTGGTTCACTTGTGGATCTTTTATATCAGTCAATGTACAGTATTTGTGTTTTTTAGGCTTCTCATGTTCTGATCTTTTTCACAGTTTGAATAGTTTCAGGGATTATCCGTCATTGTGACTGTTTCTGCTTCAACGCCTCTGAGACTGATACCCATGGGAATAGCGGAGGATCTTCAGTAGATGAAAAGCGTCATACCCCTGCGGCAATGCTCAGACTGTCTGGCTCTGTCTTTGTCCCTCTGACTCACTGTCAGCACTGTCATCACAGTCATAGAGCCTTCCCTGATCTACTGTCCAACTCCAAGCTTCTGTCTGGAGCCATGCACGGCTAAGCCTTACTTGGGTTCAACTACATCGGGGCTGTCACCGCTGACCAAAGTGGAATACGCTGGAATCCGGGCGATGATTTCCAGTTAACAGTCCTCAAAAGTTTCCCACTACATGAGCCAATAAACAAACAACAACATGATCGAGAGTTTTGCAGATGTAGCCAGAACTTCAATCTTAAACTGCAACATGATACATAATATTCTGAAGTTTATATTCTTTGATGCATCAGTTTTGAAGCCAGTGCCCAGATAATCCACGGGAAACATGAAGTGTAGACAGTGTAAAATCTTGGATGTCATGGTTCATGGAAGCGTAAGTGAAATTTTGATTTTTCCCAAAAATTTTCCATGAAGACACAGTCCTTATCCATCATCTTGCCGTAATGTGGAACTAACATGCCGAAGGCTGAAGCAGCAGTGGAAAAGCAGTGATGCTGCTACAGGAGGACCGTCTACATTCTGGTTACAATTAGATGATTTATAATTTGGCCACTGCTTTGCTGGGTGTCTGCGTTTCTTCTTCCTTCCCTTCTTTACGCTCATTTTGTGCTTTGACGACCGCTATGAAGTGAATGAGAGTTGATCTTGTTTGTCAAATACACCGGATTATTAAAGTGTCTCTTCCAAATGGGTACGCTGGTGCCCTATAAAATGCATCTCCGGGTTAGCACAAGCTATAAAGTCAGTCTGGGTATGGAAGAGAAGAGCCATGACAACAAAAGAAAATGAAGGATGAAGAAAAAACAGTCTATTCCCTCCTCCAGTTGAAGAGGATCAATTTCCAAGTGTACTGTTTCCTATGACCGACACTTATTTTCAGTTATTTGATGTATTCATTTAAGAAAGGGGTAACAAAAAAGAGAGATTATATTAAGTAATTTACATCTGATCCAGCTATTCTAATGCAATTCTAATAGAAGTGAATAAAATAACCACTCTGTTTTTTGTTTTCCCATTTCTGCATTAGAATTAGTCTAAAGTCTTGGAGGTATTTGGTAATTGGACAGATCAAATGTTAAAGGTTTGGATTGTTGTTTCAGATGCTCTGTCACAAACTTCCAACATTCATGTACTGTTTGGAAGAGAGACAAGAAAAAGACCTCCTCAGAACAAGGCAGGGATGTTTGGTGGATGGAGAAGAGCCTGCAATCAGAAAGTTTCTGCATTACACAAAATAACTGTTCTGACTTAAGTCTAAGTTTAGATGGATGTGAACAAAATTGCTAATCGAGGCAAAGACAGGTTAACATAAGTTAAATAAGTTTCAACTCAAGTGAATTATGAAAATATCGGAACTGCAATGGATATTCAGTTAATCAGTTGGTCAACAGAAAATTATTGCAAACTAATTTCATAATCGATTAAGTATTTTTTTAAATACCAGAGTAAATGTAATCTTTTGGATTGTCAACTGTCGTTCAGGACAAAACAAGACGTTAGGTTGCATCTTGGGCTTTAGGTAATGGTATTTACCATTTTCACCCTATTTTATATACCCAATGGGTATGAATAATAAATTGGCTTATTTGTAGTAGTGATGTTAGCGTTCACTCTGTTTTATTCCTTTACCTGCAGATGGAAATTAGGTAGTACCTAAATCTGGTACAAAGCATCTTCTTTCTTTTATGAGATTAATGTATTTTGTACATGGTCCCTGGTAGAAATACATTAAAAAAAAACAAAAAAAACAAACAATGTCCAATTTATTAATTAGGAAAATAATTGACAGATAATTGACAGAAAGCACATACAAAAGCTCACCATACAGAGATACAGGGTATTATACTAGCTAGCTAAAATAAGTTGAGTGTAAACACAGGCAGTCAAATTTGCGTAATTAATGTTAGGTGAAAATTTACACCTCATTCAAATTGAATTAACATAATGTGTAGCAGTTTAAGGTGATTATAACATATTTTGTATAATCACATATGAAGATTGGGGCATGTAGAAAAATTTGAAAATCCTGCTGAAAATGTGGTCAATGTGATGCTGTCAGCACATTAATCTTAGTGTTCCCAATATCCATGTCAGAGGCAGGCAGTGCTACCTACTATACTGTCTTTTTGATAGTACCATATACGGTTTCAATTTTCTAACTCTACACATAGTGGCCTTCAGAAGATCTAAATTTGGATTTTTGTATATTTTTTGTTATGAGTGAATTGCAGGATGAATTTACACTGCAGGACACTCAAGTTTAATTTGAGCTACTGTTGATAATGGCATGTAAATACTCACAAGTTTCTTGAGTAGGAAAGTGAATACACTGTTGGAAAACAAGTTTTTTTTCAGCAAAAACATCACACACTTTATTTGTACATGTGGTTTCTGCATGAGTTACAAGCTGACACAATCATAGTCTTACACCATCAGTGTTTAAGGTCAGCAGCAGGAAAACAGGGGGTACATTGGTGATGTGTTATCTTAGATGTACATGGCTTCCATGCATTTTTTCCATAGGGCACAGTTCAGTTGTTTACGAGACGGAAGCACTCTTCCTTGATCATGGCCAGAGTTCAAAGTACTTACAGAGTGATAAGACGTACTTGCTCACTATCAGATGCAGCCTAATTGCTCTGAGGTTATTATTGTGTCTGAAGGATAACTGCTTGGTCAAGGCATACCAGTGCTGAATTACCCAACCAGCTTTGCCTCTGATATTTGGTAAGAAGATTTTGTCCCAGGACTGTGATGACGTTGAACAGGATATAAATCTAGCCAAATATCCTGAAATTTAACATTTTCAAGGTCTATTTTACGATGGAAGTACAATTTTTATAGCCATATAATAATAAAAAAATGGCAAAATCTCACATTCTTTTACCATAATATTCTTTCCATTAATGCTCATACTTAAGGATGTTTGTGACAGTAGAGAGAAAGTCAAAACAAACTTCAAAATAGATGCTATTTGGATAGACTGACCACATATGGGATTTTAAATGATTACTTTCTCAACTGAAAACATGACAGATATTACTAAAGTGACACATTAACAACTAAAATACAATTTAATTACCATTGCACTGATTTTTAACTCATTCCTCAAAACTAAACCAACCTAACCAACACTGCAGGTTACATTGTGTAACCTGCAGTGTATCAGCTGTTGGTACAAATGCACTCTGGGATATCCATTTAGCTTCCAATATAGCAAAATGCCTGCAGTCAAAAACATGCTTAAGTGGCTGAAAAACCCAAACAGTAAATCAAGTGTAAACACAGAATGGTAAAAATGAATCACTTATAAATAATTTAGAAGTTTATAAAGCATCATTGATTGACATTTTGCCAGAATGCTAATAGAATAGAAGTATTCAGAATTTCCACAGTGGACCAGAGTGAGTCAATAAAGTGATGTGAGTTGCTTAAACAAAGTTATTCAACTATATTTATTATGCAGAATGAAAAAAGAAGATCTTAAATCTGAGACAATGTTTAAGTCTGGAATAGTTGAAAGCAGAATTCAAGACAGTTGTGATACACTGGGGAAAAAAGTTCATTTCAAGGCGTGGTTTCCATGATTGTAATATTCGTTGTTTCAGATGTCTAAATCCACCTTGGCCTGGTTCTGTCAATTAGGATTAAAATTTTATGGAACAGTTCCCAAGGAAATAAAGATGCTATACCTTTTCCTATTCCTTTTAGCAGTCTAAAGTGTTGTTACATAATGGGCCTAATGTATCACAGGAGCTGGAGAAAATCATTGTATTACTGCACAGATTGGACAAGTATGCCTTTGATCCGGGGAGGCTGCCTCTGACAAAAACAGAGGCTTCAGTCAGAAGCACAGTCAGCAATTTAACCAATCCACTTACTATTATAAAACACTTGAGACTTCCTCAGCAGATATATCTACTTACCTTTTCATAATAGATTTATATGAGGGTAGTTTCTAAATCAAAATATTGAATATATTGTTGAATTTCTAATTACATAACAAGATTAAAAATGTGAAGTGACCCAGCAGTAAGAGATGTGTTATATCAATCCAGAGCAGTCTACTTTTATTCCAAAGGGATTTAGCCTTTTTGGTATAATACCATGATATATTCTAGACCTGAAACCCTTCAGGATGTGCAATTAAGACCAAATGAGATCCTTATTATACTTTGATTGAGCCTCTACATTCATTTGTAGCATGCCAGTATGTACTTGTGGTCTGTTAGATTCCTTAAAACACTAAAAGACATTAAAGGGCACCTATTTTTTTGTTTATTTTCAATTATATATTTGATGTTTCCATCTCAGGTGTTCATATGAACCGTGGTCAAAGTGTCAAATAATGAGGTCAATGTATGTAGAAGTTATCCCTGTGAGCAAAAGATACTGCTTTGAACGCTCAGTTTGCAATGTTTCTTTCTACTTTTAGTCTGAACTGACTTTGGCATTATTATTTTCCATTGTTTTGGGAGTAGTCACCCCAAGCCATGGCTCGAGTCGAGCTGTGAGTGTTTTTCATTACACAGCACGACAAAGTAAAATAAGTTTGTTTACCTTTTCGAGGTGTGCTGGTCATCTGCAGCTCTTCATCAAATATCGTCATCACTGTGGCTGTTTCTACTTGTACTATTCCTCCCTGCATTACTTTTAACTGATCTGCTGACCAAAGAAAGTAAAAAGATTTTCAGTGCTGCTAATGAAGGTCGTCTTATTTGTTGAAGAACAGTTTCATTCAGTTTAATATCCTGTAAATTCTTCAAAATAAAAATCTCACGTTATTTAGTCATATAAAAGCCTTTGATATGAAGCAGCATTGGAGGATTTTCAGGGTTCCTGAAGCTGGCCAATCAGAAGAGAGTGGGCTCATCGGGGGGAAGCCTTAAAGAGATCACAGCTAAGACTACCTGTTAATAGACAGAGGCTGAACTTAGGGTCTGACTAAAGGACCAGTGTACAATAAATGTTTTTTTTTTATTGTGAATCATGCGAGGCCATTCTAAATAAAAATATGAAGAAAAATATATACATGAAGCTAGAAACGAGCATTGTGTATCTTTTTAAATCTTAGCATTATCTTGCTCAAGGAGCCTGTACCACAACTACAAACAGTGAATCTTCAGATCATCCCAGTTATAGAATGGGGCATATTTTGTTGGATTATACAAGCATTTCTGCATTCCTGCCTGATAAATGTTCACAACAAAAACAGGAACAAACCAAGCCAACTAAACCACTTATTGCACTTAGTGTGCACTTGGTTTAATTTCCCCCACCTGAATTTGCATTCTTCCCCATGTGGTGACACTGGCTTCAGTACTGAATCACATAACAGCATGAACACTCAGTATTGTTTATCTGTCTCTGTTGCCAGACAAGAACATTGATGTTGGCTGGATTGTGTTCTTTCACAATGTTTTTTTCAGTGCCAACGTTTTTCAAATGCTTTCCACTATATCTGCGAATGGTGACTAGTATGGTTCGGGTCGAGATAATTATTGTAGATATGACAAATAAGGTAGGGTTATGGTTATGCGACTAAAACACCGATTCTTTTTGGCTAACCCTTATTTTCCACCTCACTACAGGAGGGGTACAGAAATAGAACTTCAATGTTTCCCCTACCATTGCCATGAAGAGGTGACCCTCCGCCCCAATAGGATTTCCCATACCTCCAAACAAGTTTGATGTCTTGTTAAAATACATAGCCCATTTTCTGTACCAGTGTTTGGATAACCCCACCCCCACTCGCTCACATGTTCTCCTGCATTGGTACTGAATGTTGGCATTGGACGCATATCATGAGGTGCGGTATTTCGAATGTTTGTCACTGGTGAGCGAATGGAACACAAACATATCAGTCGGTTCCTGTTGTTCAGTTTCCCTGCAAGCTCACCTGCAAACTAAACTTCTGCCTCATTGGTTTTGGATTTCCCCACCTGTTGACTCAAAAGGAAAGTAATCCATAGACCTCTCTGCTTGTACATGCTGGGAAGTCAGTCTGGCTGATGAAAAGCTACTCTACTTCAATAACAGGCTGAGCTGTTGTAGTGCTTTCCCTAACCGAAGGAAGGAAGAAGCAAACTTGATACAGCTGTTGTGGACAGATCTCCCTCATAAATAAGGCTTGGAATCTCAGTGATTTCATACTGGGTTACATAAAGGTAATTTAAACAAGAATGTTACACCTGGGTATAAATATACAAAGAAAATGAAGTAGCAATTTAAGAGAATCCATCTTGGTTGTATTTCATACTATTTTTCTATTTTTTTCTTTGCTTTTAGATAACCCATTCTTTGTTTAATCTTTGTTTTGATCATCTTCATTTTTTTGTATTGCTTAATGTGTTTGTTTCTGAAAGCTGCATGGTATGCTGCCTGTTATTGTTTAATGATAGTATCAAACCAAACCACAGAATAGTCACTACATATGTTTCCTTGCTGCCCCATGGCATGAACTGATCATATCCCTGGACAGTCTGTGTGTGTGAACTTCAAATTGGAGTCATTTTTTCCCGCAACCATATGGCTCCAAAATGTCAGGGTCACCACTCTCTTAGATGGGGGCCACTACAACTACAAAGTGTCCATCTCCAGAAGCGAACCACACAAGTGGAAACATGACCATCATTTTGAATTCAATTATTGTCAGAACAGCCAGAACCAACAGCTAACATCTGTGAAAACCATGACACAGAAGGCCAGGACTGCCAGTCAGCAGATAGCAGGCTGCTTTGGTACATTATGAATCCCCCTTCTGCAGGAGGTCAGAGGTCACAATCTGATACAGTAGAGAAAGTTGGCAAGCTGCAGAATTGATGTCTTGCTTAAGGACACTTCATCAGAACAGATACAATTGCACTAATATTATTTTACACAGACTAGGAAAGCTATTCTGTTACATAGATACACCTGACTCTTAATTGACTGTTCTGATTGTATTTACTGTGATGTTTATTAATTTCTCAAAATGTCAAGAATGTTGCAGAAACTATATTTAGACAGTATCATAAGTCATAGTTTATATATATATATATATATATATATATATATATATATATATATATATATATATATATATATATATATATATATTCATGTGGGTTTTATTTCGTATTTTGGTAGTTTTGATCATCAAGTCTGTCAGTTAGAACATTGTGGTGTTTCCAGATATCAGTCATTAACTTTGTAAGTGTAATCATATGAAAACACAGACCATAACTACCAAAAATATGACCCAAATTTTAACTGTGCTATCTTTTAATGTAACTCAGGTATGGACAGGTATATTTAGCACCATAGCATATTCCTGTGGGGAAGGTTATTACCGTAGATCTTCTATTCATTTTCATCCTGAACAGTCTCCTTTTTGACTCGAGCAAGATTTTCTCCTCAGTTCGGTCCTGTTTTAATCACGTTGTTATTTAAGGATGACGGACGGCCCAATGTCATTCCCAAGAGAGGAAACTAAAGTGACAGATTTGTGACTCTTTGATGGATTTGTCCCTCCTGGCAACCTTTTTTTCTCAGCACTCGAGTTCCAGAGCCAGGTTGGATCATCCACTTCTCTTAAACACCCCCGTCTCTGACCAGATGAGGGGATGTGTAGCAACACAGGGTAGCACACTGGGCCCCTCTCATTTTCACTTTGCTTTACAGAAAGAAAACATACGGTGGACACGTTACATAATTTTTTCCATACGGAAACTTATTTTTGGCAAATTTGCAGATCGTCAGCTTTTCAAAGAAAATCCACTTCCCCCTGTATCCAAAGGTTGGACAGCTTTAATGTGATTTTCCCCTCTAAGGTTCTGGTCCATTTGCTTCTAATTCAATGGTTACTAGCACCTCCTGTTCCCACTCTGTGCACTGTTAATACTGTTTATGATATATGGTCAAAGTCACTTTTCTCTGGACTTTGGATAAATCCCTGGAGATCAGAGCCTGGCATTAATATTTAAAGACTAAAAATTGCTTGCTTAATTCAGTATGCAAAAACAAATTGACAAAATTGTACCTGGCTTGAATTTTAAAGATGTTTTGTCAAATCGAGTTAAGCTGTACTAAAATAGATTTTATGTGTTTATTGTTGCTATGCCAATGCTGTAAATACCCCAAGGATGACATGACATTCTGTTGAAAGCACTTCATTGCGTCTATTATTAAGTACCAAGAAGTAAAATGTTTTCATTTGGGATTTTATTTACATTTTATTTGACAAAAGTACAGCTGTCGTGTACAGATGGACTGTCACAGATGTCATAAACATTCTTAGGAAAAAGGAAAAATCTTATTTTAGTTTAAGACTCACATACCATGTATTATTTAGCCTTTGTTTCCCAAAGTGTTTGTTGTTTGAGCTGATCCCACGCGATGTGCTTGCACATCTGGCTCTTGTGTGTGCCACTGTTCAGCTGCCTTTTGGCGATGGTCGCATGACTGGAGCTTTTGCTTTCTGGGGTTGTGCTTTTTGACCAAACCAGCATGCTTTGTAGCTCTGCCATTATATGAAGTGATAATGAGATGGTGAATATTTTGAGATTGGGGTTAATACCTGCTGTAATTATGTCCTGATTTCATAAATCTGGCACACAACTTGTTGCTAAGCTTGTTAAGTTATCAGTGTGCTGTAGTGGGTAGTCTTTTACAATATATAAAAGTTGACAAATTGGAACACACACCATTAACAGATAGATATAAATACATGGTGGTCCAGGGTGTCATCCCAACATGAACTACCAATTAAACATTCAAGTTACCATTTCACTTGACTGGGCCCTTCATACCATGGCAGGGCTCAAGACTAACAGTTTCCTGAGGATGGCAGAAAGTGTATTAAGGATGAACAGAGCTCTTCACCGACACGTCTCCATGACAAAGGGTATTTTAGACATGACATTTTATAAATGAAACATGAACTGGGCCCTGACTACAACAGAGGATATCTTCTCATGCTGTTATTATAGTTACAATCACTGGTTGACTACTCAGCACGAGACCTGACATCTTCCCATGGTACTGGTCCATGTATCCTCTCAGTCAAAAACCGCTTGCTGCAAGGACCAAATATGTTGCACTGGCTGTGTGTGAGTATATTAGCTCAGGCATACATTTAGACAATTTCATTGTATTATTGTTGTCTTTTTTGGTATAATCTAAGCCTTAAACACTTATCAGATATAGTTTGTAGCCTACATGGACAGTGGTGATGCTCTCCATTGTGTGGATTGCAGTTATATCCGCGGGCAACATAGTTAATCCACGGATCGGGCGGGTTGGGTCGCAAAAATTAACATTCTGATTAACAGCACATCGTGAATGGAAAATATAAAAATGAAATGTGAACATAGCTGACTCACAACAACAGGGAATACTATACAGACACTGAAAAACAACATTTTGATTTCAGGACAGGTTACATTCACTTTGGGATGGTTAAAATTATTTTTCAGGACAGTTCCGGTACGGTAGTGAAAAAAGGTAGTCTGGAGCCCCGCGTAACAGTGCTTCCTCTCTTCCTCTCTTCCGTGGCCATTCCTTTGTGTCATCATTCTCCATCTGGTAGATTCCCTCTTCTGAAAAACAGCCTCAGGTAAAATGGCTCCCAGCTTATGTGCCAGACAAGGATGCCTTGGATTACAGACAGCTGCTGCGTGAAAGTCTACTGAATGTCTGATCTGGACGGAGCACAGGGTAGGAGGAGGAGGAAAACAAAGGACATATAAAGTAACAGCATAAATCCCTTTTTGTAAAAGGCATATTGCTTAGAAATGTTGTAGCAGTCAAATGTTAATTTCAGGCATAATCTGACCATGTATTTTGTTATGTGGACATACTGTTCAACTATGTTTTAAATGTTATAAATAATAGATCAAATGATAATACTCAAGAGAATTACCACCTGTAGTCCAGAACAGCTCTGTGAAGCTTTTGAACCTCTTTCAGCTCATGTTTTGGTTTTACAGACAGCAGATTCTGTCATTGATCTTGTTCCCAGCAGCAGCAAGCAAATAACTTACTGCCCACTAGCTTTCCAACAGCAGGCACACAAGGTTAGTGACATGCAACACTGTAACAAATTGCTGTCAAAATGCAGGAAGTTTTGTACAGCAATGTACTGTTCTTCATAAATGCAGCTGAGTACTGTAGATACTGATACCTTTGTTGGACAAAATAGAAACAGCAAACACCATACAATTTTACAGTATTATACAGTATTTTTCTTTGATTTTTAGCCTGCCCCGTAACTAATCTGAGCCAAGTCTTGCATCAGACGACCCCCCCCCCCCCCCCCCCCAAATAATTTAGCTTGTATTCAACATCAAAAAGTTATAAAATAGGCTTAACATATTAGTCATTGTTTTCAGTTGAGGTAGACGAAAGAAGAAGAAAAAGAAGAATTGATGAAGCCTGCCAGCAATGGGAGTGGAAGGAGCACCACCTGTTGCTTTCCTCCTTGCCTACAAACACTGCACATTGTATTTCACCTTGCTCTTGGGACTTACAAATAAGGTAAATGCAATCTTATCATAGCCAGCATTCATTTGTTATATCACTTTGTGTTGAATTTACATTGTATTGACCTTTTTTCTGAACAGTGCCTAGTGTTGTAAGGCCATCTCTTGTCTGAGTCATTTCTATGCTAGATAATTTCAGGGGTTTTATTTTGAAATGTAAAATGTTGAAATCATTAGCTTTTGGCAGTGTTATACCGTAAAGATCACATTTAACAATAACGTGTTCAAGGAGGTTACAGTAGGAACAGTAAAATACCAGTATAAGTGTAACCAAACAACTGACAGTATACTGTAAAGCTTATATTCTATACAGCACAGTCCTGTAATATTTTTTTACAGTAGTAAACTGTTGTTGTAGTTCACAGTAGGGACACCGTAGACTGTACCTGCCAGCAGTTTACTGTAAGTTTTGATGATTGTTATTTTCTTACAATGAAGCTAAAGAGTCATATTGTCATGGCCTCTTGGGTTTTGGGCTTTTTGTGTTTGTTGTCTTGGTTTCCAGTGGTTGTCTTGGTTTCCAGTGTTATATTTCTGTTCAGTCATTTTGATCATTTGGATGTGCTTATTTATATTTAGGTTGTGTAAGTGTTATCTGAGTTTTGATTTTCTGTTTGCTTCCATGTACCTACACTCCTCCCTAGCCCGTCTTTCTCTCCATGCCTGCCCTGTGTCAGGTTCATTAGGCCTGCCTTGCCCTCAGTGTTTTTCCCAATCCTTCACACATGTCATGTATCAGTCTCATCAGCCTTGCCCTGTCTCCATTGTCCTCACAGCTAATCAACTTTCAGCCTGTCCTTCACCTGTTCCCTATCAACGTATTAGTTCTGTCTGTATTTAAGTCTTGGTTTTCTGTTCAGTCTTTGTTGAATCTGTTGTCAGTTTTTGTCAAGTGTGTTCAGCTCTGTGCTTTGGTTTTTGTTGTACATAACGGGAATAAAGATGTTTTCTGGCAGCCCTGCTCTCTCCTTAAGTCTTTTGCATTTGGTTCAACCTGCTCCACTCTATTTTTTTTATCAACTACTGGTGGAGACCAAAACAGAGTTCAAGGACCATTAGATTTAGATTTATCAAGTGGACAAATACAACCTGAAATGGAGACTAATGATGATGCTTATCAAAAAAAACACTTTCAGCATAATGCAAATCCATAAATCTGTTCATATCTGTATTTTTTAGGTTACTGTTACATTTTTCTGCTCCGAAGAGGCCACATGAATCAAATAATGCACCTTTGGCACTGTACTTCATTACATAGCCATTTTGACAAACTGTAAAGTCTAGACTGACTTTAAAATGACGTTTTTACAAAGTTCCAGTCACATATTGGACAATAGATCAAACTTCCAAAATGCCATTGGCAGTTCCTCAGTTGGCTTTCCTTCCTTTTCATCCAAAAGCAAACTAGAACATTTTTCATTCCCTTAGTGAGAACACAGTCTTCATTACTGTTTTAAAACCAGGCAAACACATTTATTTCCTCATGCTGAGATAATTGGCTGTGGGTTTGCTGTACAGAGCTCAAAGCAGGAAACAGGCACTCTGCTACCTCCAGCTGACAGAGTTGGGTTTGTTTGGCGGTGAAGTGGGTGGCCTGTGCAGGTCACGATGGAGGACCAGACAAAGTGGGCTTAACTCTGAAGCATGTGTGCGGATGAGAGCACTGCCAAGCAATACAGGAGATAAGAGTGTATATCCAGACAAACAGTGTGAGTTCACACAGAGTCATTAAACATCCTATGTACGACATTTTTGGGCACATTACAGATTATCTATGTGTGGCTGTGTATGTTGGATAAGTCAGCAGAGCTACACTTCCCCTTAATATATTGCAAATCACTCATGCACTGTTGAAATGGCTGCAAAAAACAGTAGTTACAATGGAGTTACGATGGATTCTATTGGCAACTCAAGGTAAAAATACTAAACATAGATAAACAAAAATCATAGAAACCCCTTAAACCACTCCTGCCTCATAATCCATTTCTCTGCTGTTTACCCAAGTGTGAAAATTCCACAATTCTAAGATGCATTTTGGCGCGATCGATTCTGAATTGATTTCCTGACATCAAAAATCGATTTTCAAAATGTTAGTTAATAACATGATGCTGACGGAATGACAAAGGCAGAACTCAAGTGCAAAGGAGGACCTGGTGTCACAGTGTTGCCATTTTCCTGTCTCCAATTTCTATGAATGTAGCCAGGTATCTAGCTTCATAGCTAGGTATGAAGGAAGATGACATTGCAATCTCACATAAAATGGCTTCCACAGCTACAGAAGATTAGATATAATATCCCTAATAGAAAATATTTTTCAAAAACAGCACTCCCAGATATGAACGAAGAATACCGTGCTAAGGCAGCCTCACTGTCTTCTGCAGACTGCTACACCTCGACCATGGACATATGGTCAGACAGAACTGCAGAGCACCATCTAAGCCAGACTGTGCACTACATGAATAGCGGGTGGAAGTTGTACAGCTCCTGCCTTGAGACAAGCTACTTTCTCAAGGACCACACAGAGTAAATTATAGCAGATGGTTTGAGGGAGTTTCTCCAGTCATGGCATTTCAAAGAAAAGAAACAGGTGTGTGTGTGTGGCAACGGATAATGGGCCAATGTGGTCAAAGCTATCACACTGAATAACTGGATGAGTCTGTCATGCTTTGGCCACTGTTTTCACGCTGCAATTGGTGAGTTTTCTTTATTCTTTTTCATTAAATCTTAATTTAGATGTTGAAATAGCGCATAGCATCCCTGTTGCTTTGTGATTCAAGAGATCCCCCTTCATGTAGATGATCTTAAACCTATCAATTGCGAGTGAGTTAGATAACAGCCCTGAACTATGTAATTCCGTGATTGCTTTAACAAGGATTTTATACAAATATCACAGCTATACAATATCATACTGGAAATTCATGCGAATATATAAGATATGCTTATAAGACCAAAAATACCATGACCTAGCCTACTAGTCTAGCCTAGGTAACTATAAACTCAATATTGACAAATCACTATAGTAATATTAGTTTATTTCCATTATGGAGGTCCATGAAATGCACTTAAAATGTTTTAGTGCTTTCTGCCTAACGTCTCTCTCTCTCTGTTGGAACACGAAAAGGCCATCACACAGGTCTTGGCTGCTAACAGGTCAACAAGGCACCCTGACTTGGCAAGACACAGAGGTTCCTGGCTTTGTGAGCAAGTCTTTTGGTCCTCCTCTGGAATTCACAGATGCTCTGTCTGCTGACGATTGTCACATGCTTGAAGCCTGCCATTGAGTTGTGTAACAGTGCCATACTACAATTGAAGGAGAACAACACAGACCTCACAAAGACAATTAAAACTCAATACTGAAGTACTTGAACAGCAAGTATAAAGACTCTGAGGTTAAGAAACTGATATGTTTAGTGTTTGACCCACGGTTCCAAACTTCATAGGCCTAGAAGAGATCAGGTCATCAAAGCCAGAGTAGTTGAAGAGATGGAATTGTTTCTGCCAGAGCAGAGTGGCACATCTGCCTCTGAAACACTTTTACACGTTTACAGATGAGCAAGTGATGCCAAGAGACCAAAGCTTTTTCCAGAGGGCATCAACTGAGAGGCAGGATTGTCTGAAAGAAAGACACTTGAAGCTGAGCTAAACAGCAGAGATGAGAGTGATCCTCTCACTCGGTGGAAACTGCAAAAGGTTAACTTTACTTAGTTTAAATGTTTAGCAAAAACACACAAAAAAACTGTGTATCCCAGCCACCAGTACAGCCTCTGAAGGGCTGTTTAGCACAGGAGGCAATATCGTGACCTGCCAAAGGTCAGCACTGAAGCCTGCGTCATTCAACATGCTTGTGTTCTTGACAAAGAATCTGAGGCTGTGATGTTTGTGCCTGCAAAGCCAGCTGGATCACTACTTTCTGCTTGTAATTGCCAGTATATTCAGGCAGCATTTTAGAACTGAAGGTACCATTAGGGTTTGCACATCATGCCTCACATGAAGGCAATCTGTTTTTTATCACTGATATTTACAATTTACATTTTCTTTCGTATCCAGTACTTACATTTATCCACTGAGGATTTATGGGTGATTTTTTGTGTGTTTGTCAGCTGTTTAGACGAGCACTTCAGACTTGTGGTTTATGTTCTTTATTTATATTTTACACAAAATCTCAGTCTTGGTTACAGTTGTTGCTCACAAACTAAAGAACTTTGTTTGCAAATTAATTTGAAGGAAAATTGTTATGTTTATACTTGTTGCAATTGTACTTTCTTGTAAATAAACTTCTACCTGACCTAATACAGAAGAGTCAATCCTTTACTGTAGTGTCATGAATTCATGTTTTTTAGTACTCCTTTTTTCTGCATTTTTTCTTGTTTGTTAATATGATTAACAGACTAAGATTGCTCATTCAATATTTCCATGATGTATCATACAGATTTGTGTGTGATTGAGGTCAAATGACACATTGTGACCAATTGTAGGAGTTCTCTCTGAGCCACAAGGTGCAGCCTATTGCCACTAATGAAACTTTTGTGTTATTTCCATTTGTCGGCATAAACCTGACCAAAATGTTATATATATTGTTAAAGTGTCTTTATTGATGAAGTGAAGACAATGTGCAGGTATCCCTTCTAGTATGTGGCTACTTAACCAATACACCTGTCACAAAGACTATTCAGGTGTTTGAGAGTGTTTTTGATTAAATTAATGGCAAAATATTTTTCAGTATTTCCTTTATATCATCAAAAATCCCCTTTGATATTATTTCAGGGCTATATCACCCATCTTTTCACAGACTGTTGGAAAGAAATGAAACAAGTGCCGTTTAGAGCATCTCTGGTCCAAAACCTGGCTCCACTTACTGTCAGCAGAATTTCCTCTATTGGCGTGATGTATTCAAGGGGGACCGGTCATTTCCCTCACAGGGGATGGAGGAGGCCGTCTGACAGCTGCTACCAAAACAGTCTTCCCTTAACCCAGAGAAGAGAGACACCATAGACCCAAGGAGAAAGAGGAGCAGACTTCTCCCCCCTGCTTTCTGAGTAAATGCAGGGAACTCTATCTTTACGAAGGGATGATTAGATTGTGCAGGACTCCGTCATCTGAGTAAACACACGTTACCATAGTGACCCATAGGGAATCACCATCACAGACCAAGTGTTTTTGTGAGACTGGAGTTGTTTTTCAGATTTTTCAGAGATCAGTTTTACAATAGGACTAAAGAAGGTGTTTAGACTCAAGAGTTAACCTTTTGTTGATGACAGAATAATCTTACAGTGAGCATAACTTAGCTATTTTTGGTCAAAGAAAAACAGAATGGAGCTTTGTCACGTTTCCACCACCTGGACATTGTCTGGCCACAGAATAAAGCACATTCACTTCACACTCAGATGATGTTTTTTCTTTTCTTTTCTTTTTTTTATCTGAACCAACACTGATTTCCTTATTATGACCAAATCCAGAGGTCTATCTCAGTCAGTTTCCTTGTTGCTGAATTTATTGGTTCATTTTCTATGACCCAGTTTTATGGGTGTGAATTGTTTGTATGTGTGTGTGTTTATGTCTGTGTGGGTGTGTGTGTGTACTTGTTATGAGATTGGAAAACATGCCTCACACCGGTTATATAGCTCATTTAATAGGAAAAGCTGTTGACCAGATATAATTTGATTGTTTTTGGCACAGTCACTCTTGTTTTTCTTCCCGACACTTTATCACCACAATCAATGTTCACAGCTGCCGGAATACAATTAACACTAAACACAGTTGCGCTTAAAAAGTCAAAACCAGGAAAAGGAATTGGCAACACCCATCAAAGGCAGGCAAAACACTGAGACAGCTATGTGGAATCCTCAGTCATTGTCCACCCTTAATCTTGACATGTGTGCGTGTGCTTGTGGCATATTTAAATGTAAAACCACATCAGCAGGAAATGTGGTTTTCCTGTCACACAGAAATGATTGGTTATCTTTCCACAAGCTGAGGGAGTGAGCCTGGTCGAGTTGTTGCTAACTTCAGGGCCACATTATTAGTTGCTATCTTTTTGTGCCATTAATCGCACCTTGAAATATACATTAATAAATCATTATATTTTACAGAGCCGCTGGCCCAGTATTTGCTTGTTTACTTTCCAGCAGCTGGGTTTAGCAATCACTAGACTCACAGATAGACACAATTCAAGTGCTGCAGACATAGAATCTCGGGGATGAAGTAAACTGTTAACTTTATTTCCCAGTTTAGTATGCACAATGGTTCACACCACTAAACAGGATACATCAGGGGGGACATTAAAAAAAAACATTTAAAAAAAGTGCTGCGTTTATATGTGTCAGTTATTTCAAGCTACAGTTTCTCCCCCACCCCTCCAAAAAATATCAGTGACATAGTTAAAAGGAATGTCCAAAGTTCAGTACAAGAATAAAAGCTCATTCATTTTCTGTGGCTGCTTTTCTGTGCTATAATTTCACAATTATATCGCTCTTTCCCGGTTAGTGAAACAAAGCGAAAACACGATCGTACAGCGGTTTGACAATTATGCTTAGTAGAAACATTAATCATACTACATTTTGTTTTACTCCTAGAAAGTGAGAAAGCTTTCCAATGAATGCTGGTGCGACACAGGAAACGAGAGCGCAATTTGTTTGAAATACAGAGAGGAACTGATTAAACACTCATTAAAATCTCATTTAACATCAATAGCTCCCCTGAGCTAAGTTTCAATCTAGAAAAAGTCAAACATCATCAACAGAAACTCCAAGGAGAGACGCAACAGTTCCAAACACACTGCTTGGTTGAAGTGATGCAGCTGAAGTGCAGAAACATAACAGCAGTGAACACTTAAGATTTCTATTCATATCAAAACCGCAGATCTGAAGATTACCACTTTGAATTTGCTCTAATCAGTGTTTTTATGTTACCAATGGGGCAAAATATTACATGTAATGTTAAAGTAGTTTTAGAGCGGATCATTAGAAAATCCAACTCTGCAGTTTCCCACAGCTCTACTGAGTGTTTCAGTGCCTTTTAGCTCTTTGTTTTGGTATAAGACTGCAACGTTGCTGTTTTGGTGCACTTTGACAGCTTGCATCTGTTAAAAAAAGCTTTAAAAAATCACCTGTCCGCTACCTGTCCCGACAGAAAACAACACATTTAGCAAACAGCTGGTGAACATCGTGCATAAGAGACAAAAACAGAGCTAAAAAGAGGGGGGGGTTATTGGACTTGAGTGAATGTCAATGTTGCTACGTGTTATACTCACCATAACAACTTTATAAGGTGATATGCTGTGTTGTGTTTACCGCCTGTTGTGTTGCCCCCTAGTGGCCAAAAAATCTTTTAATGTAGATTTAAGATGATTTATGAGCAGTGTTGATCTAAAGGTTAAAATATGTAACTTTGAACAGCATGCCCCTAAAATGTTCTGCTTAGATAAACATGAAAAAACCCCGAAAAAACATGCGTACCAATTACAGTATCATCATTCAAGTAATAATGACTGTACATGTACACAGAAGACTAATTAGGCAATAACATATATATATATATATATATATATATATATATATATTCTAATCATTAATTTGATCATCCACATCTCTGCAAACTGTAAAATTGGCTTCCTTTTATTTTAAGCTCATCTGTGAAGGATGACCCTGGCATTTATATCACATGAGGTTTAGCTGTATGTGTAGGTTTTGTGTAGGAATGGTCTGCAATAGTTCTGCAGTAGTATTTATAGGATCTGGAGAAAAACATGGCATTTAAAAATGTGTTATGTGGTTCTGCATATTAATACAATTGTGTGCTTTAAACTGTGGTTAAGTTATATAAATTGTAGTGAGTCAATCGGATCTTTTTCCAAGAGTTCTCATCTTATTACATTACATTTAAATGTCATTTTATTTGAGTTGGACTGAAATGGAAATTATTTCCTTTTTTTACTGTTTTCCTTCCATTCGCTTTCTCAAAAAGATATTAGGAGACACAGTCTGTGTGGTCCAGATTTTACATTGGGTCTCCAACTTTGTGGACGCCACTATCACAAACTGACACTGTGAAATTCCACTCGAAGATTGTCAGATTCAGAAGTGCATCCAATAAGCTCAATACATAATACACATGACATGTCAGTCAGGTATGAAGTAGAAACAGATTGAATCAGGTTTAACTTTTGGCACTCATCTTACTCTCTAAACACAATTTGTTTGTGTATCTGTGTCGTTATGATAACAGCAGCTCTAAACACAGAAGTTGTTTCTACCAACTGAGTCCTCTGTGTATTTCCTGGAATGTATGGCTGGCTCAGCTCAAGACAGACAACATCTACTGGACACAATGAGGTCACTGATTAGACTATTAATCAGCACTCAGTTCATTTGATCTTCCTGTGTGGTTTGCCAAGGCCAAAGCATGTATATCCAGTGGGGAAAGAAGTATTCATATCATTTTACTTAAGTGAAAGTACCAAAACAGTATTGTAAAAACATTCTTACAAGTGGGGAAAAGAAAAAAAGAAAAAAAATAGCATGAAATATTCTACTTAAGTAAAAGTGCATAAATATTAGCCATAAAAAAACCTAAAGTATTACAGTAAAAGTAGTGATATATCATTATATATGACATCATTCGATTATTAATAGTGAAGCATACTTTATATACAGTTTAATAGTCCAGTGGTTCCCAACCTAGAATTTTGGCCCCCTCCAAAGAGTCAGCAGATAAATGTGAGAGGTCATGAGATGATTAATGGGAGAGGGAATAAGAAAAAACAAAGATCTGATACACAAATCTGTTTTCAATTTTTGGACTTTTTCTCCAATCTTTAATTTTGAGTATTGAATCATTTGAACATTTACTGGAATGAAACCATGTGAGAAGTTTAGAGGGAAAAATCACTCTTTGGTGGAGCTGTTAACAACCCATAGATATCTAAAATGTGACAATGACTGCTTTTTGTAAGACATCAAAAGCAAAAAAATTTAGTAACCACTGGTTTCATCTTTAACAATGTGTCATATTTTAAAAACTTGTTATATTATCCATTGTGTCAAATCTTCATCTGAAAAGTAACTAAAGCTGTCAAATTAATGTAGTGGAGTAGAAAGTAGTAGCATAACATGGAATAACAGGTACCACAAAATTGTACTTAAGTAGAGTACTTGAGTAAATGCACTTAGTAATTTTCTACCACTGTTCATATCACAGATAGGAGAGTTTTTGTTCTTGGGAGCTGCTCTGATGTGGAACTACACAGCTGCTATGGTTCTTGACGTTATCCAATATCACACTGGTTCATTATATCTTGATAGCCAAATTTAATACAATTTAGTCGGTATTATCTTAGAAAAAGGAGAGAAATAGGGTGAAAAAAAGCAAAAAATTAAATTAAATTAAATTTATAAGGAATTTTATAAGGAAAATGTATGTTGAAACTTTTGAAATATTGAAACAGTTGTGTGGCAGTAAAATTACAGATGTTTAAAGAAGCTGAAATAGCTGTTAAATCAGAAGTGCTGAAAGAGGTTTAGGCTAATTGAGGTAATTGAAATATCAGTTAAGAATAAAAATCTGTTCAAGCATCATTTAACATTTAATGGGTGAAAACAGTTAAAGTCTTGTGGTTTATTTTCATTTTAAGAGTAATTTGAGGGACACAAGTATGTTAAAATCTGATAAGGCCTTAAAAAAGCATAAAACTGAAACGGAATTACAAGAAAAACTATGGGAGGTATGAAGATGATGTAATGTGTGTAATGTGTTTTTTATTTCATTTTTTTAATGAAATAAAAAACAAAAAATCACTGACAGAAAGGTGTCATTAATATGATAAACCACTGACAAGTGCAGGGAAGATGACTCAACACAGGGAGACATCTGGGCATGTGCTGAAAATATTAATGGGAACATCGTCGAGGGTGATGATAGTATGAGGCCGCAGGAACCACAGAGACTGAATGAAGGTTTCTTGGGCCGGCTTATTAAATGTGTCTAATGTTTTGAATTCATTGGAAGACTGTAAGTTGAATGCATTTATTACACGCTACTTTGCAGAATCAGCAAACCTGAGCTTCTCTGTTAAACTACAGCAAACTGACACCGTTCCTCTTACATTACATATGAAGTGTTGTGATGTATTTAACAGCTAGACATCTGGTTTACATAGACCCACATCTTTGTGTACATGGACAAAGCAAATGCAGGTGAAAGGGCCATTACGCAGACATTGTATTTATGATGTGCTTTGAATAGTGGGAGTGGGTCATTATAAGGATGACCTGTGCCCTACTGATAGTGTAAGTGAAAGGATTTATGTTAAGTATTAGGTCTCAACCTTTTTTGGCTTGTGACCCCTGAAAATAAATCTGTTTCTAATTGCAACTCCTCCTCACACGTTGCACATGTGTCCTGGTTATTAAATGTATATTTTTCTAGTGGACTGAACAGGTAAAATATTAGAGGTCAAAAGAATGAAAAATAGGATTTCATGTAATGGAGATTGTTTTTCTTCTTCCCTATACAGTTAAGAATCTCACAATCCCTCAAATTTATCTCGTGACCCCCTCAGGATGTCTCAGCCCCCAGTTTGACAACTGCACTTATCAACTTGTCAGGACAGTCTACATCTTGTGGGATATACCACCACGCCTGATATTCTACACCTGTTGATACAAGCACTGGCAAAGCAGTAAGAAGACAAACTTCCAAGACGTCATTTCATTCTGTTTATCAGACAAAAACTTGAGGGCAACAAAACTATAGTTAGTTTAAAATCCAGGGAAATAAAATGTTATAAAATACTAACATCACACTCAGACTATATACTTTTGCATGTCCAAATGAGCAATCAGCATCAAATCAGCATAGGACTTGTGTAGAGACCTAGCTGTTACAAGAGATGAACAAGACAACTTGTCGTGAGCTGTTGCTACGACAGTTTTCAAGCATATTTAACTTTATTAAAAACCCCACAAAAAGATGAGCCAGTAGATGGAGAACCCCTTCCTGGCATATCACAAGTCTGCATTTGGCATGACAGAAGACTGGAAGTACACAAAAGTTTGGATGATCATTTTTTTTGTAATTATCATTGAATCAATGTCCTCCTGTAATACAAAAGTACTGCTGATCCAACTGATAATCAACACCCCCTTTTTGCCCCCACCATGAATAACTATGGGCAACGGCTGGCGTCCTGATTATAATGGCACGGTAATGAGTCTGAGACGAGAGTTAACCAGAGACATCCAATTAAAACGCAACAGGAAGGAGGCAGATGCAAACACTCTGACTTTTCATGTTCATTTGGCAATCATTTTCAAGAATGGACTGCTTTGTGAAAACTTCTTTCATGCAATTTGCAAATAACCATGACTGTCAGATACATTTATACATCCAGCAGGTCTGGCATGTTAACGCATGGATTGCAAGTAAGGTGTTTGTTTTGATTGCTGAAAGATGCCAAAACGGGAAATGATATCTCTTGCAAATTTGTTCAAAATGGGCCCAGGTTTCCAGATCTTTCCAAACAGGAATACTGATGATTATGTTATTATTACTCTTCATCTGTGATCAAAAGCAAGCTGAGGAAAGTGTAATTCTGCGTAGTAGTAAACATAATGTAGGATCATATTTTAACTTGGCAGCCAGAGTCGAGACCCACTGACCCGCTAATCAGACTCGGCCAACCCAACTCACGGCAGCTACCACAGCCAGCACATCAGCAGCGATGGGAAGCGAGCTTTCCACCACGTACTGTCTAAACACTTTCAGATGAGAAAGTCCCTGATGGAGGCAAGCTCTAGTAAACACCAATTACACTGCATTCATGAGCGCTTTCCGTCTGCTCGAGCACACCACTCTGGTGAGTTTAATTCCATTATTTTCTGGCTATTTTTTGAGTTTTGTTTTTTTTCCCACCAACATTGAGTTTACTGACATTTTCTGATGACCCCATGTGAAATAAAAGTTTTTGTTTTGGCCTGAATTTATAGACTGTCAGGACAAGAATGATAAAATAATTCTTCTCGAGCCTTGAGAAAGTACTTCTTGTGCCTCTCGAGCTTTTGAAATGAATATAAACTGTGATAGATTATAAAGAAGGAAGTGTGGTAAGAGGCTTGGGCAAATTATTTGTGTGTGTGTTGTGACTCAGCATGACACTCAGAGCCTAACAATGTATACAAATTGTTGATTTTCAATTATCATTTTTTATGGCAGGGTTTAGCGCTGACATAACAATTAATAATTATACCGATCATCACTGAAGGGGGAGATTGGGGTAGTCTCATGTCAAAACGAAAACAGTTTGTTCCAAAACAACATGGGGAGTGTGGAAGGCAGCAGCTAGGATTGCTGCCAGAGGGAACAATAGTCTCCTTGTGTTTCTGGTTTAGCTTGCTAGCCTCGCTGTTTCTTTGGTCACCTCCCGCAGCTCCTGTTTGTGGGCATTCCTGACATACTGCTAGTCTGCACTTGACGTAACAGAAAATTAGGGATACACAAGAGTTTTTGTAGGTTTTTGGTTGCTTTACTTTGCTTTTATCGTACGGTTTTGGTCCATGTGGTTGACCCATGTCGGCTCTAACCGAGCCCATAATGTACAACAGTGGCACAGAGTCGAAGTTAAGAAGTGGCTTGGTGAAGAGGTCAAACATCTAGAAAGCTGAAACTGTAATAATGGGTTGGAGGATCAGTGGGGAAAATATTGATATATTGTTCAGTTTGTGCTGGATGTGTAAGGGTTAGGGTCTTAGCTGACAGACTACAACCATACCATATATTTAAGTGTAGTCATATGCCATATATGCATTGGATGAGTTATGGGTAGTCATCCATCTTCTCCATACAAACCATGAGGTGATTCTTTTGTAGAGAGACTAAACTGTAAGAGACTTGGACTCACTGGACTTGTGTCTGAAGAAAACATGATCCTGCAAAAAATAGTGCTCCATGCCTTTATGTATTTGTGGTCAGGGAGGAAGCTCATCATATCTGAGGGCGACAATGTGACAAGACTGATATCAAATATGTAGTTCCAAGAGAAATATCAGTGTAGACATATCTCTCTAAAGGCAGACACATGCTCGTAGTGCAGCATCTGTCATGGTCAGCTGTGACATAATTGATGTCTTCCTCTCAGAGTATTGCCTGCCTGTTTGTTTGATGACATTGACACTGCTCTCATTCCTCAGCACAGCTAACTACATGTTTGGAAATCCCTACTGCCCATATAAGGGCAGAGCCAGCCGACAAAAAGGAGCTGTCTGTTTTCCCATGGAGGTCACTCAGCTGAGACTGCATTTACCCAGTTGACCTTGATTAAACCCGCTGTTGTTGTGGCCGGAAGGATGACTGTGCTGTACAGTTTTGTTAACACTCTTGTATTACAGTCTTACAGTGCTTGTACTGTATTTAGAAGGAGTTCAGAGTAAAAAAAAGAGACATAAAGCAAGTTGAAATATATGGTATCTTTTTACATCTAATATCATTAGTTAATTCTTAAAGTGCCGACTATTCTAATATTGTAGAAACACAACTTCATCTACTTCCAAGGTGCATGGATAAGGGGGAAAAAGTCCAAAAAAGTCAAGCTCCACCAACTGTTTGAATATTGTAATATTAAAAAATACAATAAATGTTCATAAATCAATTTTAGGTCTCGTGCTTCGTCTTTTTTCCTGGGTTTGATATGTACTAGACCTGTGCTGATACACATTGTATCTATGCACTTTAAGTCCAACACTAACAAAAGCCCTCGCCCTATCAATGTGATTCTGCTTATTTTATGTTAAACCTACTGCAAGCAAGCAAAATGGAAGCAAATACACTTGAGTACTCTTTAATTGTTACCCTTTTTTAAAACCAAAACCATGATCTTTACCAAACCGTAACCAAGTAACCCTAGTGTATCCCTAACATTAGCCAAAACATAGTTGCCATGCACATATGTTGCAGAAAGAATACATTTTTAAAAGTTGTCATGCAATGTAATCTGGGAGTTTTCAAAATCATCTTAAATTAGCATTCTTTCTGGTGATAGGTTTGTCTTTTCTATGTGTGTTGTGACAGGTGAAAGCTCAATAAATTCAAACTTTTCCAAACTATTTTACTTCAGCAGTGACTGCCACTGATTGTCTGCTTCAGAATGATTTTCCTTCAACTTTCAGTCGCCTCGTCCAAACGTTCAGCCAAACAGGCCCACTACAGTTTAACTGTCAGTCCATAACCATTCAGAGCCAATTTTTGTGTAACACAAATCCCAATATATTTACAGTTTGAGCTTTGCATGCCAAATTGGACATACACTGTACACACACAAAGTCACAGTTTTCCATAAGCTCGGGCTGTCAGCTGAATGGCTGGACATTAAAACATTTCCAGCCAACTATTTTCCTTTTTTTATCGTACTGTTAATGTAAGGTGCCTTGCATCCAACTGAGCAGAGTCTATCTCATGAAAGTGAATGCTGAATATCACACACTGCTTTTTTGTGCCTACTGCTTGTCAGTGGCACAAGAAGTAGGCAGGACAGATAATGATGCCACACATTTGTGGGGTTTGCCAACTCAGTTCCAAATGGTTTCCTGCTTCCTTCCAACAAACAGACACTTGGATTTTTGTTATTGTGAGCTACTTCTCATGCTGATAGTATCGCTCTGATGTTGTTAGTGAACTCATTTATCTTGCCTGTTTTTCTCTGTACTGGTTTTAATGAGTCATGCCACTGAAAGGTATAATATGTAACTTTCCCATATTAAAATGTATAAATGCGACTAGACCTATGTTTATGCCAAATGTTTCAAACATTCCAAACAACATAAAAATTGTTTTATGCAGTGTTTTACCACTTTTAATGACCTTGTCTGTTTGTTTTAGAGAGGAGGAGACCTCTGCTGATAATTCAGCTCCCAGTAAAAACCTCCTGAAGGGTGAACACTGAAGGAATACTAACCTAAAGACAGGCTAAGCACTGAGTAAAGTCAAGTCAAGTCAAGTCAAGTTTATTTATAAAGCACATCTAAAAACAACCTCAGTTGAGCCAAAGTGCTGTACAGTTATTATATTATTATTATATTATATAAATACAATATAATCACACACAATATAATAATAAATAAAAACAATAAAGGAATAGTAAGAGCACAATTTAAAACAAGATGAGCTAATGTTAGTTGCAGCTTGGCTCGCAAAACAGCAATGATGGTTGTTTAACAGTGAAGACAACAACTCCCATGAGCCTATGCTACATCATAACATCATCAAACTCTACCTTTTGATATAATTTTGATTAAGAGACCCTTAGCAGCAGAAGATTGCATATTGCCCATTAAAAAACTCCCGAATTGGTAAAACACATGGGTTTTACCAAGCAACAAGTATTAGATCAGCCAAGTGTTAAAAGATCAGACTATGGAGGATAATGATGAGGATGATAATGATGATGATGAGAAGGATGAGGATAATAAATAATAAGAAGTAGATAAAGAAGATGACTAAAAACTGGTAAAAAAAATTAAAAAAAAGGTAATTGTAAAATAGCAAAATGTAAATGCTAAACATGTTTGATTCAAACATATTTTAACTTATGTAAAAATAAGCCTATAAACTTTGCAGTACTAGTCCTATTAAAAGTAATAGAAACCTTTCATCTGGAGAGAGCTGCTCAAAGGGCTGTGTAATAACTGTTTAAAAGTTTGTTACCATCTATACTTTAAATAAAGAAAAAGAATACAGCCTTAAAAATGTGTGATAGACACCTTTAGCTCATGTTGCTGAGCAGCAGCCCACAAAACAACCACTACCACCACCACAGGTCCCCAGCTGGCTACTATTTTCATCCACCTGGACGTTATGTGCATTAGTGGAAAACCCTGCATACATTATGAAAAATAAATCCAAACTCAGCAGAAATCAAACTGAAACCACCAGAAATGTAAACATTCTGTACAGCTGAATTTAAATGTGTTTATTCACATGAATCACAGGCAGGCTTCCTCCCTGGAAAGCCATAAAATGTGTGAGCGCCTTAACAAACAAGTACTCTCTCAGGTCAATGAGTTTCTATTGACAGTATGTGCCAGAGCACAACCAAGATAAACTTTAACGAAAATGAGAAAACTGTGGTCACAGGTGAACCCCACACGGCGTTGATGTCACTGTTTCAGCAGGGGATCACATTCTCAACAGCTGACTCAGACATAAAAGCTGATGACACGTTTACCATATTTGTAACACATCCTCGTAATTAAGACAATATTGGTCTAAAATTCAACCAGTACTCCAGAATTACCCATAGAAGCTTTACATGCTGCTTTCCAAAACCCTTACAAATTACAACACTGGTAAAGGTCTGATTAGGTTTAGGCACAAAAAAACTTGGTAAGAGTTAGGGAAAGTTCATGGTTTGGGTTTAAATGAGCACTTGAAATGTGGTGAAATATTTCCTTGAAGTTACCTTGTCATCATGGCATCAGTAAACACTGTGACATTACAGTTTCTAAAAATATGTCCCAATTCACGGTGGAAACGGGAAATGAATGCTGGTTCCTGTAGCAATGTCCAGTCATTATTTTGACGTCATCTGAACTGCATCAATTCCCAGGGTCATAATTACTATGACCACTACATTGCGTAAATATAACTATAGGTTTTTTTTGCCGGCCTGAATTAAAAAATATATACTGTTGTTTTTCTTGTCAGATCAGGTTCCATATTTGGTATGAGCTATAATATTCCTGACAGACAGATATGTTACCTCAAGCATGTAACCAACTTAACTTGCTGGGAAATTATTACATCAATGGCTGCCTGGAAATCTCCTTGTACCATTTTACACTGATTAATTGGTGTTTGTGTCTTTGGAGGTCTGTAAGCCAAAATATTCATACAACAGATAGCATCACAAATCTGCCCATTTACATGCTTGGTTGAGGACATAAATGCAGCCAAATGCAAAATGAATCTATGCAAATGAAAGCCAGTTTCATAAGTCCAAATAATTGCTTCAGTGATTCTACTTTCTCGTAACATTCAGATGGTTGGATTGCGATCAAGGACCAAACACAAACGAATTCATTGTTTTCTTTCCTGGAAAAGCTCATTCATATATTTCTGGGAAGAAGCACTCCATCATTTGTTGTCACATCAAAACTAAATGAACCAATTAATTTTCGAACCATACAGTAAAAATATACAAATATATCATTAAGGAGAGGTCAATCAGACATGTCTAAAGACATTTATTGAGGTTACTGAAAAATAAAGTCACTGATGAATATTTCAACATAACATCACATATTTTGACACCAAAAAGCAAAAACAGTCTCTTTTTGTTTTAAAGCATGAGCAAAATGTATAGCCAGTCTCTGCCTGAGCTCCTTTACAAAGCCACATGATGTGCTTTACTCTGCAGGTTGCTCCTTAACAGTACATGTACTGTTGGCAAAATGTGCATGATTTACAGTCTCCCTGTGGTTATTAGTGGCCTTGTCTCTAGCTGCCCAGAGGTCCATCTACTGCAGGTACATTCCAGGTCTATATGAGCTCCATGTTGGTTTTTATTAGCAGTAAAGCCTTTAACAGTCCTCCCAGACAGACTTCTCCTTTAGCAGATCTCCCACTCTGTTCAAACTTGGAAATAAAATGGTGGACTGACTGACAGTGTGGATATGCAGCGTGATTTTGATGATGTTGTCATGGATTTCGCTGAGGTAGGTGGACGACTAAATGCTTGATTAGGTGCGAGTCAGACATGTGGACGTGTCAATTTATACTGACTGCCAGGAAAAGATATAATACATGCCTGGGAGATCAAATGATGGTCAGGAGCGACTGTCATCTTCATTAAGTGACCTACCTTTGTATGATGCCAATGGGGTTTACGAGAAAAGCTCATATAAAACTTATTTTAAAAAAGGTTGTTGAGGTGCCACAGGCATTAGTTACACCATGTAAGAAACCGCCAGGCAATTTTATTTGATGAGTGCCACAAAAAAAACATCAAACTTGCCAAATTTGATGCCAACCTAATGACTTAGTGGCAACTTTTGTGAGCATTTTATTGGTGTGATTTCCCTGGCTTGATTTCACTTCATACCTCACATCCCTAGTTTCAGGCGTTCACAACTCCATAGAGAAGTGCACCTCACCCCGGCTAAGTGATCCTTCTTCTCATTTATAAATCAAGGTCAGTATTTTTGGTCATAAAGGGACACATTATGAAGTTTAAGTTTGCCCATTTGGCCCCACCCAGTCCCTCTCTGACGGTCTTTTTCCTCTACCAGGGCAGGGTCACCTACAGTGCCTCCCGTGTTCTCTCCCCTTTGAAGCATTTCTTTGATGAGGAATGGTGTTTTCCGTGTGTTAAACATTTTAAAGCCAGGGTGGTGAGGGCGATCAAAGCAAGTGTGGGCACATGACTCCCACTCCCTCCTATCTCCCGGGATCGTAAACCTGAGAGGAAGATGTTTTGGTCAGACACTTAAGACCTTTCTTCCTCCTTGTTTTCCAGTGGCTGTAGTCTGATCCAATGTTGATGAGACAATGGTGATGACACCTACTCGCCCTGCTGCTGTCTTTTGATAGTAAAGTCGAGGGCTTTCCTGAGGAATCTGCCGAGGCAAGGCTCTCTATCCTTGTCTTTGAACAAACACCAGGTTCCCATTATGAAGACTTGGGGGGAAACGACTTGGGGGGGATGAGCCCTTAACTTTATGAGGCCCACTTCTCATCCTATTGTTTTAAGATGGAGACAAAGAGTAGCGGGGTATAATTTAGGAGATGCAGAGACAGAACAGATGCATGGAAATCCTCAAGCCTAAAGATATTTGAACCCTGACATGTGGGGGAAAACTCAGAGACAGATACAGGGAGGATATCAGCAGAGTGGCTATTACAGTTGAGGAGGATCTCTTGGGTGCACACCTAATAAATCTCCATGGAGATAAAGTACTCAAGTGACCAAAGTTCCTGCATTTATCTAAATCTAGACAAAAAGAAGGTTGAGAAAGGTGCCAAAGCTACACTTCGTAGCAAAGGATTATAGGACGTAGAAGTTACTTCCATAATGTTAAAGGAGTATTATTTTATTTTTTTTGGCCAGTAGGTGGCGCCAGAACAAGCTATAAGCACAACAATGACATATAATTTTATAAAGTCAGTATGGCAAACCTATTAGCAAATAATTGCCTATTTTGGCTGAATCCAGACAAAAACAGTTCTTTTCTTCATTTCTTTAAGAGTACCAGTGAGACAATGAAATATAATCCAGGAAGTCCAGTTGGAGATTAATGTGTTTAAAGACTTATCAGTTGCCAAAACAACACACTGCAGTTTGTAATACTCACAGAGAGGATTTTAAAGCTGTGTTGCAAGTGTTGGTCTGGATACTGCCTTACACATCCAACAGACACAGATCATCATTAATATTCAATTGGAGTCATGTGTGGCCACCTGATCAATCGAAGTCAAATAATTCACTCTGCTTTAGCACAGTTTTGGATTTTCTGCTAACTCCTGAGGTGAGATAATTCTTGTGTTTCAAATGCATGGACCAGATGTGACCATCAAACAGGCTGGGGGTTCTGACACTGTGCGGGTCCTAGAGCACCTCCTCTTTTTTCAGTCTTCATATAGGTTGTAAATAAAGTAAGATTGGTTCAACACACTGATCAGAGGTCCATAGGTGTTAAACAGGAAGCCCTCCACAATGAAGATAAACCCAACTTCAATTTCAGTCTGATATTGGAGCTTGAAATGCTCTACTGTTTTCACCAGCTAGTTGCTAACTTTGTCTCTCTGTTTTATGCTGTGCAAGTAGTGGTGGTAGTACAACTTTAACGTGTTTTCACTGAAAACAGCTGCCTGCTGTGGCTGGAAACAAAAAAGTAAGGCTGGCGACAGTAAAACCAAAACAATGAGCTGAAAGACGTTAAAATATTTCATAGTACTGGAACTGCAGAAGTGGGTAATAATTCTCTGTGGATATGTCATCATGAGTAATCCCTTTTCACATTAACGTAATGTTAATGTGAAATAAAAACATTGATTAACACAGCTTTAAGTCTTTTAATGGTTTAGCTGTGTTGTAATTTTAATCATAAAATCATACTGGATTACATGTTGGACTTTTAGGCCCAAACTGAGTCTTTATGTACAGTGAGGCCAAGTCAGATTATCTCATAAATTAGCTGCAATTTCCAATCATGAATCCATTTGCAGCTTTTAAGTTAGCTCCACACTCACAGTTGTGTGCCTTTAACCAAATGCATTCATTCTTAGAGTCCCTGTAAACTTCATAACTGTGTTCAGCTTCCACGTGTCACCTTTGACCCTGCAGGCGGGATGAAAATGAGAGAAAGTCTGACTAACTCTGTGTCTTCCATCCACAAATCCCTCAAGGACGGGCAGAAAATGTTCCCTAGGAAAAAAAAGCCTTCAGGACAACCAAACTCTCCTCACACCAAAACACTTTGGAGTGTGAGAGTGAAAACAACTGGTGAAGAAGGCTTAGGACTGTCAGCCTGGCTGCATATGATAGAGGTTATCCACTGTTCCTCCCACAGCAATAATTACCATCAATAAGAAATTGATGAATAGACTCCAGATGTTGAATTAAACATTCCCAGCCCTCCTTTTGTGTTGGACTCTCATGCAACAACCTCTTGTTGTCATCCCCGTTCACCGTCTCCTCCCCACAGAGACTGTGGTGCTCCTGGTTAGTCATAACAGAAGATCAGACGATGGCGCGTTACTGAAGAACACGTGAAATCTCAAATTCAATTTTAAATTAGATGCTGTGAAATTGAAATTAGATGCAGTGGCAAAATCAACACATCAGCCTTTTATTGCATCACTCTCAGCTTCAGAGTGCTAGGCCACGCGTGTAAAGCAATGTTCACTATCATGATGTGCCATTTACTGTGTCATTGTCCATGACAGCTGACCCTTAGGCATCATGCAATGACTTTATTAAACACTGTCATGCTGTCAGTAGCGATGTCTGTAACTGTAATGAGAAAAAGCATGCTAAGTTTGTGGACTGTCGGATCCAGACTAAGTAGCTCAATACTTGAACTTGTCAAGTTGTTTTGACTTTTAACTAAATATCATGAAATCGAAATCACTTAAATCAGTGGCTTACAACATAGAGGCTTGGATCCCCCAAAGAATCACAAGATAAAGCTGAGAGATGGGCAATAACAAGATAGGATAGATAGGGGAACAAACATTTCTGCTACCCCTTTTCCTTGACTTTGCATTAATTTTAATTATTTTGTCCCTTCAGGCCTCCAAAAACTTAGGAAGGAACCTTTTTTTTTGGACTGCTTACAACTAAAATATACAACCCACAACAAGGTATTTCTAGTAGGCTAGAACTGCAACTAGCAAATATTTTCACTACAGTTTATCCGCCAGTCATTTTCTCAATTAATCACTTTATCTAAACATGTCAAGAAAGTGTGAAAATGTACTGATACAGATTCCAGTACCTCAACACCACAAAATGTTTATGGAAAGTAACACAAAGTCAGGGATTGCTGTCACACAAAAATCTGAGTCCTTCATGACTAAATTAACAGGAAAAAGGAGGGAGCTATATTTAATCTGGATATTTAACATCATGGCTGGGACTTGAGTCACTTCATCTCATCAGTATTGGTATGGCTGGGACTTGAGTCACTACATCTCATCAGTATTGGTTTGTATAGTGGAACGGTTGAGTGCACCCCCACCTAAAGCACAGTCCAAAAACCTGTAGATATTTGGTAATGATTGTAATTCCTGCTTTAAAAATAAATTAAACAATCAAGAAAAGAGATGGTTAAATACTTTTTCCTCTCTTTTTTTCTTCTTCAGCTAACTGTTTAATACAAGAAGTCCCCAAAAGAAGCATTTCCTACCTACTATCAGCACTAATCAGCAGGATAACATCATTTAACCAAGCTTTCCACAACCTTTCCTAATCACTGTTTATGATATGAAATCCCTGTGGTAAAGGTCTGGTTAGGTTTAGCCACAAAAACAACTCATTTAGGTTTATAGAAAGATTATGGTTTCTGTTAAAATGATCAGTTTGTTAAGATTAGAGAGTAGTGGTGAGGTCTAAATTTACTATGTTCTTAATGTTATGCAACCTTCACCATCATGGCTACAATAATAACTATGGGGTTCAGGTTCAGGGACAATCATAGTTATGGTTTTCAAGTCCACTGTTGGGTTAATGCTTCCATCCTCCCCTTCTTGTCCAAATGAGGACATTTGTTGACACACAGTATACATACATCAAGTAGTATATAAGTAGATAATGCTGTCCTTCAAAGGAATCAAAAGCCAAAGGTTTTCCAAAAAAAAAATCAGGAACCACTGACTCAAATAAGTCAGTGGGAGATTTATGTTTACATGAAGCCATAAATAAAATATGGTGCTCCCTTGATGTATCGACTCTGCTGACTCATTCACCTACAGTTCACCAATCCAGACAGCATATGTACACTCATATTACGCTCAATCACCTGAGTAAAAGTCCAAAATGTGGCTTGTTTTTATTTAGCATCCTGCCGATAAGGACAGAACGATCATTGTAAAAGATTAAAACCTTCTTTGCAATCTCGCCTGGAAATAGATGTTTACTTAAAACAGTTGCAGAAGGTTAGCAAAATACCTTCCATGAGCTGCAAATAGAGGAGCATCTGACTGGGAGGTGTCTGAGTCTGTGAGGGTGAATTTAACTTCCCAACTTTAGGGTTGTGCAGGACAGAGATTACACAGTGTGTGACGGAGGTTACTGCTGAATAACAACTAACAGACTTTTCACTTGAGTCTTAAACCAGATTCTATTGAATAATGAGGCATTCAGGCACATCGGTGCACATACCTGTGTGCACCGATTAACTCGATGAGCAACATTTGTTCTTTAATTCCAGATGACTTCACTGAAATGAAATCCTCCAGAAATAGATAAATCAGCCCCTTTATTTGGCCCTGAAGGGATACAGAGATTGTACTGTTGTATGTATATGGGGTAATCCACAAGGAGCCATGTGGTTATTGAAAAGTACTGCATGACATGGACACCGAGAGCAGGTTTACCTCTTATTAGTGAATTATTTTATATAATCACCAAGAAGTGGATTACCCTTCAAGTGCAAGAGCCACATGCACGCAATCAAACCATACTATACATGTTATTTGTAAATTTGTTGAGGTAATATATTCTTTATTCTTTATCCCAGTCATCTCCTATTTTTCAACAGACTGTAATGTAGGGAGCTACCTGTGACACATGGATGATTTTGGTATCTTTTCACATCATTTACCGGATAAGAACACCAGTGGACTTTGTTCAAGTGCTTGTTTAAGAAACAAGGGAAAGGTACCATTTCAAATGGTGTCTTTTAATAAACTACTGTCCGTTTTGGGTCAGCATCAAAGTACCAAACAGAAGGACAATAAATAGAGTGACATTTGCAGGAGAAAGTAAGGACAGTCAGGTATACGCTGTATTTTCTATTTGATTCTACCAAATCGTTTCAGGTACTAGCAAGCAAAAGGAAGCAAAAGGAACTAAACTCAGAACATTCTCAGTCTCTTAAGCACATTCGACACACACTAACAAACTTAAACACGTATACAGAATGACTTATCTCACTCTTTCAAGACTAGTCAGTGACTAGTTAGTTAGATAGTTAATAAAAATTGCAATAAATATCTTTATATTGATTCTAATACCAGACTGAAAAGCAGCATTTCAATGCCCTCACAATATTTCAAGCTTGTTTCACCTGTAACCACACCCAATGGGGATGTCACAGTATCCTGGAGGACACCTGAGTACCACTGTAACAAGTGATTTTCAGGGTGTGTGAAGTTTCACTTTAATGTGTGAACCAACTTGTACACACATTGCAGCAGCCATGACGCTTGTGTTAGACTAGTCATCCCTACAAACTCTTCCTCAATGGTTCTTGGGACATCAGGAACCAGAACTATTACTGATTAACCAAATTTAGATGCTGATTCCTTCAGTCAATATGCAGGGGAAGTTCATGAAATGGGTTTTTGGTCTGCTGAAAAGTTCCACCCATCACATGGATCAATGCAAGAGATTTGGGTTTTCCCCCTGATATTTCACTGTCTGAGAAGGGGGGAGCTGGAAGTCAGACTGAGATGAAGAAAGGCAATGAAACAGTGGCTCCAAAAAGAAAGTGATGAAGAGAGAGTAGAAATCAATCACTGATTTTTCTATTTCACACGAGAGCAGTTATTTGGCCTTTAGTTGGGTTATCTCAGCCAAAAAGCGTGTTTGACTTTACACAGAGTATCTCCACAGCTAATAAATCAATCATACCCTTTTCACGCTCTTGTTACGATACATTACCGCCGTTTCCTTCTCCAGGTACAGTGAGTGTGGAGCTTTTCTGTTACAACCAACCAAACTAAACACAACCTCCCTGTATTCAGGTTCCTCTGGCATCAACAACATCAACTCGGCGCCCACATCCAGCAGCAGTTCCTGTATGCTCTGCCAGCACCAAGAGACATGTATTCGTACATACTGTAGGTCCAGACCTCCAGCTCAGGCCTGAAAACCCCTCTGTGTCAGATCCACCTTACTACCCCCACCTTCCAGAACCGGATCAGAACCTCTTTATGGAGCCCTCAGGGTATAGTCTGGGACATACCCATGGGAGGTCTTCCTAGGTGTTGGATCAGTGCGGCGAAAGTAACGGATAAATTGAATTTCCATATGGATATATGAGGTTTAACCTGCTTCCTGTGAGCAGCCTCCCTAAAGTTCTCTTTCACAGTCATTCAGCTCCTCGTGAAGTGGAGCTGTGGTAAACAAGTCTCCTGGCACAAACGGATCCATTCAACAAGACATATTACTATTCCTGTCTCCTCCCGTTATCATCCCCTGATACTCCGAACACATTGGCTTGCTTTCATCTTAGAGCAGTTTTTCTTTTGCAATTGTATTGGCTGAGTTGTAGTTTACTGTTTCTCTCATCCGTTTTTGCTTAATTTCCTGCCTCCCACATAGGTGCTTTTTTTTCCGGGCATATCAGTCATTTTTTTTGGCTACTGTTTTATATTTATGTCTTGCCACTGTGAAGGCAGTGGTCGGCTTCATAAGTGATGTGGTCTGTGTTCACAGCTAGGGCATGCTGAAGCTATTGACTTGAGAATTTTTCCGGTCGGGAAAATCGATAAAAGATGATAATACTATAAGTCTTAGAGAGGCAACCACTTGATCCGGTGGCCTGAAGAAGAACAAGTCACATGTTGTGACACGTTTATTTTAACGTGTGTGTGTGTGTGTGTGTGTGTGTGTGTGTGTGTGTGTGTGTGTGTGTGTTCATCAGAAATTCAATTCAGTATGGGTGACTTGTAAATTTAAAAGAAACAACTGTATTCATGAACGTTTGCTTTAATGCCAGGGAATGAGTTTAAACATTGAAATCAATGTCAATATTATATATATATATATATATATAAGTATTATTATTAAGATAAGACATAATTTAACAAGTTTAACACCACTTTGCTCTTACTATATGCAGGGAAGTCTTGTAGTCTGAAACCAAATATGTAGACAAGACAAGAGGTAGGATCACATTGAATCTAATTAACACTAATACACATGGTGTTCACTGTGTAAGCCGTCTGGTTTGTCATGTTTACGGATAAGGCTGGTGTTGTTCTACAATTTTCGAAATGTTAATAAATCACAACACCATCAATGTGAGAGTCTGTCTTTCACCATTTTCAAACTTTCTGTCCATGGCACTCAGTCCCAAGCCAATTAGTTGCTATTAAAGACAAAAAAGCTGTTCACAAATATATCATTTCATTTTAATGAAAGGTTAAGGCTGACTTCATAAAACAGCCTGGCGCAGTAGAAAACATGACTCAAACAAGACTAAATAGTGCATTTGATTTAAATTTCATTTAAAACTGTTTTTAAGCCACAGGTTAATAAACTTTTATGCTCTACTGAAGAGCGTTTCAATCTGTGACGTTTACCTTCTCAGGGGGTGGTGGGGGGCATGGAGGGAGATATGAGAGTTCTCTAAGTCATAACTCAGTCAAATCTGAAGACACATACACACAAATACTGCACATTTCATTTGCGACACCTGTGCAATTTTCCGTTTTTGCTGCCATTCTCAGAAAGGTGATAATTCTACTTCTAGCAGTGAAATAGTCAAAGCATGACTTTCACAGGTGACAAATTTCCCTATAGATGGTGGGTTGGGTGGATGGATAGATTCCAACTTGCAAAAAGTGGACATAGTGGACTTTTCTGCAGGACACTGTTGTTCACATCCCACTTCCAACCACATTTCAAGGGATCATTTCAAGCCAAACCATGATCTGTCCCTAACCAAGTAGTTTTTCTGCCTAAACCTAACCAGACTTTAACCACAGGGTTGTCTCACCACAAAACATCATTCTTTTTTATGGCAGGCACGAAAGATACTTCCAATTGCAACACATCGGTTTGAAAGTCATACAGAGTGTCACAAAAAATGGAAAATTTGTGTCTATGTACATAAATCGTTAAAACAAATTTTGTGACTATTTCTCAAACTGCCGTGAGACTGGGTTGAGACTGTAATGAGTGTTGGCTGTGTACTGGAGTGCATGATATAAAAGACTTATGTTAATGTATGTCAATGGTGTGGACAAAATTTTGGGAACACTTTTCAATACAATTTCTGACTATGTTAACACAATATTGAAAGTATAAAAGCTTCCTAATGGTTTATGTAATGTAGGGGCTGTTGTATAGGATTGCATTATATTGCACAAGTGTTTCTAATAAGATGAGTATACAGTATATGATACACATCATTTTAGATTCAGTGTGACTCACACTTTCTAGTGATAAATCCATGTAGAAATCACAGAAAAAAAGACTCCAAAACTCCCATAAGAATCATCACATTTCAAAGTTATCTATTGAAAGTTGTCTTTACACCCACTTGCACATTGCAAACAGGAATACTTAATAGCTAATTCACTATACTTTTAATATCCTAAACTTCTCCTTTAAACGTGCATACCTTCAGATTTTCAGTCTTTTTTTTTGTTACCTCAGTGCAACTTTAGTCAACAAGGCAAACTCAGGGGTTCATTTCACTAAACTGAATATTTCTACATGGAGAAAGGACGATATTTCAGATTGCCTTCACCAGTTACTCTGCATTTTAGTTGTGAATTTATCATCCTAATTTCTTTCAACAACATTTGTCTTGGAATTTTCCCACAATTGAAGCACCAAAACTGTTTATTCAAAATGTTGGACAAAGCTTTCAGCCACGAGCATCAACCTCCAGCAGGAGGTAAGAGTTATTGTTCCAAGACAGAAAAAAGCCTGGAAAGTTCATTTTGAAAACCAGAAATCTCTTGACCTGGTAAAGTACTTGTTGAGTCACTGATTGTGATCAACAATCCTCTTAACCATCCACAGAGAGATATCATGGTCATTTTGAGTTATGGCGTGTAGTGAAATATATTTTCCCTTCAAAAAAAAAATGGATTGTGGGTTGTATCAATACCAGCATCTACAAGTTAAGTCTGTAGAAAATGATGTATGTACTAAATATCTTTCTATATCTATTAAAACAGCAGTAGTTAGTGCTAACTTTTTATCATGGCATGTTTTCTATTAATCTACCAAGTGAGGAGGATTTACAGCCGAGACTATTCAGACAAGGCAAGTGAAAACGACCAGTTCAGCTTTGCCAGATCAAATAATAATTTCATACTTGTTTTTTGTAGCTGCTGCTGGTGATGCATTTGTCTCTTGAGGATGATTCTGTGAAGAGAAGGAGATTAGTCCCCTGTGATAAATAACCTTCTTGGCAGACAAGAAGAGTCTTCACTCAGCCAGCAGCATTATCGCCTTTTACAGTTTAAGAGACAGGCGTGGTTTCAACATTAACACGAGCCTTGAGACACTTACAGTCAACCGTTGATACAACAAACAGCAACTCTTAGAGATTGATGATACTCCAAAAACAAGCTGTTGTATTGACATGGTAACAACTCCAGTAGTAACTTGTGTTCATGCTTTATAAGACAGTAGGTGTGCATTGGTACAGCATTATGCTTTGAGCTAAATACTAACATGCTAAGATGCTCACAATGAAAGCGTTATCATTCTGATGTTTACCAGGTAGTTTACCATCTTAGTTTAACTTGTATTTAACTTGTAAATATTTTGCCTCGAAAGGCAGGTGGATTTGCAAGATTACGCAAGAATACATTTGTCAGGCTTCAAGTTATGTGCTTGTGTCCAAACCAATCATTGTCACAAGTCCAAAAGGTGATAGACAGTGCAATCATCTGAAGTATTTTTTTTAAAGTTCCAAACATTCTCCATGGACGAGTTCTCAGAACAAATCATCTGCGTCACGTTAGCAAACATTTGTTAATTATCACAAAACCTGAAGTAGCTGAGACTGCATTGGTTTTTACCATTTGACCTGTGAAGAATATAAATGTTTGCTAAATTTCATCACAATACATTCGACAGTTATTGACACATTAAACACAAAACTACAAATGTCAACCTCATGGTAGAGTGAGGAGAAAAGCACAAAGAGGTTTGTACTCCCAAATTTGTTCTTTGTTCAAAATTGTTCCTTGTCTGTCAAACTTCAACATATATATCTATTTATATGAGTTTTTTTGCTTTGTATTTTGACTTTGGTTGCCCATACCTCAGTTTCCCTTTTTGTCTTTGGTTGAGCAGAACTTTATTTTTTTCCTTCTACAGTGCAAGAAGAAAAGCCAGGAGTCACCAAAGTGATTAGGTTTCGTCCTCTGGGTACCACAAATGTCTGTACAAAATGTTGTTCCAGTCCATCCTGTAGATGATGAGATATTTCCTAGGATAAATTAATACTTTTACTTGCTGGTGGCGCTAGAGGAAAAGTCTGGGGATCACTAGAGTTCAGTAGACTTCATCCTCTAGAGACCACGAATTTGTAGAATATTTCCTGGGAATCCATCCAACAATTGTTGAGATATTTCAGTTTGGATCAAAGTGGAGGACTGATTGGTCTGCTGACAAATTGACATGGCCATCCCTAGAGCCCATCTACTAATGAAGCTAAAACTCTGGTCATTTAATTATTAACCAAATTCACCTCATGAACTGACGGTTGTCCATCAGTGAGCAGCACCTGGGCTCATACATACAGTAGGCGCCCCTGTGCCCTGCAGTAAGGGGAATACAGATCCACTGTGGCGGGATGTTGACCCCAGTCTCCTCCACCTACTTCCACTGATGGACAGTATGTCTCCTCTGCAGGTGTGCATCAGCTTCATAAAGAGATGTCTGTGTGCGTCATGTTTGCCCTCTGCCCGTTTCATCATTAAGCTATCGGGATGAGAAAATAAGCGCTGTGGGGGAAAAGCGGCCGGTCTTCTAGGTTTACCAATTTATGAAGCAGCTTTCATGAGCGAGGGGGCCCCCGCTGCAGTTCCTGCTGAACACACGTCCGTCTGTTTGCAAAGGGAGCGCTCGTGGTCTGCCTATGCTGGCTTGTTGCCCCATGTCTGTGTACTCCCCCCCTTGCATCCCCTTATACATACCACTAACTGCACATTCACTCTTTTTTTGTCTCTTGTGCCTCCCCACAGCTCTACAATCCCTTTAATTCTCTCTCATTCCCAATCTCTCGTCTGCCTTCACCCTCGCCTGGAATGTTTTCACAAAGAGGGAAAATAAACCACCATATACCAACGCCCGGCACTCAAATCTACTCTACTACATCTCTTCTATTTAGAAGGCGATCCTGTGCATTAGGGATGAAGAGCAGAGGCGAGGAAGAGCTCACGACAGCCCACATGCAATTGTAAACTTATCCGCCCTGTAAATGTTTACCTGGACTTCCAGTGTCATACTTTCCTTGGGTGTTACTGTTCCTCTCGCTGCGCCCGTAGAATGGCGCCTTTGTGAGCGAGAGTTCAGCACTCTTGTCCACCTTCCTGGCCCCTCGGCTAGTCTTTCAAGCAAATGCTTCATCATATCCAAGCACGAGAGGAATGGTTCTTACCTAGGCCCCCAAAACTCCACGTGACCACTATCACTCTGTACTTATTTTGTCTGAACCCCTAGGAAACAGCCTTTTAAATCATACTATTCCACCCCTTCCTTGCACGATGTTTTTTTGTGTTAAATTAGGTGGAAGTGCACTTCAATTGCATTTACCTGCTGGGGCCACTCAGTGTAGATTTGCTTTGGCACCCGCTGAGCTGGGTGTTTTTTTACAGCACCAGCTTTCATATGTTACATAATGAAATGACAGATGAAGTGAGTGAGTATACTCAGAAATGGAAAAAGGATTTATCATTGCCAAAATAATTTCCACACCATATCCATTGAGTCGAAGTCACAAATGGTTCCTCAGGGTTTTTAGTAGTTTTGTCACAAGTGTTTGGCTGCACAACTCTCTGTAGTTCACTTTTGATCCTTTTGCTTCTCTGTTCTTCTTCCAGGTTCTTGAAAAGGCCAATGAAATGGAAAACAATGTAAATTTAGCACTGTTTTCATTTTACATCTATTTTCACCAACTAATCAAAACTTCTATTTATTTCTGCTTTTGAGTATTTAGTGGAGGTCATGAAGTATCAGTAAAGATGCTCTGTGGGAGAGAGAGCTTTAGTGGTTTACAGTTTATCTTACATGGATATCTTACAAATCAGAACAGAAAACAGGGAAGATTCTGTGCAAACGTTGCAAAGCTATCAAAAGACAAGATTTTCACATGAAATAACAACAATATGCTGCCCTGTCTCCTAGATTTCAAGTTCATATACCACTAATATACTACCAATTTGTTTTGTCAGTTTGGTTTTGCGGGAAATATTATTGCTTCTCAGATTATATTTGGTGGGAAAGTTTTTTTAGGAAACAAAGTGCTTTGTTCTTGTACCACAAAGAAGTCACAGGGAGGTGTTTGTACAAAGCATAGATGTAGACAATAAAGAACTGGGTTTGCATCATGTGTGGTGTGTGGTTAGGTTTAGGCTACAAAAGCACTTTGGTTCAACTTTGTGGTTGTGATTTTGGTTTTAGTTAAACCTTAAAATCAGCACGTCATCTGCTAAGTCACTGTGGCTTTTTCAACATTGAACCAAGACAATAATCTTTCCCTAACAAAGTTCTATGAGTGCCTAAACATAGCCATAAAAAACATTAATCATGCTTCAGTTGCTACTAATATTGTATAACAAAAGCAATAGTATGGTAAAACTAATTAAATAAAAGATACACATCAAAAAAGATATATTCATTAAAGCATTTCATCATATAAAAGTGAACTGTGTGCCCAAACCTGAGTTGTTTGGAAAGTCAAACAAAAGGTTTTGATATGTGCAAAAGTTTTAGGCACTTGTATGGTTTGATTCTTATCCATAATGCAATACCATCAGGGTGATATGACAACAACCCCAACAACATATAGCCAGAGCCATAAAGAACTATCTTTAGCTTCAAGAAGAACAAGGAGCCCTGCTGTCCCGTAGCCCATCTCTCTGATGGTATGAGGTATATGACAGCTGTGATATCCTGAAAACTCAGAGTTACATAACAAGAAAACGTAATATACAGGAGCCACTTCTGCAGGTGGGAGCGTGTGAATCGTTAAACTTGCCGTCTGATAGTCATCAAACTCTGACTGATGCACTGCCTGGGAGCCTCAGGGTCACTCTGTCTTCAGGGGCACAAAATGTCCCTCAGGACAGGGCCAACCTGGGTGAGTTTACCATGTAGTAGTCCTACAGACCCAGGGCCCATCAGATAAGGTGTCCCGGGACATTCCTGAGTGTCGGGCCCCCTCCTCCAGGGTCCATACAAGGATTCCTTCAGAATGCTGGGGAAACAGCTCCCTCCAGAATGCCAGGATTTGATTGATCCATCAGAGGATCAGACTAAACCTTCAGAGGCTGATCTGGACTCTAGTCCAGCTAGTCTCCCTCTCCACCCTCGAAGAATGTAAGCTAATATTATGAGAGATTATTTGTTCTGTGTTGTCAGCACTATCACACTTAAGTGTGCTTTGTATTCTTTCCAGTGGGGAATATTTGTTAGACATAATCTGATTCTTTTGAATTTTGATGAACTTTGAGCAGCATTTGAGAGCTCTTGTTGGACAATTTCCTGTAACTGGTGGAAATCTTAAAATGTCTTTAATTATTGAAAGACCACCACACACCAGTGGAACATGACCCATTAAATAACACTTATCAGTTGTCTTTTTTGTCTATGCCCTCTCATCAGAAGTGTCATGGTGTGCAATTAAAGATGTATCCAGCCTTTTTGACACATTTTTATATGTGACATTTTATTCAACAAAAGTTGTTCAGATTTCTCCATATAAATCTTTCCTTGTAGTATTTAATGCAAATGATATTGACATTATTAATGACCATCTACGCCATTTGGCTGGAGGTGTGTCCCCCCCACCTTCACCCACAGCCAATCGGAATAAAACCTGATGAAAAATGTAAATTCTTAATCTTTACCTTTTTTTTGTTTTCCACAATGTGACCCTTTAAGATACACCACTGCCATATGGCTCCAAAAACATTACATTACATAACATTATCTTATCACATTTGCGTTTTTGTGTTCAGAAAAACTCAGGGTAAACATCATTTAACAAAAACATTTAACCTTTAAGGTCCTGCAACCCTCGGTTCTCCAATGGGATTGATGCTCAAAGCATCTTATTGAGGGGATAAATATTGGAGCCAATGGACGGCCAGAGCAATTGCTCTTGGCATCTAAAATTGCCATAAGTGGGTTTACATTAGAGTTTGTTGAAAGCTTGGTGTGTCTCTATACAGACACCAAAGAGTACCTTGTACATCTATACTAGATGCAGAGAAGCGTGACAAAGCTTGGGTATTTGATGACCTGGGAATGAGAACAGGTTATCTGTACAGTGGGTCCGGTGTGTGCTACAGATGGTGTATGTTTCCCTTAAGAGCTGGTTACATTTCACAGAAATCACCTGTCAATCAAACTCTATGTCCAGTATGCTAAAGTTGTCTCTGCAGCACACAGCATTTGTTCTTTAACAGTAAAAGCTGAGATCTTATTCCCCTTATGGTTAATCCAGACAATCCTTTCTTGCTACTGCTGGATATGGAAATACATCATCTTCATCCCACCACTGTCAGGCTACAGCCTAGAGAAGTTGTGACTTGAGTGAAAGTGTGTTTGTGTGGTGGTGTTGGTTAAAGTTGACTGATTGATGTTGTAAAAGCTACGTTGAAAGAAGGATTTACAGCATGTGTAACACAGTTGTGCAGCTGTCTTGAACCGAAGAAGCCAAATCAGTAACTTTGCTCACTGTCAAACTTCAAGGATTATAATTTTCCTCAAGACAATTTAAATATCTCAACATGCAAAACATATTTTATTGATTTGTGCATTGCTTCTCTGAAACTCTCTTTCTATCATTGTCTGGATTTGTCTTCACGTTTTCACCTTGCTCTTTCTCGCCATGCTGTTTACAATCTGACCAACAGTAAACTTGGCTTTTGGCAGACCAGTTACATTGTAAAATAAACCTGAGCTTGACTAGAGAGCGATGCTCTGCGGCGTGTGTGTGCTCAACTCTGTCTCATAAAAATTCCTGTTATATACCACTAAATTATTTTTCCTTTCAGCAGGAAAATCTAACGTTTCCTTGGATTACTGTGTCATCAATGTTTTTTGTTATGTTTTTTTTTATACTGAAGAAAATGTTGAATGAAGAAATCAAAACCATGCCACAAATCAACTGAAATACCCTTTTGAGGATATATTCAGTATGAACATTATGGACTTTTGCTGATATGTTTAAACATTTCTTATAATGTTGATAAAAATAGATTCCAGGTGGCATTTTCTGAGGAAAATTGTGGTAATTTAACTCTCTTGTTATTTTCGGGTCAAATTTGACCCAGGAGGACAACTCGTTGACTCAAAGATGAGGTTTACTTTCATTTAAATCAGGCCTATTGACCATGATTTCCCAAAACCTGTTGTAATAAGGAAGTTGGCTAAAAAGGTCTTATCAAGAATTGGGTGATAATAACTAATAACTACCTTTATGCTCTATAAACAGTCAAACCAAACTGAGTCATTTTTGACATGGGAGGACAAAAGTTGCATGGTCGATAGGAAGATAACAGGAGATTTTGCATTTTAGGGTTGACCTGCTGCTAAAGCTCTGATGCACTTAAAAGTCCAGAGACTGCCACTGGTCAGTAAATACATCCAGCAAACAAGACTAGATCAATATCATTTATAAATTACTAAATCTGTTCCATTCTGACATGCTTGCGGGATTGCTCTGTGCTCTTTGTACGTAAATCTCTGCTACACCAGTACATTTGACCACCAGACACTCAAAGTTTAAAACAACAAATATTAAAGTCTTAAATTACCATTATGTAATCTCAAATAAATGAGTAAAATTACTTGAAACTTAAAAACGTCCATGGCTGCCGCTGACTCCACAGTGTCGTATGTCGATTTCTTGTTCGAAAAATATTATGTTAGTTATCAGATGCAACTCATTCCATTATAAAGTACCATTTGGACCTTTTCACCGATGGTTCTGTTACCAGTGCACACTTGGATGTCTGTACAGTGGCAACGCTCCCTGTCTGGATCAACGGGTTCACGCCATGTCTGCTGTCTGGCCTCTCCCTCTCCCATGAGCCCCAGAGTTTACAGTCTGCATAAGAGTATCTTTGTGATAGCTGGATTCATGGAACAGACTGATACTGTGCTCCACTGGAGCTCCTGCAGCCCCAGTTCTGTCTACCACCAACTCTCTATCTGTTTCTCCTTATGTCTCTTCTTTTTCTCATCCATGTTGTCTTCTCTCAGTTTCTATCATTCTCTCCTTTTGTGTTCCCTTCTATCTTTTTCTTTCCTGTTTTGTGCTGCACAAAGAAGAGAGAGGGCCTTTAGAGCGACGGCAAAGCAAGAGTGCTAAATAAAAAAAGATATCTCCAATCTCTGCACTCATGTCTCCATCAATGGTCACAAATCCAAAGGGGGATGATGGGCACACAAATGGTTGTTTTCCATCACATTTACTGGAAAATCCATAATTACTGTAACAAAGTTGGTGAATGTAAATATTAGTGCTACCAAAAATGGTAACATCCACCCTCCAACCCCTCCGCAAATTGTCCCCTGCATGTCAGTGACGCCGCAAATGCCGGGGGGTTCTTTTTCTTTCTTTGTCCAGCGCATGCCATGGTTAAAAGAAGTGGGCACACATGTCCAAATAGATCCCAGGCTGTTATTTCAACCAGCACTGGAAATTAGCTTCAGCTGAGCTGTTTTCATAAATGTGTCAGCCCTAACCTTTTCTTTTACGAATGATAGAAATATGAAGGTAATGGACTGTGATGAGCGATGAAAGTAATGATGATTCTCAGTATCAATGAAGTCTATTAATAATAGTTAAAACTAGTGAAAAATGCCAATCGCAAGTTCAAACTGCTTGTGTCTAATACCCCACAATATTCAATATACAGTGATATAAAAGAGAGAATATCAGCAAAGGCTTGAACCAGTGAATATTCATCATTAATTCATTATCATTTAGTGATTAATTTGTTTTTTAATTGCTCAACAATAACTCTAAATTGCTTGATGATTTATTTGTCTAACCACTTAATTGTCTCAGCTGTGATGGTGATACTGGAAAATAAATTAATAAATAGATCAGGGCAGTCAGAGCTGCTGGGACCAATTTCAGAAAGCAGTGATGCGTTATGAAATGTCTTGAAACAGATTCAAGGTAAAAGTGAGTCAGTTGTTGTTGAGTACACCTCGGTTTTGAAACATATCCAACCAAATTCACCAAGCATTAGTACATATGTGGTTTGAGCTGTTAGAATAACCTGAAAAAAGAATTATGCAAATAAAGCTGCTTTATTTTTGTAGAATTTGCGCCTCTCTATGTGGAGCTTTCAGTGAAAATGCTCAGCAGACGTTAATATCGAATTCCAGTAGATGCCTGCAGCGACAATAATAGTACCGCCTTGCATCAAATCAGCCAAGAGTCAAAAACAGACTGCTTTGTTACACAGTCAGCAACATTCAGGAACATTCAGCTGTTGAAGTTTTTAGCAGTCTTATTTTTAGGCTCCAGCTGGTAGAAATCCTTTAACCACACATAATACTTTGTGAAAAACCTGTTTGAGGTGGTTTATTTTCTCTGCCCACCGATACACCTTAAACCACCTGTAGACATAAATGTCATGTGTGTGTAGATTAGCATATTTGCATTAGACTGTATTTTGTACAGTGGGAGGCTATTTAAAGTCAAAGGAAGTGGTATTGTTTCTTTTTGAAAAAGCAATAAACACAGATGCTTGTGATATTTCAAGAAAGCCTCATACTAACCTGAAACAGCCCAGTTCTGTGTGGTGAAACCGCGTGGTATGAGATGTAAAATTCAGATCAGCAACGTCTCACCACAAATTAACTTCACCTTGGAATTTATACCGTGGCTGCGAGCGTTTTGTCTGTTTGTCTGTATGCCCAAATTTACAGGAAAATATTTGTAGCTTATTTTAAACTGAGTCAGGCACCAAAATGTGCAGCAACATGTGTGTTTGACTTTTGGAACCAATAATTTAAGAACTAAATGTCTTTTTGTTTTTGTCTGGTAGCCATAGTAAAGAATTTAACACACTATACTCACAACTGTTTCAACTGATTGTTGGCTAAATCCAGTCCCATTAAGTTATTATTACAATGCCTGTGAGGCCTTTTCTGTTTTTGCACGACATACTGTGCACTTTAAAATAACAGTGGCACAGTCACACTATGTCACAAACAGATTTTATCAGTAACAGCTAGCTAGCTAAAATGACGTTATCTGTGACCCCTCCAGCCTCCCAGTCAGGGTTGGCGGACTGAATAGCAGGAGACAATATGTTAATAATGTTATCCTACAATCTGACTACACAAGGATTTTTTTGTATGAGCTAACTGGAAGTAACACTGGATAAGGTTAGGTAGTAAGCAAGTTAGCCAGTCATGCTAACATCTGCAGTTTACATTTGAGCAGAAGAACAAACAGTTTAATTAATTCCTTTCATTGTTGAGCATGTATGTTTGGTTTTGTACTGGTAAAAAGAAAAAGAGAAAACACCCTACAAATTCTTTATATAAATATAATCGCTTTTACTACATGCCCCATGCTTCGGCTTAGCATAGCAACCTTTTTAGGGTTAGCCTACTAAAGTGTGAGTGGATAATTGCTGTTTAGAAGAGAGGTTTAAAAAATAGTTAATGCTGTGTTCTGACTTCACCAAGAAGCAAATAGACATCACTCAGCATAGCAGCGTCCACATAAGTCTTCAAATAGTATTAAGATTTATACTAAGCGTTAACTGACTATTTAACTATATTAGTGAATGATGTACACTATGAAAAATGTGACAGTTATGATACTTGGCTATTGTGTGCAATATTTGGACTAAACTCATGTAGAATATTCTCTGTGACAACCTTATCTGTTGTTTGTCCTCCTCCATTGAATTAACGTATTAACTTATTAATCTCTACTGATATTGTAGATATTCATATTCTGCCTGCCAGAACATGAGTTTCCTATGATCAGTCAAGTAAATTGTTTGCATTTGACGTTGTGATATGCTCTGAGCTTAAAGGTTGGAAGTATTTATTCTTTATCTTTGCACTAAATGTCACCTGATTATATTGTTTGATGTACTGTTGTTGTGTTATATGTGCCTTGTAAGGTGACCTTGAGTGCTTTGAAAGGCACCTTTAAATAAAATGCATTATTATTATTATTATTATTATCCTAAATTAAAATTCCTTGTATGGAAGATCTAGCAATAATTCCAGTCAGAAGCAACCTGAAAACATTTGGGCGAATGGTTTAGATAGGTATGGCAACACACGTTTATATAAAAAATCCTTTATTCCTGTGTTATTATGTTTGAACGGGCAGCTCTTTTGAAAGACCAATGTCTTAATGACAAAAAAACAATTACTTTGACCATGTCATGTATTCCATCACTTAGCAGGTCCCCATCAGACAAATTTCAGTTCCTCTGTAACATGGCAGCACCAGCTCTAGTAACTGGTTGTAAAAGACAAATAGGACTGGTTCTTATTTTCAGCCACAGTTTAAAGCTCTCAGGTTTATTTCATACATAAAACAAGGCTGAGGATGGAGGGAGCGTGATCTACTGTGTCTCCAAGTTCAGAGACGGAGAAAGTGCCAAAAACACACAAGTTGCCAAAATACTTGTACTATGTCATCATAATCACTAATGTCCATTCATGTGTTGGAGGCTAGGATATTACTTTTAACAGACGTTGATATAATTATATAAAGAGCAAATCCCTTCACAGTATCCAACAGGGAAATGGGAAGCTAGTCATGCATTGCAAGCAATTACTTTGATGGAAGAGTTTCCACATTAATGCAAATGATACAGAATAGGACTGGATAATGTAAAATGGATACAGAGACCCTTTATGTAAAACTACAGGATGTCTCTGTGGATGGCTGCAAAAGGAGAATATATATATTTACCTCAGCACCTGGAATCAAGAACAGTAAAATTTGAATTTAGAAATCAACTGGTGTATAAGAGAAGACAGAGCTCAGCTTTCTCCTTGTGCCAAACATCCGTCTTTGCCAGTGACGTCTGGCGCTTGTGCATCAACAGCAGCTTTGTAGGGAAGTTGTGCAGTAGAATCGGCCCTTTGATTTGACTATTTGCTGTGCAGTGGCCTGTACGTTGCAGGTAGGTGTTCCAGAGTACATCAGCGCTCAGCGGTGTGACGTGGGATACTGGGATGTGGGACCTCACGAGCTGCCTGTGAAAGGTCAAAGTGCCTGCGAACAAACTGAGCAATTGTCAAACAGCGGCAGCTGTTCGCAGCATGACACGCCAGCATCAGCTGAGGCCAAGTCTCAGAGGAGGTCAGATAACTTGAGTTCCTTCTGGTAGATGTGTGTGAAAGCCAAGTGACTCTCTTTTATTGAGAGGTCAGGTTTGACGTGTCGCAGGCCTCTGGTCTGGCCACCGAGCTGCTACAACTGGAACCTTGCAACTGACATTAACCTTCACTTGAAGATTTTGACCTGCCGAAACGCTTTCCCCTGTGAAATCATCAGCTAAGTGCAGCCAGACGGTTAATAAGTGTTGGATGATACAGCTTATGGTCTCATATATGATGTAATCTCTCACACCGTAGTAATCAGTTAACATGTGGGAGACCCTGGAGGGCATGATCGCATTATATATAATTTTAGCTGGTGTTAACAGGAACCACAACATTACCCACAGTAGCAAAATCACATGAAGGTTAATGATGTAATGGGATAATTGTGTTTACATGCTTGTTTATATGCCGTTTGTGAGGCCTGTTCATTTATTTCGTGGTTTTTACTGTGTGCTACTGCATAATTGTTTAAATGTAAAAAGGTGTTCCACGTCTACAAGATCCAATGTTTACATAGCAATGGGTGAATGGCTTGTTATTGTGTGTGTGATAGAAAACAGTGAGACTGACAGCAACTAACAAAACGTGTAGTGTTTACTGGATTTGGCCTTTTTTGGGGGGTCAAGGTGTTTATAGGCTGTTAACCAGTCATCACTGAAAACCCTTACGTGTTCAACTGTTGACATTTTTACATTTCAACACATAAACACAGAGACACACTACTGTATGTACTATATATGGGACTGGAATGTCTTTTGTTTAACTGGTACTGAAACAGCAAGCGGCCAACAAAACATTTCGTACAGTCAGCCTTCATTTAGACAAACATTTTAAACTAAAACTCTGAATTAAAACCAGTATAAGTCAATAAGTATTTTATTCAGGTCATTGTGATACATAATCCCCACATAATTGAACAATCAAACGAATAAAATGTGCAACAGAAGTATAATTTCAGTTTACAGAATATTTTAGGACACTGCGGTCAATGAGGAATCTCCATCGTAAACAAGGTGGGTTGTGCTGATTGGCCAAAGGTCAAAATCAGCCCAGTTTACTGGCAAAATGCTATATTAGTCTAACCCAAATATGTTCCTCGGACAAAATTAATTTATGTTGCAATCAGTGAAATTCAATCAGTCTTTCACCTCTTCAACCACGGATGAAAAGATTCATTTCACTTGGTTCGAGTTGGGTCAGTAAACGAGCACATCCTTGCGGTGTGGCACCAGTTCTTCACATCCTCTTCCTGTGGGCGGCGTGAACAGAATATGAATTTGATTCCGTGCTTGTGAGGCCTTCTTCTGTCTCCAGATCTGGGTCAGCAGCACAGTTACTGGTGCTTATACAGTATCACTTGTATTTACTAATTGGTACAGTGCCAGGGCATACTCAGACATACATACACACACACACACACACACACACATACATTAAAATATTCACCCACAACCCTCACCCCTTACATCCTCTGCTCAGGCCAGTGTGAAGTGTGGATCATTAGATCTGTGAGTCTGGTTCTGAAACCTATACAAATACAGCAAAGCATAGGGTCGATAGTGTCTGACAAATGTTAGCTGCAAGTATTTGTGTGTCTTATTATCACAGCAAAGATGAAGCATATAAGCCTTTATGCCCTTTCTACTTCATGAAGACACACTCAGTGACATGTTTATTCATTTGCTCGCACCCTGCAACTGTTTGGCAAGCATCCCGCTGCCCGCTGACAACCACAGTCCTGTCTAGCAGCTCGCCCCAGCAGTCCTGTCCTCCTCCTCCCTGCAAATGTGTTGACTTTACCAACTTCGTTTGGAAAGGAGGAAAAGAGAGCAGTGGGCCAGGGGGCCTCCAGAGAGAGAGACACAACCCAGCCAAAGGCCTCAGTGAAGCAGCCTGAAGGCCGGCTTCTGTTCCCTGAACCTTCACCCGGACAGAAGAGGCACTGAGGGGACAGTGGACAAAAGAGAATAGATGGAATTTAATGGGAAAAAAAATATTTACCGTTCAAATGAGATGTATAAACAACATTATGTACTTTTTTGAGTGTAATTTAAGTGATTCTGATTGGTCAGTCTGGGCTGTGGATAATGAGCATGTTACAGTTTATCGTCTTTAATAAAATACATCCAACTTCCTTCTCTCAGGGTCCACCATGGATGTGTTAAAGGAACTGAATACCAGACTCAAAGATGGCATGTATTGAATCGAATTACATATAAACCACATTTTATTGTGATAATGACAAGAAAACAACTCAACCAGCACTGGGAAAGTGGGCATTTTGTTAAGTGGGGCAAGCACCTAGAAAATTTCTCTTTTAGGGCTCAAATATATACAGTATACAAAAAATACTACATGAACTTTCATTCAAACTTGTGCCATCACAGTTTTTTGAAAGATGGTACTATGAGTAACAGATTGAACTTTAAACAATATTTTGTTCAGATTTATTCAACTGTGATGTTTTTTCAAATTCCCTGTATCCAGTGATTGAGTCTTCATGTTTGTTTTCCTACTTCTTCTCAGAGGCCTCCAAGCTGACCACCTCCAAAGTCTGTTTTCAGAGCTCGGGAGGGCTGAGTGTACATGTGACATACACACACTAACACACACTGGAGGGGTCTGTTTTTCAGAGGTGTAAATTAGAAGAGAACAGATGAGTGAAGCGAGGTGGTCTTTGGTGCGTCTGTATATTTGGAAGTAGCTGGGTTTTCTTTTTGTTATTCCACATTATTCAGCAGCTTACTGCACCCTGGTGTAAGGCCGTCTCCTCCACGGTTTTGTCATGAACATAAACAGTGTAAATGCGTGTGAATACAGCCCTCACATTGAATACAGCTCACACACACACACACACCACTGTGCTGAGTGTGGCATTCTGTCAGCCAACGCTGTTTACAACAAATCTGCACAGTTGTATGTTACATTTTATACAGTCTTGAGAACTGTGGCACCTTCATATGCTGAGGTATTATTTCTCTTAGTCATCTGTGTGTTTTGCATCGAAGTGTGCTTTCCAATTTGGCAAATAAAAGCCAAAAAAAAATATCTTCAGGCGGTCACATTATGCGTCATAAATTCTGAAACAAAACCTCTTTATTGAAGATCAAATGAAACACAAAAAAAATCCAAGAATTATTTCACATATTCCCGTCAAATTTACAACCTCAGGCAAAGAAAATCTTTTGTGATATTAAGGCGTTTTCATCTGTCATCAACTGTCATCAACTTACATGCCAACAACACAATTAGAGCAATAATAGAAGCTAATCATGTTATGTTCTTAGTGGACCTCCCATTACGTCTGCAAATTACAAAACAAACAGAATCCCCAAGAATTTACAGCAATGGTTCCTAATTGCTACATTTAAGTGTCTTAACTACTGTCTCACACAGTGTTTAAGCAAGGGGGGGGAGTCTTCAGTGGCCAGGGAGACCGTCTGCTGATGACAGCACCCCTAGGGAACAGGGACCTGTGATGGCCAGACATACTGTTATCAGTCAGTCTCCTCTGCATGGTCTTCAACCACACAGGAAATCTGTCAACACTCAGAGGGGAGGCGAAAGCTGGAGCAGGGAGAGGAAAGATAAAACAGTCATAAAACAGTGAGAGGAGCTGAGAGAAGAATCAGGAATTAATATATTTTAAAAAGTCAGTTCATATTAAAATAAAACATCTTGAAGTGTTCATGCCTCTGTATTTTGTATGCTTAAAATGTGTGCATACTGTCTTTGTATATTTGTGCACACCTTTCACAGAAAGCTAGAGAGGAACGTATGACAGGCCAGTACTCCTCCTTCACCCTGAGCACAGCGCTGCTCTGTCTGATGCCAAACCCTTAAACCGCAGCCTCATTAAAAGTTACATAACAGCTCAACAGATGCTCACTGTGACAGTCTTTTTACCGAGCTCTACTGGTTCTCTAATTGATACTGATGGATGTCCCTGGATCGGTCGGATCACATAATTCCCTCATGATCAAGCACATGTGGGAAATTCACCTAAACCCAGTGCGTCACCTGAGCAATCCTGAGCTCTGCAACCCTGAATTCCTATGGGCTACAATATCATTATATGCCCCCGGAATAATTATCAGATGGCATGCCAAAAGATATTTGATACCAAGTAGGTGAGGTGTGTCCTGTCCTGCCTGCAACATTGAGGGAAGTGAGCCTTTCAAGCATTGAGCAGTAGCTGCAGATTAAATCCCACTTTGCAGCTAAAACAACACAACATGGCAGGTGAGATGGCATTATTGTGTGTGTTCACTTGGTTTCAGGTTTGCACACCTGCAAAGGTGGCATAGTAAGCATAAGCTGGTGTGGCCTGCACCATCCTTTAAAGCCTGTTTAGACATAAAACAAAAATTAAAGTTGGAGGTTGCTCAAAGACACAACCTTCAATTATTTTGTCAGATCAAGGGCAAAATATGTTTAAAGGTTTCTACAGTTGTTTTTATAAAACTGCAACCAACATACACTTGAAATTAGTTGTGTAATGTATTTAAAAGTAGTGAAAGTAAGTGAGGAAGCTGCTGTTCCTCTAATAGCTGTAATTCCTCTAAATGGCTTGTAAGAAAATCTGATGGTACTGAAGTGAGAAGAAAACATCCACCTCATAATACGTAGATTCTCTCTGTAAGGAGATATTAAGACATTAAGCAATATGCATTTTGAGGTTTGTTTGCTTGATTGACTGATGCATTGTTTAAACGGTGTATCAAGTGAAAAACAAAACCATAACACAACTTGCTCGCAGTCTTGGTGGCCCAGATCTGAAAAAACAGAAATGTATTTATCACAATAACAATACTGCCCTTAATAGCATGTGTAGTTGGTAGATCACATCTACTCCGCATACTTTTTAAACCTTTAAAAGGGTAAAACCCTGACAATCAAAAGTTCACTGCTGCCACAGGTGATAGAAAGCTTACAACAATCTACTAATATACCCTTTAACCACCATTGGCAGCACTGAATGCCGTTTTACAACTCTCTAGTCAACCAGGAAGAAATCCTACAGCATCAATGATTTAATATAGGCTGTATTGACCATCTGACATAAAATGGTTTTCCATCTGATAAGGAGAAGATTCCCTCCAGTGAGTCCCTCCAGGTAGCTGGATGGTTTCTACACGTCATGTAACAGCAACATTCCTGGTTCAGTTTCATCCAGGGACCCTTGTTGCATCTCATGTCTGTCTGCCCTTTAAATCTTGACTCACTGAGTCATGGGTGAAGAGCCTGAGTCACTGAAAGGCCTGAGTTACTGGTCAATCCCCCACTGACAGCAGGGACAGTGACTTTCAATTCAAGTTTATTTAAACAGCCCAAAACCACAAATCATAAATTCACCTCGGCTTTACAATCTGTTAAACACACAACCCTAACCCTTAAATCTTAGGCTTTGACACCAACATAACAGTCCTGGATCAAGGATGTCTATTGCTCGAATGTAGATGTTGTGGCGCCATGGTTGTGGCGAACAATAAAATAGAAAACTAACATCATTATCTGATTGCAGGCGCTTCAAAAACACCAAACACCAAGTCTGTGGATGTAATATGCATCATAAAAACATTGATCAATGCCTTTATGTTGTTTTGGATGACACTGAACTTGCACATTTTCAACCCAATGAGTTAAACCTCTTCTGTAAGGCGTCTAGCAGTTGCTTGCTGTGGTAGCCTGGATGCCAGCGCGAGCATCCATTGTGACATGTGTGTCCATGTGAGCATGCATGTGCTTCTCTGTGCTAAGCACAGGTGGATAATATTCATTCTTAGGAGGATATAAGTGTGTTTGCCAGAGCACGAACGGTAGATTTGACCACAAGGTCACCAGACGGCCCTTTTCTCTGAGGAGACCAAGTTCAGCCTGAAATAAGAAATATGCAGAGGCCCAAGCCCCCCTGTTTTTGTTGCCCCAGAGCATATCTGGTGGTAAGGGGGATGGTGAAGGGGTATGTGAGGGAGTATCGGACCATAGCTGGCTGAGCAGTCCAGACAGAGAGGGGCATTGTATGAGGTCCTCTGAGTGGACTCACACAAACCATCCGACACCTTCCTGCTCCCCCTCATACTGTACCTCAAAGTCTGGCTTCTCGTCATTACACAAGATAACATTAATTCAATATTAAATAAACGTGGAAATGAGCCCTCGTTTGAAGTATTTCACAGGCTTCCTTCTCCGTTTTCCTTCATATTTGAGAACCGTCTCTTTTAAAAAACCTTCCCTGCATCCTGTCTTCAACTTTACCCCTCACTCTCCCTCAGTCCTCCTTATATCCACTTCACTGTGAGTCTGTCTGTATTTCTTGTGAGTCTTGTCTGTCTGTATCACTTAACTCACCATTCTCCTCCATTTAAATCAACAGCAGCTTCACCAGACCACTGACCTTACTGGGCGACACCTGCACCTATTTGATCATTTCCATCAGGGAGCCATCATTAAATCTCGACAGTTAAACTTTGATCCTTGGAAATTCAATATTGAGGATTTGCTCAGCCCTTTACAGCATTTGGGTTTGGACACAGAGTCTTGCCTGCAGATTTTATATACAGATTCCCCACTGCCAGATGATGCAAGATGGTGACCACAGGCCGGTGACAAAATGGTCTGGCTGATCCCATCAAGGTTACATCACGTTGCCTGGCAATCTACGGACCAGCTCCTGATGCTCAGGGAATCAAAGAGCAGCTATTTAAAATCACATTGCAAACCTCTGAGCTCTGAGTTTTGGCTTTCCTGCTATTAGTCATTTAATTCGACCAATATTGAAATTATCACGTGGTCTTGGCCATCAATGTTTGTTTTCCACAAAACAGCTGTTAGTTGAAAATCCACCATCACTTGCGTCTGGACGTCTGGGTATAAAAATCCAAAACAAAACTTCAATTAAAAAATAGCTTAGGCAAAAACTAAAACATCTGCCCAGAGTTATTCTAAAATAATCTTTCCTTTCTTTCTGATGCTAATGAAAAATATTTTCCAAACTGCCAACTTTGCTTCTGGCGGACATGATTGACACTTTGTTTATCGTTGTGCAATTGATGTTGGTAGGAGGAACTACATGTGACCTTTTTAAAGGCCTTTTTTTCATCTAATCACTTTGCTTTCTCTCTCACACATATTGCTCTTATTTTGCTCTATTTTATTACCTAGGTTGCCAAAAAAAAAGCTTTTCCTAATAGGACAAAAATGATCAAAACCACATTTGATCTTCAAGGCAGCAGTCTTGGACACACTCAGGTCTCAGTTCCATGTCTTTAGTTCAGTGTGGGGTAACATTGAGTATGAATGATAATTACTGCAGTGAGGTTGCAAAATCGACAAGTGAGAAATTCCGTCAAGAATCCAAGAACATCTTTAACCCAACATCTGAAATCAATGTGCAAACAAGTCATGAAGGCAAAATGTCAAAGTTCTTATGATCAACAAAAATACTATCTAATTGAGCTTATATAACACACCATGAAAGCAGGGAGTATCCATGGAGCTACTGATCTACAGTATATTTGTCCTTTTGGGGTGTTTCTATCAAGTCCAAACTGTAAACATTGTGGTCTGACCACCGTGACTCAGGCCGGACAGTCTCTGCTCACATTTCCTCATGAACTGTGAACATCTGTAAACTCTGGGTGGAAATATTTTCCTTAATATTCTCTATCTCAGTTTGTTCTGACTGTTCTGACTGTGGGGGAGCTGATGGACTGAAACAAGCCGTGGGATTCAGTGGAGAGGAATGCTGAGGCCTTCCCACTGCTCTCTCTGATGGCTTCTCATTTGCATAGGACAATATTTAAATTATAAATATCAAATGAAGGATATAAATGATGCATGCTGATTCAGCATAAATGACCGTATTTTAAAAAGCTGCAGTTTGTGAGTACTTGGCTTCAGGAAGTCCCCTTTTAATTTATTCAGTTTAGTTGGAGGGTTATGTAATGTGTGGTCACAAGAGGTGGCAAAGAAAAATAACTGCAGGTGTGCGTCACTTTTGCATAAAAGATTTACTGCTGTGAAATAAGAATAATCTGAATCCTGAATGCTGTTTCCTTGAAAATGGCATAAAATCAACATCATCGCCTTTACAGAACAAGGAAACTTACTCAAAATAAAGTGGAGACTCTCGTTTTCGCTCTGAATGAATGAGGAAGTTTCACGTTGGGATCTTGCAAGCTCTAGCAGATGATATGACACAGATCTTCATGGTGTTTCTGTAAAGTAGTGCTTCCCTTCAACCAAAGTTTTTCCCCAATTTAATCCTTGTGTTACAAAGATGTGTGTGTGTCTTGTCTTACTGTCTTGTTTTTTACTTTTTTTGTGGAGAATTGCATATTCATATTATGTTTGTTTTATTTGTATAATGGTTTTATCATTAGCTGAATGTTGTCTTTTTCACTTGTATTATGAGGTCACCAAAGCACATTCCAATGTTTCATTTAAAGGACCAGTGTGTAGGATTTATTGATAACTAGTGGTGATGTTGCAGATTGCTACCAATTGAATACCCCTCCCTCTCCCCTTCCAAGTGTGTAGGAGAACCTATAGTGGCTGCAAAACTTACAAAAAACTTGAAGGCCTCCTGTGGAGCCAGTGTTTGGTTTGTCTGTTCTGGTTTATTGTAGAAACATGGTGGGCTCCGTGGAAGAGGCCCCATTCCCTATGTAGATATAAAAAGGCCCATTCTAAGGTAACAAACACACAACAATTCTTATTTTCAGGTGATTATACACTAATAAAACATACTTACAAATATTATATTTGTTCCTGTGGATGCCACTAAATTCTACATACTACACCTTTAATAACAGAAACGTTAACTGTAACTCAACTCAAAAGCAACATGTGACCAAGCAGTTGCCTGTAGACAGGGCTGCCTGCTAAAACTGGATGTTTGAGCAGGAAAACAATATCGACATCTGAACGACAATATATGCCCAATGATTCCTTTTTTAGCACAAACTCATATAAAACAAACATTTTCTTAAGGATCTTGTTAATGTGATAAAAGCTTTATATTTTTTATTGCTCACTGGTGGACACTGTAGTAATTTCATGTTTAATTTAATGATTTTTGATAGTGCTACTGTGTAACTATGATAAGCTTATAATTACTAATAATACAGTTTCCAAATTGGCAACAGTGAAAAATTCATCCACTGATAGACACACTCAGGTCATGTCTGGTTAACATCGACAAAACAACTTATTTTCAGTACATGCTTTATAAACTTTCTGAATGAAGGCAGTCACTGGAGAGTCATGAAAATCACCAAACAAGAATGTTTACATAAGAAAACCCCCTTAAAAAGCATCATGTCTGTGTGATCACCCAGGAGCTTTAAGTGAGTCTTTGATGATCCGGTTGTGTAACTTCTGCCAACACAGGTTGAATCTCCGATGGAAGGTAAACAGCGAAAGCTGGCAAATAAGCACGGCTTTGAGTTGATTCAGGCACAGACAGAGAAGATTAGACCTGCAGACAGAAAGAGATGAGAGGAGATGTCTTCTCAAAAGGCCTCTTCAGTTGCACAGGGGCCCAAGCTGATTCATGTGCACCATATGAGGATCAGTCAATGTTTAGCTGAGAGGGTACCATGCTACTTTTAAACAAAGTCACCCACAATGTTGCAATGGGGGGGTTTAGTGCAGATGGTAATTCTATATGAGGGATAAACTCTTACAAATACAGTCTTAGTTAGTTTTCAGAACAATTTCAAGGTAGTCAGAAACACAATTTAAAGATGTGGAGAAACACAGCAAGCCTTTGAAAGATGGTGAATGGCAAGAGGATCTGTGCAGTCAAACGTTGAAATTTATAATAAACTAGGTTTTAAGAGTTTGAAATGATAGATATTTTCAAAATCAAAATATTCGCAGAGAAGAATCATATCTGTATTTTTTCCTAATCTTGTAATCATGACAAAACCCTACAAGTTTGTAGTTTACCATAAACCTGATAACCAGTCTGATATGTAATTTCATTTCACTTCATTCATTAAAACTGTTCATATTAGCTGGTTTCTTGTTGGGATGGGTGTTGTTTTTGTTTTCCTTTTTCCAAATCAGGAGCAAGAGACTTATCTGACCAACTTCATTTTCAGTCCACACAGAAGGGGCAGTAGCGGCTACTAGAAGCAGTTAAGCTAACTTTTGTCACGTTAATCTAATAAATATGTCAATTTAAGATGTGTCCTGTAAATCATCTTATAACAACTTGTGCAGCTGCACTGATCTCATACATGCTTGTTGACATTTTTCTGGCGTTATTTTTCATGATTGTGGCTGCGTAGCTAGAAAGCTATGCAGGAGTATGACGTCCTCGTCCATGGCTTGTAACCTCTGATCAGTCAATTGTTTCTCCAGCAGGCAAAAATGACTGTCAATGGGCACAACACCAAACCTATTTCAGCTTCTGAACAAATGTGAGATGTGGGCAATGATCCATATCTCTAGTTTTTGTGAGAAGCAATTCTTTCTCTCCTCTTTAAGACTGTAGACCTTGTGGCTTCAGTTGCCAGATGGCTCCATCCGACACTCTCACATACCCAGCATCACGTGGCACTCAGACTGTCACTGTCATCAGTTACATCATGTTTAATCATCAAAAAGGTCGACCTTTCATCGGCTCCTGGTCATGAGTTGATAACATGTACAGTATAGGCCACATTCCTTTGGGCCTTACCTGGGTAATGTGATCCTCTGACTCCTCAGATCCTGGCTCCTTGAATGTCACTGATTAAGTCATGTGTGTTTTCAACCCGTACAGCGAGAGTAACATGAGATCTGCCTCGCTGATCTGAGCACCACAAAAACTCCCAGTATTTTAGGAGCTTATCAGCAGAACATTTGTCTTTATCACTGGGAAAGTAACTATAAGGCTGCTATTATACAATTTGTCTGATTTAGTATCCATTAGTGGTCTTGTATGTGCATGTACATGTGATTTTCTTTGGACGTGTGCAAGGATGTACCATTAAGGAACTGTCACTATGCACAATCAAACTGTCAGTCAATCTTTAGCTAGTTAAAGAAAAAATTTGATTATTGTAATTAAAGGATGGACTCACAGGGATACATGATTGCACAAGGAAGAATTTGGAGGACCAGTGAATGAGTTCAAGAGCTTGTTTACTGCTGACTGGGGGAATGAAAGTGTTGCAGGAATTGATGGTTCCAGGAAAACTAACGATGCCTTGAACCCACAAATTTACGATCAAGTTAGTTTCGATTTCCCAGCATAATTAATTTTCAAAATTCTTCCCACAAACCGCAAAGCATTCCACCAGGTGGCAACTATTCACATTTAACATATGCATAATTTAGTGGCAGCCTGTAAACTACAGAGCGGGAACTGTAACCTTTCACCAAGCCTACGTCTGGATGTCCATTCCGCTCATGCTTGGGATTGTTCTATAACTCACAGCATCAATGGACAGAACCTAACAGGGGGAACGGGGAGTCCAGAGGGCAGGAATTTGCTGGTGTTCAAGTCTCATGACCTGAGATACTCTTGCAATAATAACAGAGAGAAGGGCTTAGTGACTAATCAGGGCCAGCAGGAATGTAGGACAGCAAGAGTGTCAGGAAAGGGTGAAAGAGTGTTAGCTCCGATATTAGAGGTAGAAGCGGTGATGATGTAGAGATGAATGAACCTTTCAGTAAATGTCTCCATTATCTAAATCAACGCTGTGTGTTTTGAGTGCCCAATCAATTTATTACAACCATATCTTTATTAGTAAATTAAGGATTTTTTATGGGGTTTTTATGATGGTGTGGGATGTCTTTATTTAACCAAGCTCCACTATTTTCATGCTGGCTGTAGTCCATGTTTTGTTGTGTCAATTTCTTTGCAATAACCCCACACACACGTGCCCTGGATGTTTTCCTTCTCGGATTTCTGGTGCTGTCAGATTAACTTCTGCTACAGTTCAAAGAGTCGGATGTTTGTTATTCTATACTTGGTCACCTACAGTGTGAAGACATGTCCCAGTAAGTGAAGTGAGTCTTTAGCCATCAGCAATATCCACGGGTCTTTCTATTCCGAAACTAACTTTTTGAAGCAATAGAGATTTAGATTTTTGCGATTTTTAGCTGTACAATTTATTATTACCATTACCAACATAATAAAAAGTAACATTTGTATTTTGGAACATAAAACAGCAAACTTAAACTACCCAGTCCAGCCCTAGGCATGATGGGAAATGAGTGCACAGAATCAAGGAGATACAATCATTTGTGACGGTCTTCATTTCCTATCATGTTCTAACCAAGTGTGAGGTGTGGAGTGAGGTGGCTGTTACATTTCTTGACCACAGCTGTGTTTTGCAACTCATATTTAGTTCCTGTCCCTAATTAATAAAGGTTTGTCTTTGTCCTGTCTTTTATTCTCCACACTGCTCGCCACAACAATATAACATAAGTAACAGATGCTTATTTGCATGTTATAACATGTTATAAGCATCCACATATAAATTAATGGGGTCTCAAAAATAACTTTTCCTCCAAATAGCCGCATTATAAGCTCTAGATATGCAAATACTTCCCTTTGTTTTGGGTCTTTAATATGACAGCACATACTGTAATGCCAACTAGTGGACAAAATATGCCACGCAGCTTAGTTGTACTGTTAAAAATACGTCTGCTGAATCAGGAATAGTCTTTACAATGACTTACAGCAGGGGTTACAGTTGAAGCAAAGAGCTAAAACTAAATAATATAATATCACAAGATTAGACAAAAAACTTGACAGAAGTCTAAAAATACAAATAATTTCATGTAACATTATCATACTTTTTCTTATTTCCTACCCAAGTAATTATCTTGTGACTTGAGATTTATCTTACAACACCCTTGGGGATCTAGACCTCCAGGTTGGAAACCACTAGCTGATAGTAAAAGAGAGATTTCTAGTTGTGTTTTCCTCCTCCGTATCAACTTGCAACTCTGCATATTCATTTAGCATAAAATAGAAAAACAGACTGTTTTTATTGATGGATTTTTGCTGTGTCTATATTTAAAATTGGCACTATTAAGGCTGAAGCATTTCTCCTGCCCAAGTCCTTCGCTATTTGCCACAAAATGCAATTTAGGTGAGGTAGAAAGGGTTGTGCTATTTTTTTAAGTCCATGTGAAAGTGTCAGCATCAATCATGTAATCATGCTTACTACAACACACAAGTGCACTAGAGTTGTCCATCTGCCAACATCACATAATCGTAGTGTCTGTGTCCTCATCAGGTGATTTAACCAAGAGGACGATCCAGCAGACATAACAATATGCTTGAAAAGGATCAACACTTAAAAACCAGCCAGGTGCTCTCACTTCTTCAGCCTCTTTGTCTCCCAGCTGACCTTTCCACTCCGTAGGACGGGACTTCGGCATGCTGCGGAGAACGTGATCACAGTGGGGTTTTTTTTTTCTTCTTCTCCACATGGCCATGTGTTGATGTGCAGAGTGTTATTCCAGCAGCACAGAGAGCCTGCGGGCGGCTTTCTCACATCTGCTCAGCATGTTGCTATGTGTTTGGTGCCAGTTGGAGGCTGGGCTGTCCTCTGACAGAGTGAGGCACAGAGTGGTGATAGTGCACAGAGACGCACCAGTACAATGTGTTGGCGACCTGGTCAGCTGGAGAGAACTCAGTGTCGGCCCACACATGTTTAAATACTTTTCATCTACATGCTCACACGGCTGGACACGCCATCCAGCAGAAGTAAAGATACAGTTTGTTCCTGATATTTCTACTTGGTTCATTGACAGAGCTATTTAGTTCTGCATGGGAAGTTGTAGCATGCTCGGGTAGTTTGCAAACACAAATGTATTCGCTGAGTGTGCCTCCTCTGCCCTCAGCTGTTTACTCCCTATCTCCGCCTTTTGGTTTAAATTGTAGTCAGAATTTTTTTGGTTAAGTGGTCCATGATACATGCTCACTGCAGGTTTGTCCAATTATTCCTCATTGAGAATGGAAGGGTGAGTGAGAGAGCAATGGAAATGTTGTGATAGTCCAGCTGTGGCCGTGTGGCGCAACAGAGAGAGAGCACAGCAGCGAGGAGGAGGAAGCACGATGAAGGAAACGTTTGTGGGTCGTCATCCATCAAACCACTTTGGAGCCTTGGATGACACAGACAATATGGTGGTTTGATGTTAGTGCAAAGGGTTGAACTTTGTGAAAATGTGGTATTTTCAGGTATCAGAGTTTATAAAGGGAAATGCTCCAAAAAACACCAAAAAAACTTGTTCATAATATCTTTGGGTTTTAAACTGTTGATTGAAGAAAAAAAAAATTAAGCCATCGTCTTTAATTGATCACTTAAGATTCACCTTACTTTTTATATTATTATATTTTATTTTAGAATTTCTCTTGACTGCTCTTGGATGCATTTATCTGTAGTTTTAGATTGAAGACAGACATAACACAGGGAATTTGTGTAACATCACATATTGAACACATGGCATTTCTGAGGATATTCCCCAGATCCCAAAACAATTTCTGGCTCCTTTGCAGTGGGGTAAGTTGATGGGGAATGCTAGAATAGTATATGATACACATGTGTGTTTTTCTTGTGTTGTGAAGTGATTTTTCCATAAAGTTGAAGAGCTGACAGTATATCAACCTCCGTGGTTCTACTTTGGACATCAGTGTTTTAAATACCAATGCAGTTCAAGACTAAACCAAGTCAAAGAGACTGGCACACACCTGAAAATGCAGATGATATCTCCATGGGTAAGCCCAGTGGAGCTGTCAGGCAAGGCACATACCACTGGTGTACCACCAATGGGGAGGTATCCAGAAAAAAGCCAAATGGAAACTTTCTCCAAATGGCTTCCAGTGTTTTCTAAGGAGAACACACACACGGACCACATGGGGAGGAGGTTAGTGTTTCATGGAGGTGATACGTCTGACAGTGACAGACTCTGCTTAAAATGTGTCAAGCCATTAAAACATGAATCTTTTTCATTGCTTTTACAAACTTTCCCTTACACAAATCAGTGAACTTCACATGATAATCATGTAGAACATAAGCAATTAATTGAGTATTCTGTTTAGTTTGCATATTAAACACGCATATGAGCATACACAGATACAAAATAGAGGCTTTTTTTCCTCTTTTTTGTCAACAGATTTCACTGAGATGCTTCTGAGTTTGGTTGTGTGGATTTTGTGGCCAAACTGTAATTTTAAAGTAGCTTACTGTCTTTACGTCCTTATAGAGACATGCTTTTATTTTTCAATTACTCCCAAGCAATTGGGCTCTGATAATCGATTAAAAACACCAAATATAATGTCCTGCTTTGTTTTATATTGTTGTAAACTGGTTAGACAAAATAAGTTCTGGAAAATTTGGGAATTTCTACTATATATATATAACCAATTGTCACAGCTAAAGTGTTATAGACCAAACAATTAATTCATTAAATTAAAAAAATAATGAATAGATTAATAGATAATTAAAATAATTCTTAGTTGCATTGTTAGTTTGCTTTGTAAACTGGAAGAAAAATGCATTGTTGAAATATTTGAATGACAACTTGAGGAAATAATTGGAAAATTAAATCTTACATTATGAGAGAAAGTACTAGTCTATGAATGAACTCTTGTTAGAGGATAACATAGATGTTATCAATCAACAATGTAACTGCAAAAACAGGCTACTTGCAGGACTTATTATTATATTTTTTATCCTGAGTATGTGTAATTCAGTGTATTTCTTTCCTTTTTTGTCTACTATGGGACAAAACTCTTTCTACCCATTTGCATTTTCAGATATTTGTGTGTGAAGGGTTGCATGCATTTTAAAATTAAAGATTATTTAACATAATCAGTCGTGCAAATCACTCTTTCTAGAACATAGACTTGATAACTAACTTCTTGTACAGGGCCACTCTTCTTTCGGCCTGTAGGTTATGGTGTTAGGATCCAGGGGTTACCAAAACAGGCAGCTGACAGGGAGAAATTGGGGAGGGGGTTAAGATGGAAATTACACTGGCCTTGTCATTCGCTACAGAGCCTAGGGCAGCAAGTTCTTCCTTGATGAAAACAAGTTGCTTCTCCAAATAACCTCCTTGTGTGGTTTAAGGTGTAAAGGTGAATGCCTTGAGAGACCACCATATCCCCTCACCCAGCTCAACCCATGCCACTGTTCAAAACAAGTCTGACCCATAGGCCCAACCTGCAATCCAAATAGACCTGCCCTTTCCAGACATTTCCTTCTGAGAGGTACGGCACATAGATGCATCTATTTCCTGTCAATTACATGCTCTGTGCTATGAAAGACCAAAGTACAGAACATTTCCTAAGACCTCAAGCCAAGATATACATCCAACAAATTCAATCTATAAATCTTTGACTGGAAAAATATAAATATAAGAAGATCGTCAGTGCAGCCATATGGTCCATACATGCAAAGAAATGTGGTTTGCAGCTTTCAGTGTGAGAGCACTTTATCATCATTTGGTTTGTGCACATGCCGTGAAGGTACACAAGTGTATTATTACGGCCTAAGCCTGTTTTTCACATGCTGAATTCAAACAGTTAGGCACATGCTCTAAATGAGAAGTCTTATCCTACAATAATAAGCACATAATGTGGACGAGTGGAAGGGGGCTCCTTAAATTATGGAAGAGGCTTGAATGATGACCCAAGGTCAAGGTCAGAGGCCAAATGTGAACAGAGCAGCTGAGATTGAGGGTTACTATGTCAGTATGCTTGTGATGTTCATGAGTTATCACTTGTCTGGAGTTCTTGTTTCATGTTTTGATGTTGTACTGTGGTGTAATTCAATTACTGAACTCTTTGCCCTTTGTCCTGCTTGTAAATGATAATGAAAGACATCCTACAGAACATGTCACGCATGCCTGGTTAATGATGTCTCATTCTTACAAATTCTGAGAACAAATGCAGAAATCATAAATGTCACACCTTTTCAATGCTTTTTGTCCCCAAATCATTATGGAAGTCTTCACCTTTGATTCTGCATTTTATTGTGAGTCAAGATGTTCTACCTCCACCAGGAAAACTGAAATCAAACAAGCTTTTTATGAGTTTCTAGGTCAGCACATGTTCTCAATCCCCAATTTAGGGAATTATGACAAACAAACATGGTTTCCTACACAGCTAGCCGTAAACAAATATTATTTTTGTACAACTGAACACATTTAAAGCCCCTACACAACTACTGTCCACCCACACAGTTGCTTTCACTTATTTTGCCCAATTACTGTCAAGACTGTGAGGGCATGTACAGACAATGCTTGATTGACATCTTTAACACTCTCATGTTAGTTTTGCCACACCTGTTGGGAAGGGGCAACAACTTAACTGTTCTCACTGGGTACAAAAATGGTCATGGTTTCTCTCCATTTCAATTTGGCACAGGAACAGCACATGACCCTCATGGCTCAGATTAACGGTATGTAAACAAAATATCATATGAAAGTCAACACCATGGCAAGCAAGGAAGACCAGTAAACACATGGTTTAACGCTGATTTCAAGTAGAACAGGCACTGTGCTCTCTTATGCAACACTTGCAAATTGCCAAAGGAATATACAGTGTTTAAACCTGCATTCATTCATTTTCTTGGCCACTTGGGGGCAATACATCAGTGTAAACACAACACTAACATATTAAGGGGTGTCACCCTGATTCACCATCATTTTAGCTCTATGTTGATCTTGTCCAACTCCTGAGAGGGAACATCTTCCTCTCCAGCTGCTAAATGTGTCACCAGCTAATCATTAACTTTGTCAGCTGTTTGGTGCTGAACAGGTAGGTAGGAATTCATCTTTTTCATTGAAAACAGCTGGTTGCTTCTGAAATTACACAGATGAGAGCAGTGAAACTAGTCCAATTCCAATTAGATAACACTGCTATCGGGTGGAAACTACATATTTTGTTTTGGACATACTAGATTTCCAACAGTGGCCATAATTATCAACACCAAGAGTAGAAGAACAACAACAACAAAAGTGCACACAGTTTTTTCCTATCATTGAGAGCCCCTTTCTGTTCAAGGGCCCTTGCCCAGATTGCCCATATGGTAGATAATGTTTATTTCATGCTGTAAGAATGACACACCACCCAGCCTGTCTGTTTCTGTTTTCTGCCAAGTTTGTTTGCAATTTCAGGCTGAGGCGCTGATTTATTTGAGCCTCTAGTTTGCAGCAGAGGTGCACTTGGATGAGTGGCCATGGCCACTTGCTCTTCAATTAAGTAGGGTTTCCATTCTTATTAGTTAAGTGTTTATTAGCTACATTAGCTCTGCAAAATGTCAACCTGAACTTGGCCTTCCACCTGGAAACTGGTACCTGCAAAAAGAAACAAAAAAACAACAAAAAACTTTTCTGTGTCCATGTTTCTTCTACTAAGGTAGTAAGGATGAAAAGATTCAATCCCACTTTTGAAAGTTACAATTTGACCATCAAAGAAAACAACATGAGAGCGGTAGATAATAAACTTTATTTATAGAGCACTTTAGATGTCAGGTGCTTCTCTTCTATTTCAAAAATATTCAACATATAGGTTTATAGATATTAGAAAAGCCATGTTCAAAACCCCATAAAGAAAATTTTAGGGCCTACAGAAGAGAAAAACCACATCACCTCTTCCCTACCATGTCTTGTGAAGCAGTGAGCTTCTTCTTTCACTCTGTGTGACTTTCTTTGCATAAGCTTTAAGGCTTCTTGGGGATAGAGACTTTGGAAGCTCTGTGACTGTGTAAAAATCTTTGTGAGACCATCCAAGGTGGACTGAACGGCTGTATCGCACAACTGCTGGCAGCAAGACCCTCTGTCTAGACACCCAGCCAGATGTCCGGCAGCTACAGACAAACATTGCCATCTAGTGTAGGAATGAGCTCTCAGAGGAGCTCATACCTTCAGCATCTGTTTGCTGTAAAGGACCACAGAGATCTGTATGTCCCAACTCAGTACAACAAAAAAGGGATCTGCCACTCATCCAAGTGCACCTCTGCTGCAAACTAGAGGCTCAAATAAATCAGCGCCTCAGCCTGAAATTGCAAACAAACTTGGCAGAAAACAGAAACAGACAGGCTGGGTGGTGTGTCATTCTTACAGCATGAAATAAACATTTGACCTGTGCTTTGTGGCCTCCTGTGGGTGTTTTGAAGCTGAAACACTCAATGCATGTGTTTGATTTTTTTTTTGTTTTTGTGTATGCATGACTGTGGTTGGTAGAAACCTTCAGTACACCAATCTAAACCTGTCAGATTGCTTTCAACAAACAAATGCAAAATTAGTTGGTTGACTAAATTGAAGACAATTTGATGCCATAAGAGTGTACCGCCTTTCATTTCTCTAGCAATATCTCCTCTCTTTGCTGCAAGGCAACAAAACTGTGCACAGAGAATAGAATAATACTTGAAAGGAAATAGTTGCTGCTCAAAATGTGTTAGATAAAATCTGTACAAGGCCAAATCTAAACAAGCAAGTGACTTCCTGAAGTCCTTAAATTTTTTGACATTGTATGGAAACATTCCCACACTCAGCTGATATATGTTAAATATCATTACCTCAAAAAAAAATATAGCAGCATATTTTCTGCTGAAGAAGTAAAGCACAGACCAAAAGGATCTGCAGAAGATCATGTAAATTGAGAAATTCGGCAGCTCAGTCCTGGCCTGGGCATCTGTCCCTGAATCATATGACAGGAATGCCGAAATCGCTGCCACCTTTTCCTTCCTGAGCTCTTTGCCATCCCTTTGATTTAATTTGGTTTGCGTTTTTTGGACAAGAACTGCAGTTCCTTCATCATGGCAGAGAGCCGCTCCGAGAACAGAAATGCTGTGTGTGAAGCACCTCTCAAAACAGTCTTACATAATGTCAACACAATTATGGACATTAAACTCTGATGGCTACAAGTAAATTCAAGGGCAGTGGGCCAAAACTTTTTTCACTGCTTGATCTGAAGGCTTATATGACAGGCTGGAGGGACACAGGAAAAGGCAAATTAGGGAGTAAGGTTGATTGGTTTTAGCATGTTCAGTAGCGTGTCCTCTCAATCTCTTGATAAGAGAAAGTAGCAGATTAGTTTGCTTGTTTGTTGTTTGGCCCCAAGGGAAGTAGCTATGTGCTTCAACTTGTTAATGGCTTCCACTGTTTCACACTTTGCAAAATGCTTTATCTTGGCTTTAGATTCTTAGAAATCTGGCTGTGTAGACTTAAAGACTGTGTAAAGTGAATTCAAACATTTTCTTCTAAACACATTAAATAGGTCATAAATGTATTTCTAAAAAAGGTGTAAAAAGCATTTTAACCATTTAGATTTAGATTGGCATAAACACGCCCCTGCTGCTGTAGTGATATAAATACATTCAGCGCACACTACTATTACTACGGTCTACAGTTAGCCAGTTAGCTGCTGAGTTAGCCGCCGAACTGGCCACTGAGTTAGCGGACATGCTAGCCATCTAGCAAGCCGCAGAGTTAGCCATCAAGCTAGTAGCCAAGCTAGCAGCTGAGTTATTTCTTATATACAGTCTATGGTTAGTAGCAGAAAGTTCTCACACGTGGCGTCCATGTTTCGGGTAGAGGTGGTGACTTTGATTGACAGGTGACACTTGGTATGGGGCGGGGTTTCAGCGAACTCAGCAGGCTCAACTTTGAAGCCTAATTTCATAAATTTGGCGATTTTTTTAATCATTCAAATTTGGCAGGGTGGTTAACAACACACTTTTCTGTGGTATGTCAAACTCAGAACACATATTTATTCTTACTTTACACAGACTTTAGTTTAGTTAGCAGTCCATTTCTTAGAAAGATATTGTAGGTGTTTACAAAATGGCCAAGGGGAGACAGTGTCTGTTCAGGGGTTGCAGTCAAATATTTTATATCATTGTTTATAACTTGGACAGATATTAAGTATAGATATTCCATTTTAAGTGTGCTATAAAGTATGCCTAGTGCTATGAATGTGAATTTGATAATTTACATGCAGTTTATGTGAACTTGGGACCCTTATTTTAATTCTCAGAAATACAGAAGGAATGCTTTTTTTTAACTGGCTGAGGGTTAATGATTAAATCTTCTTCAATGTTAAGATAAAACATCTCTATGCACATCTGCTGCTGTATATTACAAAACCACCACTCTGAGGTAAACAAGGAGTCAAAACAATACTATGGCCATGTACATCTAATCCAAGTACTGTAAATAGCCATTGTCTCTGAGACTGTATAGTTTGACATGTGTGCATCTGTCAGGCTGTATGACTGTAATGTTTTCAACAACAGATTATTCAAATATATTACTTTATGATCTGAAAAGTAACTAAATAGTAAATAAATGTAGTAGTAAAAGTAGTCTACAATATTTCCCTCTGAAAAAGTAGAGTAGTACAAAGTAGCATAAAAAGTAGAAAGTAGCATAAAATGGAAACACTTAAGTAAAGTACAAATATCTCAAATTTGTACTTAAGCACAGTACTTTAGTAAATATACTTACTTAATAAACATAGTATTCACATCCCACGACTGCCTTTGATTCCAGACTTATTCTTTAAGAATTCTTCTTTCTGAATTTTGTTGAATGCTAAAGGAAAGTGTTGTTTTGTCAAGCTACGTCATATGATGGTGCCTTAAATTATGATTCTTTAGACTACTGCTGCACAACAATATTTACCAAGATTTGACTAAATCTAATTATTCTCCCATCAAACTGACTGGAAGATTGTGTTTGGATGCCGTCAATACATACCAACAGCACAGTTTCAATTTCTCTCACTTGGGTTTATTTTCATTTGTATCCTCAAGAATTTGGTATGTTTGGGTTGGTACGTTCAGCCCCACTTTGATTCCTGGATTTGCCAAAACAGAAACAGCCGCCGGCCATTTTCATTTCTGCGGCTGTCTGAGGAACGAGCCAGCCGTGATTTTGAACAAGGTAATTGCAGTTAACGTCCAAAATAAAGGAAACAGCAACATTAAGTCTTTCAGTTGGGTGTTGGACTGCTATGATCTCCCTCAATGTGCCTTGGCATGGAGCGTTTTGCTTGTCATTGTGTAACATTTCTATTGCAACTGTTGACATTTTCATCCCTATCAATTGCCACTCAAGGCCTGTAGACGCAATATCGTCCTGGGAAGATTCCACCTCCGTCAAGATAGAAAATTCTTCCGGTGATGGAGGCAATCACTCAGAATTGCAATGTATTTTTTGGCATTTACATTTACCCCGATAAGTGTTTCAGTATCTACAACATGCCAGGAAATGTTCCTCCTTTATAACATAACAGAGCAGCCAGAACCACTTACACTTGTGAACTGAAGGATGTTGTGAAGGGGAAGGATCAAGAGTGCACAGCAGTCTTATGTGGTGACATAGAACACTCACTCAATAAAGGCCTTCATATAAGATACAATGGATTGTAGTAAAGCTTTTTGATGATTGTCATGCAAATAAAGAGAGAACTTCATATTGCACAATTTTAATGTAATATTTCAACACTGTGGAAGTATTTTTTTTACATTTTTTTTAATTTATCACTTTACTCAAAATGTGTGATGATGGGAACTCATTCCAAAACCTTCATTTAATAAATACAAATCAATTTTCTCACTCTTTTTGTGGTTGAGTGAGTTTGTCTTTGAGCAGGCGTGTCAACACAATAATGCTGACAGCAAACGTTTCTTTTTTTTGTTTTGGTTTGTGCTCAGACAAACTCAGAAGACCTAAACTGCCAATATCCGTCCATAATTTATACATCGCTCAAGGCCTTGCAGCAAGGAGAATTTGATGACCGTAAAACTCAGTGACTCTGAGGTCAATTCATGAATTATTCTGTTCCAACCAAAACAAAATAAAAAGCAAACTCAAATGAAAGCAAAAATGGATTTATATTAATTTTGTTATTTCCTTTTTCAATAACATGTACTGTACATATCAGATTTTTGTTGCAAGTTGTCATGCACAATTCTTCTGAAGCCACTTCATTAAATGGTAGAGTGGTGAAACCATAAATAACTCACAGAGAAATGCATTGTGATACTCTGTTAAAACAGGTGTGACCTAATCAGCAGTACTCACACCTTTAGACATTTTCATGTTTTAAAATAATGAACTTCATCGCAATTAAATGCAAATATGCCAAAGATCTAAATAAAAAAAGACCAGTGGACTTGAGAGATGGACTTCGTCTCTCCTGTGACTGTTTATGTTGCAGGGAGAGCAAGAGCCAAAGATTTCTTAAAAACCCGACCACATTGGAGATGTGAGAGGCTAAACAAGAAAGCATTGTCTTCTTGGCGGGTTGTTAATTCAGTTGTGTAACTTGTTTGTTCCTGTTTCCTATTTTAAGGAACATTGCTTCGGGTTTGGATCATTTGACTGAGTACAAAAAGTGGGTGATCTGTATGGAAAGAAGTCCTGTCAAAGGCAGAAGTTCACATTGTCTCACTTACAGTACTGGTATTGCAACATTTTGGGTTTAACAGCTTACATCAGGTGTAATCAGAAAACAATAAAGCGTGCAGAAGTTTTTCACTCTCACATTCAGGTGTGCAAAAGTATAGTTTTAAATTATTTGGACAGCATCCACCTCTTCTTAAAGGTGGTTTCTGATCACACATAATTATATTTTACATCTTACTAAACCAAAACTCTTTCATTTCCAAATTTAGAGTATTCTTAGGTATTCAAAAGAGAATTTATTTGTGTGATTTGGAAGAAGTGAAAAATAAGTCTTATTTTCCTCTGTATTGTAAATACTATGATGACTATGAAGTGTCTGTTTTGTGTGAAATGGCTCAGTTCAGTTAAGTATGTTATCGATTGCCAGTGTACAGATCAAAAACGAGTCTGTGGTTTGCTAACTTTGCCTCAAAAATTTGAAAAATAAATAATTAAATAATCTATTTAATTCATCTTTATTTTGATTTCTCCAATACCTCATACAATATAAGTTTTGGGAGTTTTATTTGAAGATCTGAAAATCTGACTGTTTGGGTCTTCAGTTTTGAACTTTTTGTGGTGTCACTTGAAAATGTACTGATTCTGGATCTGATTTGTATTAATTTATGATGTTTTGTAAGGCAATCCAGGCTGGGCTCAGTTGTACAAACAAAAAAACACATAATTCATTTATCATGTCAAACCAGACAAACTGCATTTTTCAGATTATAGAAATGACAGAAATTCCAAAAATATATGAACTGCAGATGTCGATTGTTAAAAGAGGCATTTTAAAGTGTATTTGTAGTGTTACTGTAACTCAGTAGTTAAAGGACCGGTCCACAATTTCAAAGTCTATCTTGAAACAAGAGTCAGATGCCAATATAAGCACTGAAACTTGCTATAATTATTCCTCCTGTTCATACTTGCCATTAGATGAACAGGCTCTGAGAGCATTTCTGATAAAACACAGCAGCCTCAGAAAACCTAGGAGTCTTCTTTGACCAACACCTGCATTAGCTTGTTGCATGCTGCACATTACATGTAAATAAAATGGTCCAATCCTGCACATCTTTCAACTACGAAACATTGCAAAATCAAATCTGTATTTCTTGTTTGTTTTTTTGCAGTGCAATTTTAATGGCACTTTTTGGACACTGCGTATTTTATTATTATTTATTATACCTACATATATTTGTTTTATTAGTAGGCCTACAACTTTTTAGTAATAGATTTTTAGTCAATTTTCCATTTTTTTTCTTTTCTATCTATCTATCTATCTATCTATCTATCTATCTATCTATCTATCGACACACTTGAAAATTGTGAACATATCCTTTAAACGTCCCAGCACACCTGCGTTACAGACTACAGGGCACTAGATGGCGCCGCGGTGCGCTGCTGTGTGTCTTAATGTCCAGCAGTCGTCGCTAAAACTCCAATTTTCTTTGCCAAAATCAATCCCACAATCCCCACACACCGGCGGTGTATTCATTTGAATGGTCAAAACTCAAATGCTAGCGATCCTGCAGACAGAAGTTGTTGTTGAGTTTAACCAGATTTTTTCACATTTGGGATTTTACACACCCGCGGAGACTTGAAGACATTTGACAGAATGGATCGGTTGGTATTTAACTCCTGGTTTAAATCGTTCAAATGATTTCTGGAGCACCATTATTCAAGCCATATGTTCCTGGAGTTGTTAGACGAGCTAGCCTGTTAGCTAGCACTTAGCGGCCCAGCTTGTCAGTGTCTACGTGATAGTCGAGCTCTAGGCTAACAGCTACAGTTGGCTAACTGTGGCTTTTAAGTTAGCTCGCTACATAAGCTAGCTCACTTAGCCGAAGGACGTAACGAAATGCAGTGTTGTACTCAAAACGTTTGTTACCTCATTTAGTAGCACGCAAAGAAAAACGTGCTAGTGCTATTTAAACCAACAGATAGTCACATTTACAGCATAATGTTGCAGCTCAGTTAGCTAATGTTAAGGCTTGTATCGCAGCAGCCAACGCCTTTGACTCAAAAAAACAACATGTTTATCACATTTGAACGTCCAGTCTTTGAGAATCACACTGCAGCTTGTGCTCTGTATCTTAGCTACATAGCAAGACGTTATCAGGCCATGAAAAGTAACTGTGACTTATTGTCGCTGCTGAAAGCGGAGCTGTGTGATTACTAACTTACCCTCCCAATTGTTTGTCCAACAGTGTCCCTTATTATGGCAGCTGGTAAGCAATGGGATGTCTGTAAGGTCAAACAGAATAAAACCAATGGCCTTCTGCGATCTTGCCTGCATCTTTCTGCTGAAAAGAACATGAAGCAGGTACGGAGAACCATATATCATTGCTTATTATGTCAACAGTTGTCCAGTTTGTCTGTGAAATCCTGATGACTGTGAAGTGACAGTGCAGTGCTGCTGTTGTAGTAGTAGTGCAGCATGTAGTGGTGGCCTCATCCCCTATCCTTTTGTTTTAGGTGGATATTATAAATAAGGAAGAATTAGATAAAGAAAGGTGAGTCTCTGATCTTCATCTGTGGGATTCATCTAATCATGATCACTCACTCACTGTCTGTGTCCCGCAGATAATCCCTCTCAGTCACTGGACCATTTAAGGCACCTTTCCATAACCATTGTCACCATTATTACTATGTCACCGGCTTTGAATTTTATAATTTATTTTCTTTTTTTTTAAACCAAGCTAACTCGCCTTTGCATGTGACCCGTGTCGACTCTCCTTTCAACAGATTCCAAGTGCACAGTCCAGGCAAAGCGAAGCGATTGTCATCTTGCAAGAGGAAGGGTTTCCCATCGGTGGAGGTGGGCTTGAAGCTGCACCGCAAAACATCCAATGTAGGCCGTGCCCGTGACCCCGGCATGGCCAACAAAGAAAATGAGCTGACGTGCTCCGATGATGTGCGGGGCATTCACTACAATGACAACTGCGGGCTCCCTGTGAACTCTGCAGAGGCCTCCAAGATGGCAGGGGCCAGCTCCAAGTACAGCGACTTTACAGAAGTGAGAGACTTAGCCGAGCTGTAGCTCATATTTAAAAAATGTTTGCAAATGAATGCCTCTCTGCTGTGCAATGTCAAGGCATTTAATTTTTGCATGGGTTTGATTTGGGTTTTTTTAAGTGCTGCACTGTAGCAAACAATGAATTCCCTCTTTGTATTTGTGTGTAGCTATCAAAGGATCATGAAGCTATGACTCACGTCCTTTTCGGAAGGAACCTTCGACTTAAAGTAGCCCAAACATTATGGCGAAGAAATGCCAGTGAATTAGTGGCCTATCTAATAAGGTAAAACACTGACCACTTCTACAGCGTTTTGGTACATTTTGCTCAATGCTAAATGCAGGATAATAATACTTCATATATTTGCTTTCCTAGAATTCAAGACACAGGGGTGCTGCTCGACTGCTTACCTGTCTTAACAAACAAGTGAGTCTCACAATTTCTCCCTTTTCTTCAATCATTTAGCTTCAACTGTATCGGCTTGCAGATCTGTATTAAAGATTAATGTGGCATAATCTAAATGATGTTTTGTGGCATTGCCTTCAAGTAAATGTAGACCTAGAGTATTGAGACCTTATGTGATATAATAAAAAGTTTTAAAAAAGACTGATTAAATTATAATACACAAGATTACAGGATGACAGCTTGTTTTGATCTTACAACAGTCAGCAAGCCTGAGTCTGCTAGAGTCAACTATTGGAACTCAGTTGTGTTTTTTCTCTGTATGCCTATATCACCAGTAACCAGCTTTCTTTACTTTGTTGTGTGTCTGTCTCAGTCTTCAAACTGAAGCACCATGTTTATCACTTGGATGCTGCGTTGACCTCATGCCCCAAGTGAAAATGATTCTTGCCAGTAAATATGAAGAGTAAGTGTCACTGAGTGTCTGCGTTAATGTCAAGTGATCCTCTGCCTGTCTTTGACATTACATCGACTAATCAAAGGCAAGTAGATTTGCTGTTTTAGTCTCAAAGACGAATCTTCAGACATCCAAGAGGCTTCAGCCAGTCTGAACAACTAATAAACCAAACTGAAAATCTACTTTTGAACTGAGAATATTTATTGACATCTTTGACATGATAATTTTACTAACTGGTTGATTGATTTTTCCTTTTTCTTTTTTTTTATATAGACACATAATGGTGGGTTTACACTGGGTTCAATCCATCATCAGGAAATGGTGGCCAGAGCTTTCAAAAAATGAGAAAAGACTGCGGGACAGTTGTTCAGAAGACAGGTGGGCACTGCATTTTATATACAACTAAATAGATACTCCTATTAAATTACCAAATCTTAAAGGTCACTTACAGCTATTTTTTAAACCCTGACATCTTGGTTTTTGTAGTCTGGCTGTGATATTAGAGACACATTTCTGACAGTGACTTAAAGGAGATACATCACGCTTTTTGTTATTTTCTCTGATTTATATGCTCGAGGTAAACATATGTAAAATGCTCCCTGCAAGTGAAAAGCTCAGACTTCCACTGCTCTGAACACTTCATCTGCAAAGTTGTCTCTGTTTCCTCCCCATGATTACATCAGATTGTAATGACGGCCATCTGTTGGTAGCCTTTGTTACTAAGGTTGTTCCTGTTGTCCACTCACATATTTCGGATCAGATTCAGGCTCGGACATTACAGATGTATTTGAGAAGTTTCCTTTCCAAGCTACCATTTGTTTTTCAAACACTAAATTACACAAAGATATTCCAGAATATAAATATAGACCTGAAAATGTGCATGACTCTTCCCCCTTTAACTGTAACATGTACTTGACTGTAAAAGCTGCAGACCAGTACTATAGAAAGCAACCAGGGGAAACTAAAAACTGTCCTTTTTATAAAGTGTCATTGTGTGATTCACTCCATCACTCTGTTTGTTTATGGATTGGAATGCACAGTGACCTACTAATATAATATACTATACTATATTATGCTTCCTGTACTTTGTACTAATACTTAACTATGCCGTATAAAACACACCTGACTGGCATACAAAGCGATGTGTTGCCTGCTTTCATTTTCTTCAGCATTCATAGGCTCAAAGCAGATATACTTGCATGTTGATTACACCACCACAACCAGACTTCTTTCACCACTGAGTGTACAAACAGCTGCAGCAGTAAGATTTTTTTTTTCTTTTCTTTTTTTTTAAATGATGAATTAAATATGGCACAAAAGCTTTGATTTTTTTCATCCTTTCTAGTGCCTGGTAATTTTACCTACTTGTGCTTGATGGTAAACAAAGGAGGTGAATGTGGTTTTTTGTTGTTGCTGTTTTTAAAGTATAATTTCACCCATTTTAAAAACCTTCATCTGCCTTAGACCAGAATATTAACTCTGCTGTCACGATGTGGATAAAAAGATATTGAATTGTAATCAACTCAAATATATGACTTCCAGCTTCAGAAGATATTTGTTAAAATCATGTACATTTCTGATAGCAGTTGGCATTCATTTGCATCAGCAAAGCTCTTGGTAGGGGTGGAAGAGAGAGTGGGTTGGGGGGGTTCTACAGTCAGAGTGGGGGGGGTCATGTGCACACTTGCTGTTATAGTAATGCTTGTATGTGCATTGCAGGAATATTGAAGTCATGAAGCAGCGGCTGAAGGACTTGTGGAAGGATGGTGCCCGGTTGTGTTTGGTTCCTGGATCTACGGGAGAGATGGCAAAGGTGAGAAGATGCCATTAATGCAAAGTTTATTAGCAAGTAATTTTAAATGCCATTTGTCAAAATTTGTATAAAAGGGAAATGTGACAATGTTGTTCATATACTCAGTGTCAACCTTAGATTTTTTGGATTGTATTTATTAATTCATGCTTCAAGTGGAAAACACTGAAAAGATGCAGAATTTAAATAAAAATGTAAAAACAGAGAGGCAACATTTAAAAAATGTGTTTTACATAATGTTACAACACTGCTAAAAACTGAGTGGGCTCAGATTGCCATTAAGAATATGTGAGGCTCAGACTCTGATCTAATACATATTTGAAAGTTACAGAAAATTATGATTTAAATTTAAGAGGTTACTTCCTACACAAATAGCAATCTCCACACCTAATCGTCTACTTCAAAATTGTCTTTTTAGAAGGCTAGTCTTGTGAAATAAAATCAAAAAGTCTATTGTGTATTTTCTCTAATAGAAACGGAATTACAGTAATTTCAGCGTCTTTCTGTAAAAATTTCCAAAACAACATCTTGTCCAGTAGTGTTAGCAGACTGTACAGGTGTTTCTGCTGTCTTTTCTGGCCTCTTGTTGATTTTGGGTGGACACCACCAACCACTCCCATCCTATAAAGAAACCTCTGCAAGCTGGATAGTATTAGCAGTAGTAACATAGGTTTCTAGGCTGTATTGTGGTTACGGTTCATTTGTTTCCAGCTTCACATCCTGTTTCATGCTGCAACGCATCAAGCCATGAAAGAAAAGTCTGATGCCATTCATGAGACCTGTTGAAGGAAATAGTTTGACTCATTTAAAGTTTTAAGTAATAGTTGCAGAAAGCCAAATGAACACATTTATGGTTAGTGTTGGCAGAGTAATCTTGTGTCTTGTGCTGTTTGTAACTGGAAAAACACATTGAGTATAAATGTAGATACATGTTGGGACTGATTAATTCATTCTGTTGTAAAACTAAGATCATTTGAATGCATGCAGGATGTTTGACTAGCTGTGAAAAAAACTAATATTGTCTTCTCTTCTTGTCGCAGGCCATCGAGGCTTATCTTTCACAGCTGCCCTGACAGTTGTCAACGTAACACTCTTGAGGATGTGACCACTACTGCCGGATCATGGCTGTGTTTTGAACTGATAATGATGCCAGAGAAATGGACTGGTTCATTCTGCCCCTCAAACTCGACACCTCCTAACTGGGACTGATAACAACACTTCAGACTCCTTCAGTTAGAGCTGGAGACACTTAAGAAGGGGCCAGGAGAGCTTTTCTGCTAAACAAAAACAAACAAACATTTTAAAAAAAGAAGAAAAAAACACAGCAAATGACTGCTTCACATTGAAGTGGACCGTCTTGTGAAGGGGCATATAGCTGACCTCCATGAGACTGGATGTACGTCGCTCTATGAAGTGCCAAGCTCTTTGTCTCTCACTACACCACTCTTTGCCATGGAATGCAAATGCACTTGTGGATGTAATGAATGCTCCGCTGTTTTGATGTTTTTTTTAATCCTGGGTTCTTTGGAATCAGGAACTTGAATCTGCAGCAGTCTTAAGTTATTAGAGCTCCTCTTGTTTTCATTTTTGCCTCCTTATGACATTTGACTGTATAATGTAAAATGTAAAAACAAGTGATTCTTTTAATCTTCTTTTAAATAAATTTGATAAAAATCTAATTTTTTGATGTTCTTATTGTGTTTTACATACATAAACAGATAGTCAACATGATTTATTTTTACAGTGTTAGCTAGTATATTGTAGCAGAGAAAATCTTAATTAATCTATTAAGGGGAAATTTAAATGGCTTATATAAATTGGATTGGTGCACATTGCTTTAAAAATGTTAATAGTACATTATTACACCACAATTGTGTTTAACCTAACAGCTAATAGCTAAACAACTAAAGCAAACTTGTTCAGTAAGCCATCCAATGTGCCCAAACTAGTTTTTGAGGGTTTTTTCCCCCTCAAAATTGCATTCAAATTAATTACCTTTTAACATGTGGAATAGTGTAACTGGAGGGTACAATGAAATGACACATGGTTTCCTCAGTTTGAAGGAAACATAATCAAAGGAACTACTTTGTAAAAGAAAATATTAACATTTTGACAATATTCACGGTAGAATAAATCCTGGGAAGTTAACATTCCAAATGTAGAATGACATCTTTTACAGCTTCAATTTATCTTTATAAGGTTGAAGATAACGCTGATGATTTTTTTATTTGTTTATTTTGAAAGAGTTATGAGTGAGTCACTTCAACAGGAAGTACATCTCCCAGGAACGAGACCTGTTATTGTCGGTTTGTACAATAAAGTTGAAGGGTTTTTTTTACGTGACGTCAGGCTCTCCGCAGAGACAGCTGAGCTCAGTCTTCCGCTGTTTCTCCAAACTGCTCCCGGATACATGTTGAGGCACATATAGCTAGATTACATTTTAAATTAAACAACAAAGACAGGCGACATGTTGCACAGGGGAAAAGTACAGCTGTTATGGCTTTTCATGCAGGCTGTGCTCGTCGTGGTGCAATGTTTCACCGACATGGACACTGGGCCTGGCGCAGGAGTATCCACGCAGACCAACGGAGATCGCTTTAAAATCGAGGGGAGAGCGATAGTCCCCGGGATTAAAACACAAGACTGGGTCTCCTCAGCTCGGGTCTTAGTGGAAGGTGAAGAATACGTGGGATTTTTGAGGTGAGAAAACATCCACAGTTATACTGTTTACGTGGGCTAACTAGCATTAGCATATCCGGCGAAGCTAAACGGTTGCCTAAGCTACTATTGATGGTAGCTGGCAGGTGCTGACTCTTGTACGAAATTAAAAGCTTAAATGTGTAATTAACTTCTGCCAACCGAAACAACAACACTGTTAGGTATTTATGAATGACTTGTCACTAAAATTAACTGGTTCATTTCCTTGTGAGGAACGTCAAGTAACGTTAGCTGAACCTGTTAGCATAACAAACCTCAGTCACAAGAGACGAGACTGTTCTTACACTGTCACCCTGAGGTACAGTTAAGTCACAGATGTCACACTTAAAAAACACAATACTGCAGTGGTAGAGGAGGTATCTTTAAGTAAAAGTACCTATATTTCAATATAATAATTGTCCTATACGTAAAAGTACATAAGTATTATGAGCTTGGTGTAGTTAAAGTATTACAGTAAAAGTACTGCAGTATTACAGTAAAAGTAGTGGTTTGGTCCCTCTGACTGATATATTATTATATGACATCATTAGATTATTAACAGTGAACAACAGTGGGTCCACAGATAAATGTGAGGGGTCATGAGATGATTAATGGGAGAGGGAGGAAGAAAAAAGTACTGTTACACAATATGTTTTTTCACTTTTTCTCTAATGCATAGTTATACAATGTATAAATTGCACAGTAGTGGACTGAATATAAAATAATTGTATTTTTAAAATAAATTGTATTTGCAATTACAGTGCAACAGCATGCATGTTTAAAGGGCCCCAACTTAGAGAAGACCTGAAACGTTTTCTTGTACCAACAGTCCACATCCAAACGAGATATTCCACTTACCGTCATAGAAGAATAGTAAAGAAATCAGCAAATATTCATATTTAAGAAGCTGGAATCAGAGAATTTGGACCCCCCCCCCCCCCCCCCTTTCCTTAAAAAGTCCAAAATTTTTGGCAACAAATTGTTTAATTGACTGATCATTGCACATGTCATAGACGAGGCCTTGATTTCATTTTATTGTATGAAAATAACCAAACCTTTTTGAATATAGGTCCTCTTTTCTCAGACAAGACCTCTCCTCAGCCCTCAACCTCAACCCAGATATACCTTTTTTTTCATCTTTACTAATTTTATTGTGTTACCATCTCTTGTTGCAGAACTGATGGGAGTTTCGCTGTAAACGACGTCCCTTCAGGATCTTACGTTGTGGAAATCGTGACCCCGACTTACAGATTCGAGCCAGTACGTGTTGATATCACATCCAAGGGTAAAATGAGGTAAGATCTAACTACTGGCAAACATTTAAATAATGTTGTCACATGAATTACCCTGTTACATTCATCAGAACAATTTTGTCCGGAGGCATCTTGTTGCTGAGGTAACCATGTGTCATTTTACAGGGCACGTCTTGTGAACCACATCAAGACTTCAGAAGTAATCCGCCAGCCATATCCTCTCCAAATCAGAGCTAGTGGCCCTCATAGCTATTTCATGAAGAGGGAAACCTGGGGCTGGACAGACTTCCTTATGAATCCAATGGTAAAAAAAAAAAAATCATTATTCATCACGTGTAATGCATGTTATTGCTGTAATAGAAACCAACTTATTGAATTATTTCTGTTATCCCATTTCATTGTATAATCAAACCATACTCTACTTATCCTTTGAAATTACTTTTTTCACATCATACCAAAAGATGTTCATCCCTTATTCATGTAGTGTAAATTGTTCTCATATTTTTCAAGTGTCAACCACACAGATGTTTATGTGTTGTGCTTCCGACTCTGGTTTAAATTTACTGTCATTGTTGCTCCTGTAGGTTATGATGATGGTTCTGCCCCTGCTGATTATTGTCCTGCTGCCCAAGGTGGTCAACACCAATGACCCAGAGATGAGAAAGGTAAAAAAAAAACCCAAATGAAACACAGGAGTGTGGGGTATAAATGAAGTGTCATGTGATGTCTCTGAGTTGTATAGGATTCATTCTGGCAGTGCAAGATCATGAAAGAGTAGAGTTAATATATATCAGTAGGCAAAGGATACCCTAGTATAACTGTCAGTGAAATTAGTTTTTTTTTTAAAGGATTTTTTTAAAACAGTGAGGATGATCAGTCTGTCCCTATCCTTCAGTTCCTGACAGCTGTTTTTTTTCACAGGAAATGGAGCAGTCCATGAACATGCTGAACCCCAACCCCGAGCTTCCCGACGTCTCTGAGCTCATGACCAAACTTTTCTCTGGCTCCAAGGGCTCCAGTAAGGCAAGCAGCAGCAGCAGCAAGGGTACCAGGCTGGCTGCCAAGCGGAGGTAGTACTGCAGACGCCTCCTTAATCTGCATAAAGAAGCACGAGTTAATGCCATGGAAGCAAGATTTTTAAGTGTCATTTTTTTTTTTCTTTTTTCGGGTCTATTGTACAGTTTTTCTTTATAAACAGATGTTGAGTGCATCTTGATTCCTTATATACTATTGGAGAAAAAAAAACAAAAGTACGAGTTTTTTTTTTTTTTTTTTTTTCATACTGCACTGATAGAAATTTCTTTAAAAACTCTGCAATATCTGTTCATTTGCTCTTTACTTATACTACTCATCATCTCTATTTTCTGTGCTAACCCTCCAGTGTGCATTTCCACTGCTGCTAATTCCACTACCTGAAAGGAAACATATATACATATTCAGGGTTTTGTTTTTTGGTTCTTTTTTGCAATTTCAGTAACACGACTGTGAATGAAGAGAAATTGAATTTTAAGACTGATAAATTCTTATTTAAAAAAAAAAAGCCTAGATAAATAAATTGCAATGGTATATAACAACTGTGTTTTATTTCAGATCATATTTGTTTGAAAGCGAGCACATGGCCTTCTCATTTTATTTGAATTTGTGTCTACTGTTTGGCCAGAATTGACATTCTACATATGTGCCTAAGGTGTATAAATTGATATGGTAATGTCTGGCAGTTCAAAGAATGAAAGAGCTGTGTGGTTGCTTTCAGGCACTCTACAAAGTGTAACTGGCTTTACTTTTAATAAAGCGGACAGCAAAGTCCACATTAAAGTCAATGATAAAATGTGTTTGGGATAAATGTTCTCAGTTGATCATGAATCACTAATATTTGCTAAAAGCTTTCAGCAAAGCTGATGAAGACCATGTGATATGATTAAAGCTCTAGGAAAAGCCAGTAAGTGCACCTTGAGTTGTGATTGTTTTGATCAATGATTATTTCTAATATCAGAAATGAACTTTAAAGGGAGCATATGATGTATGTTTCCTGGTCTATAATTATATTCTGGGGCTCTATTGGAATATCTTTAAATGATTCATAGTTTAGAAAATGCCTTTTTTATCATATAGTGGTCATTTATGCAGCCCCTCAGTTCAGCATCTGACTGAAACAGGCCATTTGAGATTTTTCTTTTCTTTTCAAATAATGGGTACTTTCATGACTGAGACAGAGAGTTGAGAGCATGCTTGTCCAAAAAAAGAACTTGCAGGTACTGGGTCAAAAACAAGCTCAAGACAGAAGTCATCCAACAGATCTGCACGCTGTAGATCTACTTTAACAGATTAACAGAGATCATTGCCAAGGACATTCAGGTGTCACAAGCTCACATGCTGTAGCTTGATATTAGGGGGTCACACGCAAAAAGGTTGAGAGGCACTGCTGTAAGGGGAAAGGCTGGCAGTAGGCTATAGTTAGTTTTTTTTTTTAATTTAAACTCAAAACCATCCATTTATTAGTTGGCCTTTCAATACTTTACAACTACCCCAGGCTGTCTTTGGCTCTGTATTTTAGAGAAGTAAGTCAGTTTGTTGACAGAACATTATTCAGCAACTATTTTGATGATTCATAGTTTTTCACTTTTTAGGGAAAAATATTAAAAAATATATTCTGACTTTTCTAGTATAATAGTTGAATACTTTTCTAGTTATAAGTTGAATCAGACTAAAGAGATCTGTCATGTAGAACAGCTACACTAACATCTTGACTCTTGGGACCAAGGAGACCTCTGATGACCTCTGACCTGCACACATTATCCATGACACATTGGTTTTATTGGTCAACTACTGCAGCAGGGTAATGATTTGTATCGTTTCTCAAAAAAAGAATCATACAAGTACAAATCAGATCAGATTAAACTCATTTTCTGCGTTTGAGTTTTGTATTTCACTGTTCATATTAGTACACACGGACTCACTTTTCACAAAACTGCACAGACAGACAATGAGCACAGGTTCATTCACAAAGCACTTTTGCCTCTGAGCAGAACAAAAGGCACAGAGTTTAGAGAGATACATTTGACATTACACCTTCAAAGACATAAAAGTGCAATAATTTACAACAGCATCACTCATCCATCCATGTAAAGTTTAACTTCAAATACCGTGTGTATCGAACTTAACACCTTAACATTTAATTCAGTTTTTTTTACAGTAATATGAATATTGACAAGAAGAGAAGTGTGATCCATAAACAATCTCAAATGTCATATTACCACTGTGAAACTAATGCAGCTGTAAATGCACAGAAATGTACAGATTAGCCCTTGAACACAAGATCAATTGCAACTGGCAAGATAGAAAAACAAAAGATACAACATTTAGTAAACACTGATATACACTAAACAATTTACATATTTGTAAAGTGTCAAACAATAGAATCAATGAAATGTGTCCCTCGTACAATAACTAATTGTCAAATGTGTCTATAGTAAGTCTATGGTATGTCCTTTATATACAGTGCAAGTGAGCAGTAGAATAAAGAAGGATTATGTGAGTTTTAACCTAAACTCATGTATAAATATGTTGCCACCTTCATGTATGGAGGTTGAAGCGTGCCACTGGAATAATTCGACTTTTACAGTGTTTAATTATAATACATTAATAAACTAATCAATGTTAATCAATGCTATCATACATTTGTTAATAGATGATTATTTCAATGATGCATTAATTAATAAATACATTTTAAAAAACAAATGAAAAGATCATTAAACTTGTCAGTTAATAATTCTATCTACTTAATCTGTGTCATAAAGACTAATTAATAGATTTTGAAAATGTTACCCAAAAACTAAATTTAAAAAGGCTTTAAAATTTAAACTTTAAGATTATTTTTAAATTTAATTTACGCGTGTCTACCTGGAATGTGACAGACACATAATAATGAAAAGAAGTTACATTTAAAAGCCTTTTGTGATTCTGTTTTATTTTATTCCATTAAAATATTAATCCGTCATAATAAAGTCAGAATAATTAACTAGATTTATTAACTGGCTATTTTAATTTTAAATATATGTTGCAACATTTCAATAAAAAAAATCATGAATTCACAATATATATTTTAAATTAATATATTTATTAATGTACTATATGATTAAACTATTTTCTGGTGGCATCTTCTTACCTCCATACTTATGAGATTCAGAATGTTTTCTTCTCTGTAATAATCTGGAACAGCAGTTTTAAGTGCTGTGTCAGGCTCAGCTCATTTTTCCGCCAACATGTACTTTAACACAAAAATCACATGCAGCACTTCATGCTGAAGATGACCACTAACTATACAGTATTTCAAGAAAATTCACATGTGGGCAAAAGCTGCAAGAATAGTTCAGCACCACATCAAGTCATTTTATTGTTGACGTTTTGGTTCTGTCCACACCAGTACAGCTTGTCCTCGCCTCTCCTCCTCCTCCTCCACTGGCAGAGCAGAAGCATGCGGAAGGTCTTCTGGAAGGTCTTGTTGCACAGGGCGTAGCACATGGGGTTGATGGTGCTGTTGACGTAGCACAGCCAGTAGCCCAGGTGCCAGAGGGTCGGAGGGATGCACTTGGCGCAGAAGGTGGAGATGAGCACCATGATGTTGTACGGTGTCCATGTGAGGATGAAAGCCAACAGGATGGCACTGAGGGTCTGGGCCGCCTTCTTCTCCTTCACCAGCACCATTCTCTTCCTCTTAGTGATCTGATTCTTCAAGGCGGGGTCCATGGGTTTGGAGGTGGTCGAGGAGGAAGGGGAAGCGTTTTTGGCTGGCTGCTCTGCTTCAGGTGGGCAGGGGGATGCAGTTGTAGGATTGCTGTTTTTACCCTTTGAGCCAGGTTTGAACTTATATGAGATGCACTTTTTGCTGTTCTTCTTTGAAGGACTGGAAAAATAGCGATCTTCTGTATAATCAGTCACTTGCCCGTTATTATTACTCTGTCCGCTACCTTGTTCTTTGAAAGAGCCCTGTGGGGTGTCTATTGAAACGTGATGCTCCTCCTCTTCTGAGGAGGTGTAGCTGTTAAAAGAAGTGATCTGGTCTGCTTTTGCCCATGCATCATCTGACCTAGTAGTAGTTTTAGTGGCGTTACTTTGGTTCGATGAAGACCAGGAGGCCTGACTCCGCTCTCTCTTCTCTCTGGTGAAATGAAAGCAGGAGTTAATTATAGTTTTCTGTGGTTTATTCCCCTCTGGAACATTTTCAGTTGCGAGCCCTTGCAGCTCTGCCAGGTCCTTTGTCCGTTTCTGAGTCTCCTTGTAGATCCTGCAGTAAAGGATGGTCATAACAGAGACTGGGATGTAGAAAGCAGCAATGGCTGTCCCAAATGTGATCACCGGCTCTGTTAAAAACTGGATCTGGCACTCATCCAGAGACTCTTTTCTTTCTCCTACAAAGTACTGCCAGCAGAGAATTGGTGGTGCCCAGAGGACAAAAGACACCAGCCACGCCATGCCTATCATGATGGCTGCTCTCTTTGGAGTCCTCTTAGCCCTGTAAGTCAGTGGTCTTGTAATGGAGAAGTATCTGTCAAAGCTTATGACAAGTAAGTTCATAACTGAAGCATTGCTGGCTACATAATCCACTGCTAGCCAGAGGTCGCATGCAAGGTTCCCCAAGGACCAGTAACCCATCAGGATATATGTGGTGTACAAGTTCATGGACAGCACTCCTATGATGAGGTCAGCAAATGCTAAACTCAGTAGGTAGTAGTTGTTAACAGTCTTCAGTTGGCTGTTGACTTTGAATGACAGCAAGACAAGCACATTACCAACAATAGTTATCAAGCTGACAATGGCCGACACCGTAGCTATGGTGATAACCTCCCAAAGGCTGTGGGGAGATACATGGACGTGTGACGTGTTGCCAAAAGTTCCGTTTGGAGGATCTACATCCATGGTGCCGGGTTATCGGTCTGTGTTGAAGTGCTGCTCTCTGACTCCACGTAGAGTGAAGAGTTTTTTTCCTGAAATGAAAAGAAAAACAGTAATGAGACACAATTATGATTATTTTATTTTTCATGTTTTGGCAGCTAAAACCTCATACGTCAAAAAGAGCTTTTAGTATAATGTTTCTTTTTGTAATTAAGCCACTTTATTTTTTTATTTAATTGCTGGTAGTATATTTACATATATATTTTGGCCTTTTTCTAAATGCTTAAGTAGAAATGCAAAAAAATATACTGAACTGTGATTTTTGCATTTGATTTGCTTTTTTGTCTTATCCATAAAAAAGGTCCTGTTTTATTTTTATTTATTTTGTCTTTGAAGAGAATTCAAATTTCAAGTTCAACCAATGGGGATGTTTAATAGCCTATAGTTTTTTTAGATAACTATTTTATTATCCTTTTTCATCATACACAAAAACACACTGCACAAAAGCCCCCTCTAAAAAACACAGAACATTTTTAAATTATACATTTTTTTATGTAAAATCCGACTAGACTTTATTTTAGACTTTATCATTTTTCTACATTTATTTATTTTATTTTAAATTTTATCCACTTATTTTTTATTAGGATGAAACCTTGATGTAATGGATTATAGATGTAGTCTTCATAGCCTGAAATGTTGTATTGTGACATAGTTAGTAAAAATGATAAAGTATTAATACTGAAATATAAACTTGAAGTGTTTTTTTCACACTTTTGGACTCAATATTTTGGTTGAACTAAGACCCGATTTCATAGGATGGAGACGAAAGGATTACTAGCAAGGCAGAGTACAGTCTTCGCGGAACATTCCGTCGTTATCCTAGGGAAATAAAACTTCGACCCGGAACCATGAAATGCCATATTCAATGGACGACACTGTTCAATGTAACACTCATTCACTTCAACTGTCGGGTGCAACACGCTAAACTGTCCGGGTTCAGTTGACAGCAATGGAATGCAGACAGAGCAGAGGCAGAGGTGGCACCTGGAGAAGAGGTGGTGGCCGAGGCGGGAACGACGGCGACAGTTTTGGCGGTGACCACCGGGGAAGAGGGAGAGGAGGCCACCAACGTGGCCGGGGCAAGAGAGACCACTACCGGGGCCGTGGACGTGGAGGGCCACCCCGTGCAGCGGACTTCCATCACCGGGTGAGAGAGCGTGGAAGTTAGTCCCACAGGCAGCCCTGATATCCCGCTCTGCCAAACCCCATTGAAAATCTGTTAGATTGAGTCGTTTTCGTTACCAAGAACACGCACACAATCATTTAATGATACTGTAAAACTTAACAGGACTTCTTCTTTAATCCGGCCTAAATAGCACACATTTCAATCTAATATTAGCCGGTGCCACAACTCTGTTGGGCCAGACTACACTGTGGAAGCTTATAGCGAGCCTTAAAATTATTTTAATACTGTGTGTTTACATTGTAGATAACTAGACTGCCAAGTTTAGGCAATGTCATGACATCAACACTTTTGCTGATACGTGACTTTTATAACAAACAATTAATCAAGGCAAAACCCCAGTCTGCAGTACAATTCAAGTTGTATAGATAGATAGATAGAGCAATTTATTAATCCCAAAAATAAATGTGTGTAAATAAGTGTCACAGCAACCATAATAAGTGCAATTAAGGGCTAAGTTGTATGACTGTTTGAATTTGGTCTACTAAATATTGATACTTGAATAATTTACTCAATGCATATGGTAACAGTACTGGCAGCATTCTAAATCAGCAATATAAATATCTCAGCAGTGTACCATTGCTGTACTGTACATTAAATAAGTGGGTTGACATCAACTTGATCACAACCTATTGTAAATTAATGATGTATAGGTTTAGGTTGAGGGGAAATAAGCATTTTTGGTGTGTATTATTAGATCAGGCACTTGAAATATTCTCCACAGCCACTTTTAGCATTATCATAGCACAGTCTGGGTCTTCGATATGACACTAGAGGGTTCAGCTTAATTTCCACTGGGATGTTATGTCAATTGATGCCCCTGCCATGGCAACTACAGACTTAGAAGGGAAACAATAGGGGATGTGTGATTGCAATCATAGAAATCCCCTTTGGTACATAGGAGTTCCTTGATTGCAATCATAAAAATCTCCTTTGGTGCTCATAGCTACCATGTGGTCGTGATGATATTGTGGAAAAATCAAAAAGAGCATAATTATTATTATTTTTTTAATGTGTATTTGTTTTCTTACTAAGAAAAAAAAAAGCTGTGTAAAAACCACCCTACGCATTTCCATGACAGCAATATTAGAGGTTTGTGCAGCCGTGTGACAAAACAGGTAAAAATCTATGACTCAGACAAATTTAATGAGTTCACTTTTGGCACAGGTGTCTTTGTCATAGAAAATTAGACTTGCCCTTTAGCTTGACCCTTTTATTTGGCTTAGATACCAATTATGAATAAGGGCTATGTGTTAATGACCACTCCACAAAATGCTTTATGAACTACACTTTGTCAAGCAGTGTCAGTACTAAAGTATTATCTTTGGTGTTGTGGGGAAATATTAACTATTGGTAAAAATAAAGTCTGAATTAGTTGTTTATGTCATGTGTACACTTATGTGTACACTTTCTATGTCATAATCTACATACACTATACAAGAATTCACTATCAAAACACTGTTCCCTTTCTCTGTGGAAAGATAGTCTGTGCTACAGCTGATACTCATGAAATTTCCTACCATCTTTTGCATCAGGTATTTTTTTAAGTGTCCCTCTTCACCTCATCCAGCTGCTGCTTCACAGCTTTAAATGTGGCATTCAGAGGAGGACAGTACAGTTGAAAAACACAAAAAATCCTACAGAATGTCTCTCCAATACTGTGGATTACCATTAGCCGTCAAAACAGGGTCACGTTCATGTAAAATGGAAGAGGAATTAGGGACAAGAAAGCATTTAGTAGGTATTATTTTGTCTTTTTGTGCAGGTAATTGTCACTCAACCCCTTCACACATGTTCTCGATGTGCATGTACTGAAGATTAGGGGTGGGGGGAAAAATTGATACAGCATAGTATGATACTAGTACATAGTATTTTGTTTGGCAATATTGTATCGATACACAGGCACCAAGTAACAATCTTTTATTTTATGAATTGCAAATGAAAATTGAAGTTTTTGGTACTAGAGTAATAAAATCAATTGCTTTTTCAGCCCACTAGAGGGCTCTAGTTTGTTTTCTGGTGAGGTCAGCAGAGGTGACAGTCAGCGTGCAGGACCAAGTTTTCCGTTGGGGACATAATCTGCAGTTGAAAATGAATTGCAATATATCGCAGTATATCACAATTTATTTAAAATGTCAATAATATTGTATTGTGACACAAGTGTCGTGATAATATTGTATCTTGTAGCCATTAGTGATTCCCACCCCTACTGAAGATGTACTGATACCGATATTGATGTCAGTTATCAGACCGTTAGTGACACAATGACTGACTCAAATAGTTGGGTCGCTGATTGGTGACAATGGGCCGATCTGAGTTTGGATACCATTATTTTAATCAATAACAATTCAGTAAATTTGTATCTGTATTTTTTTTCCCGTTACATTTTGTTTTACAGTTAGGAAAGCAAAGTTTAAGTCAATCCTGATGTTGCCATACACATAAAATAAAGATTCTTGTCTCTTCTACACAGTGAAGTATACAGCTAGATCCAGATCAGTACTCATAATCCCCCAATACCCCATATGCCAATATGCTACGTATAAATTGTAATTAGCCTCGGCCCAGGAAGAGTAAAACTAAAGGCCTCAGTATACTTTAAACAAAGTGCTTGTTGGACTGTTTTACAATGTTTATGAGTGTTTCAAAACCTGTATTGTTCAGTCAGGTTCAACTGGACTCATTTTCTTGGTGCGTTTTCCCCACACAAAGGTTACTAACTCATCCACTGAATCGGACCAGAACAAATTAACTATAGGTTTGAAAACACCCTAAAACCCACTCTCAATTTTTCTAACTTTCTTAATCGGACACTGCCACTTGCAATGCACTATGCAAACAACTGGCCAGATGTTTAAGAGGTGTGAAAGTAAGCAGAGATGAACATGTCTTTCTTCACATTAACTACTCCCGTCATTTCTTTATGACTACAGTTGAGTGCAATACAAAAAAATGCATTACAGGAGAGACTGTCTGAATATGTGCACCATTTGAATCGCAGGCTTCTCACTGTGACCTCTCCCATGTCCTTTCAGGGTCAAGATGACGAGGATAACTTTCACGAGGAGGATGACAGGATGGAAGTTTTCTCCAGGAGGAAGCTAGAGTCAAACTGGGACCGTTATGCAGAGTCAGAGAAGGAGGAGCCCACTGATGACACGCCCGCTCACAGAGGGACCGACTACCATGTCTTGCTGGAGTCTGCAGGTAAGATCAGGCCACAAAAGACCACAAGAATTTGTTTTTTTTGCCAACCAAAGCTGTAGAAACCAGTTTGGCTTCAGCTGGAGAACAAACTCACACACAAGAGCCTCACAAAAATGGAAATACTACTTTAATCCATAGTGTTTTGTGACTAGATTTGTGCTCATTGTGCTTCTCTCAAAGATAAAAATTAAGAAGCTTTTCTATTTAAATTAGTAGTATTAACAATAAAGAGAAATGCTCAAGCATGAACCTGATTTTGCTGTGTTTTGTATATGATTTTGCCTCAGTCCGCACAGATGACTCTTGGCTCTTTTTTACCAACCATAATGAATCCATCATTGTATTAAATGAGTGGTGCAGAGTTTAATGCTTTTGTGTTGACTTGTCTAGTAAATAAACAACAATTAATTTGCATATTCATCTTCTTTAAATAATGATGTGGAAATCGACTGTGTCAAATACTCCACTGAGTCTCACTGTTCTTTTTCCGAAGTTGTCTCTGCATTCTAATTAGTTAAAAGGAAATGTCTGTTGTCTTAACGGACTTTAATTGCTCTGTATGGACACTGCTGTCAGACGGTTGCAAAAAGAAGATCCTTGTTTGTCTATGTCTGCTAATTTCAGCCTCACTGGCTAGTGTTTGGCCCCCCTGGGTTTTCTCACAGTCTCCTCTCTGATTGTGTTAATCCCCCCCCCACCCCGAGGAATACAAGTTACAGATCTCAATACAATCTTATTAGAGCAGAGCACAAGATGTTTACATATATGAGACTGATCAATCTTCCCGAATGAAAGCCCCAATCTGAGACTGTCGCATTTAACTCATATCTCAAGTTGGGTTAAATAAGGAGTGACATTCCCGAAATTGTCAACTTTTGTTTTAAAATATGACAAACAAGGTTGAAGCCTCATTTAGTAGCTACCAAGCGTGCAGTCATTTAGTCAGTGTAAGTCATGTGTGTCTGGCTGTTTGCTTTCTAGCATTTATTAATTATTACTGATGTGGATTTTGCTGCTGATTATATTACAAACCATGTGGTTTTTAAACCTGTAGTGCAGAACTTTTACATATAAATGAACTTCTGTTACATTCAAGCCCTTGCCAAATGAGTTCACACAATGCTGATTAAGCTTATTACCACCAGATGAATCTCTTTATGTTTCTTTGTAATGAGTTTTTAATCTGGTGTCGGATTTGACACCAGATTAAAAAGCTTTTAATATTTTGTTGGGTTTGATATTACCACACTGGCCGGATGAAGGCATAGTGTGGCTTTATGGGCAGAGCATCCATACAAGAGACCTCTGCTGGCCGAGCTGCCTAACTTCCAGTTAGCCCTCGGCTAACGGTGGTTGTGTGATGCTCAAAACTATTTATCCACCATTATAATGCCACAACAATAGCAGCAGAGTAGGCTACAGCAGAGCCTATAAAGTCAGTGTTTTTGTAATTACTCTCACTGCCAGAAGGGGGGGGGGGGTGTGCAAACATCCTGTACTTCAACTTTAAATTCAGTTTCAGTGAGCAGCTATTTCTTGTTTGACTTTTAGAAACATGCCAAAATTCCATGATGCTATGAATGATGAAAAATATATAACCTGTTTTCTGGTTAATGACAATCAATCCTCAATCTTCTCTTTACTTTCATATTTTTATTATATTTGCCTCTTATTTACCTTAATAATGAGTGTGTCATCTTTCTAAAGCATAGTAGGAACATGCGCGTCCTTCATTAGTCAGAAGTTCTATGATTGATATGCACCTCTTCAGAAATACAGGCGACATGGTGATACCATATGGATAGTGAGATAACTGTGATTGGTTAGCATTGGATGCTTTTGTTTTATCCTCCATGCTTCTGATCCCTGTAGGGATCGTTGATGGTGAAGCTAACAAGGAGTGAGTTGAAGATAGGCTCAGTCATCTTCTGTCTGTCAGACAAATGTACAGTATACTTTGTGATATTATGCTCTTTATGTCATAACAAATAGAATAATAAACACTCATTCACATGATTCTCAAATAGGGGTAAGGGATACAAATTGGTATAATATACCTATTTGTGTTTAGGAGCATGTTTATTGGCCAATAAAAGACCAGGTATAATTAGTGTAGCAAATTATCAAATGGGTTTCCCATTAACCTAAATCAGTTGTTACACCATGTGCAGCGTATGTGAAGAGTAGTGAAGAGGTACTGGAGCCCATCCAGTATGAATGCACAATTCAATGATCATCTCTTTCCCCCTAGCTGCCTTACATTACAAAGTGAATAAAGGGATTGTAAAGAGGAATAATTTCTGCATTTCAACATTACACAACTGTGTGGTAATTTCATAGCACTCAATTGTACTATTAACAGGTGTTGAAAGTCTGACATGTTTGGCTTCATATTATCTAGTGTTAGATCATTTGAATTTCACAAACGAACAGAATGCGGTATGAGTATTAAGACGCCATTATTCAAAATAGGGTTACGCCAACACATTGACCTAGATGTGTTTATTTAACAAAAATCAACCATTATACTATAATGGCCTATAAATGAAATGGAAAACATGTAAATTAGATTTCCTTTGGATATGTAATATGTTTTCTATCCATTTTATTCTACTTATGTTTTAGCACATTTGTTCTGGTTGCATTCCACAGTTTTTTCCTAATTTTAGAAAACTGGTAGAGTTGTTCGACAGACTCATTGTGTGATAAAGCTGCACTTGTCATTATTTATATAAACAGTCAAAAGATGTGTAATGTGAAAGGTGTTGCTCGTAGTAACAAGCCCACATACAGTAATTACTTTACACTGCAGTTCCACTCAGCTCTACAGAGTACTTTAGCATCTTTCCGAATTGTGTCTGTATTGAGAGGGAAATTGTACTTCATGTAGATCTGATAAACCCTCTGTACATGACCTACTGAGCACCAAATGGCAGAGAGAAAATGTTAACAACTGAATGATGAACAGTTGAGTCCAAAATGTCTTAAAAGGAGAGTGAATATTGGACTTGGACTCATTTGGTGGACAGAACGATTCTAGATGAAAGCCAATGTTTCTCTGTGTCCTCTGGATTGTAAAGAAATCATTGTTTGCCATGATGTTCATCCTATAAACTTTATAAAGTCAGCGTTGTGCACACAGCTTGTTGCACTGCCCCCAAGTGGCAGAAGAAAATCAATTAATGCAGCTTTTTGCATTGCTTCTGAGGCTTGGGGTTATAGAAGCGTAACAACAGTATGGGAAGAACACTAATTATAAGTCAAACTACGATTTAAACATCATTGAAGGAAGAAGTTAAATAGTCTGTATTTGGATGAAAACTAATCTGTTGAATCCTGCCAATGAACTGTTTGATAAGTACAACATATTATTCAGCATAAAGTGTGATCAGATTTCTTTGATTAGGCCCAGAGTGACAGTTTTAGCCTATTATCCAAGAGTTTACACTGACAAGCTCTGCAGGACTTAGACTTACTGTTTGTTTACACAGAAAGTTATGAGGCCATTTTTAACCACGGATGAGTGTTTAAACTGTTTTTATAGGACTTTTTTTTTTCTCTCGTGTCATTAGAGAGTTGGAGAGTGTTGCAGCGGCGTGTCAGTTCTCTCCCCTTCTGTTGTAGCGTAAATGCCAAAGGTGCTCTTGTGAGTTGTTTGACTCCTATCTCTCGTCTCTGTGTTTTGCCCACATTGTCAGATTAGTCATGCCGTACAGCAAGAGGCTGCCGCTCTCCAGAGGATACTTAATTGTACGTGGGAGGCGATGCTTTCAAGAGTCGTTTTTCTGGCCAATTAAGGTAGCCATGAAATCAGGAATTCACCATACAAACCTCCCTTTTTCCTCCTGGTTAGAGTTATTACAGAAGAGTTCTTATTGTTGCGATTATACTGCCGTCACTTTTTGTATCCAAGGTGTTGATGTGTTGGGGGCATTCGGTTTCTTTTATTGGCAAGACTGGGCAGAGTGTACAAGTCAGAAGGTGCTTGTGTTTCCTGTATGTATTATGTATTTTAGGATAGAAATGTCCTAAAGCAGTGTTTTTCAACCTTTTGTAACGTATCTTGCAATTCTTTCGAGATACAAATATCCCAGGGCAGAGAGGTCGAGAACGCAGCTTTACCTACAGTGTGGTGGAGGCGTTAAGCGCGAGCGAGATAATAGGTTGATTTTATACAACATTTCAATCAAATAGATGCAAAGGAAAGCCTCTGTCACACGCAATATGTATCTATGGATGCACCGTTATAACAGGAGAGTTGTGTTGCCATACAGGATGGTCAGACCACTAATACCAAACTGTACAGGTACTTTATTTTTAGGGGCAGAAATAACTGAAGCTTTGTTAAAGTGAGACTATAGAACTGTTCAAAGACTGACCTCTTGGTCAGAGGTAGAAACAAGTACATTGACTCAAGCACTGTACTTATGTATAATTTTAAGGCCTTGTACTTGAGTTTTTCCATTTTGATGCTACTTTATACTTCCATTTTAGAACAGGGAAATATTGTACTTTCTTCTCAACAACATTTATTTGACAGCTTTAGTTGTTTTTCAGATGAAGATTTGACACAATGGATAATATGACAACCAGTGTTTCAACCTTTTTGGTTTTTGTCTTACAAAGTAGTTGTTTTGTGTGCAGTTTTTTTTTTTTTTAAACTGTGACATCTTGTCACAGTTTTGGTGCTGTGACATCTTGACATCATCATCAAACTCTGAACACCTTACATGGTTTCATTTCAATAAATGTTCAAATGATCCAGTATTTCACCAAAAAGAGCTTAGAGGAAAAAGTCTAAAAACTGAAAACAGATCTGTGTATCTGATTTTTTTTTTTCTTTCGTATTTCCTCTCCAATGAATGATCTCACAACCCCTCAGGTATATCTGGTCACCCTTTGGGGAGGCACGAACCCTAGGTGGGCAACCACTGGACTAAATTAGCTAACTGTATATAAAGTAGTTCAAACTAACTCCACCTTCAGCAGCCAGCTACAACAGTAAGTCAGTCAGAGGGACCAAACCAATACTTATACTGCAATACATATGTTTTGCTAATAATACTTGTGTATTTTTTACTTAAGTAAGGTTTTTTCATGCAAGTTTTTTATTACTATATTTACTCGTAATGGATTATTTTTACATTGATGTATTGGTATGTTTACCTAAGTAAATGATCTGAATACATTTTCCACCACTGTGAAAGGCTTAATACATAATGAATGGAATGCACTCTTGCTCAATTGAACACACAGCAGGATTTTGCTGTTACAGCGTGACTTATTCTTGTAGTACCAGCAGCATATGGTGCCTAATGTTAGCAAACTTTGGATAGATGTTGCTGTGTAACTAATGCAACGTTCACAAGTTTCTGTCTTGTAAATAGCTTTCACATCAACCTTGAAGTCAGAATAATGAGTGGGAAAGTGGTATTTTTCTCATAGCTCTGATATATCTGACTTTGCACTAAATACAGAATTGCTTTAAAATCGAACAGAATGGATGCCTCACTTCGGCCATTGTCCATCGTTCAATGTAATTACACCTAAATGTAATTTTGCCAATGTAAAGTATATTAAACCCTCACACGACCACCTCATTATTACACAATCTTCTGCGATCTTTCTGATTCCTTCCATTCATCTGACATCGTGTGAATGCAGCAATGCATTATTGAGTCACTTTGTTCATTTAACGACTCATTTGAATTTGTTACTGTTAGATTACAATTTACATTACCCCAGTGTTAGACACCCTGAGAGCCTGCTGGTTAAGATGTATATCACATAATCATAACTGTAATGGCCATGGTTCAATGCTGGCTGTCCTACCCCTCTCTACACCCCTGTTTCCTGTCTCTCTGTACTTCAAACAACTGTCCAAGAAAGACTAAAATATGGGGGGAAAAAATCATCTTTGAAAAACAATACTCCAATTATTTGTTCTCAAAACTGGAGCTAAAGCTTTTTGGCAATGATAGAGGGTGAAAGAAAGGCTGACAGCATTGCAAAAATATCACCTTGGAGAGTGGGAATGTTCCTTTACCACCTAGTTCAACACCTACCGAATTGCCTCACACATCCACACAATTTCCATCTATTCAAATGTGAAAATGAGAAACGTGACTGTCTGATTAACACTTGTGAAAAAGTTCTGTTTTTAACTGGCGAGAGCTACGTTTCCCTCACAGCTACGGTGCCAGACGGAGCAGATGGAGAGATGCAGTGATTATCATAGTGAAAGTGCTCAGTATTAGGCCAGGTTACCAAGGCTTTAGATGACAGTTTTATAATTATAGTTCCCACTGAGGCACTGCCCACAGCTGTCATGCAGGAAATATGGTGTTACAACATGTCATGTTATGTTAGAATATGTCAGAAAGCCAGTGAGGGGAAGTCCTTGTATTGTCGCAAAACCAAACACTTCTTAGAGCCCAGCAGGAGAGTGTGACTTGACAAATTGAATGAAACATCTATAACTAGAATCATGATTTTTGTTTTGATAACTGGGTTACTAAAATTGGGGTTCTAATGTGAATACCTGGGCTATTATTTTATAGTCTAAATATTTAAACAGTGGGCAAAAAGTCATTAAAATTAGAGCTGCAACAAAAAATGAATGTTAAATTATTTTAATGATCAAATTATCAATGCAGCAACCATTTTTTTTAAAGAAAAATTGTTGCATTTAATTAGTTACAGTTTCCCAGGTGTGAATATATTTTGGCCTTCATACTTTTCTGTGATTATTATCATTATTATTTAGTGCATTTGTGCAAAGTAACCTTGGGCTCTAGGAACTTGTGATATTTTTACATGTTACAGACCAAATGAATAAATGACTGAAAGAGAAAATAATGTGTCGATGAATTAACAATGATAATGATAGTTAGTTGCAGATCATGGGATATGATTGAATTCTACAGAACAGACTGGTACTTGAGATGTGATTTGTGTTTTTTAAACACAACACTAAAATATGAAATGTAGAATAAAAATAGGAATGAAACCAATTCAAGGTTTTAATGATGTTGTTTTAGAAATGACCTGAAAATGATCCACTTTTTCCTTATTTGGTAGAATTCAAGCTTGAGAAAATGTGTTTATATAGTATAAACACATTTTAGTGTATTATTCATCATACCAGCTTTTCTTCGTCCGTGTACTTTCTGCTGCACTTACTTTGCACTGTAATAAAGCAGCAGTCCATACATCCCATACTCATTCATATGTCAAATGGGGAACCTGTCACTGCAGTTTATATAATCTCCATTTATATTACTTCAATTTTGTTTATATATCAACTTCTTCTTCTGTTTAATGTATCCAAATTCATGTACTGCAGCAGTGACTCACTTCCCCCCACAGAGAGCATTAAAGTTTCATCTGGTCTCTACATGTATTTATTCATGCAATAGAAATAAACGCAGGGAAAGCTACAGTGGCTGACTTTGTGTTTGCAAAACCCGTATTGAAAGCCGAAAGCTCCGCTGTACTCGATGTGATTTGGAAAAAAAAAAAAAAAGGAGCCTGACGGGGAAATTGTGTAAACAGACTGTTTGATTTGAATTGAAGGTCATGTTGATTCCTGTTGTTTCGTGGCCTTGTGGATGGCTATTATGTAGCCCTGCTCCTTGTCCAAACATCCCAAGTGCTTTTAGCATTCATGTGTTTTGATTGACTCTGATTACATGTTCTATTACACTCAATGCTAAGACCCTGGCTGTCAGGAGGTGAGAACTCAGACTCCAGACTGAGGTTACTTGCAAAGATGAAACCTTGGTACGTTGGTCGAAATATTCATCGAACAGCGTGTTTTGAATTGCTCTTCGCTTCAGCAAGGTTGTCATTGCCTTGAGAAGTTAAGCAGTCATGAACCAGAGTGGGATTTTTTTTTTTTGGACTGCAGGTGTATTGATTGAATTTGAACACATCATTCACCACCGAGCCTCAAGGAATTAATTGCTGTCAACCGTTTCGTAACCTTTTTTCGTAAGGCCCTTTTTATTTTATCAGGGTCTCATCTTGGTCCTTGCATTGTTGGGGGTTGATTGTGCTGTTGCTATGGGTAATGGCACACATGGTGCAATTCCCTTGGTGTGTGTGTGTGTGTGTGTGTGTGTGTGTGTGTGTGTGTGTGTGTGTGTGTGTGTGTGTGTTCATGTGCCTGTATGACTCGGAGGGCGGGTTGGGGGGGGGATTGCTGGGCAGTTATTTACATCCTAACACGGTCATCTATCTGTACACATTAACACAAGGATCAATCCTACTCCCCCGCAGCCGTAGTTTACCAAGGTCACTAATGGGCACCTATCAAACCTCAATCATAATGAGACAAAAGGAAATCACATTAGAGCTTCAGTGATTCAGCTAACTAGATTGACAAACACAAGGACGTTTTCCTAACTGAGATGAATAGTCTCAATCATGCCATTAATTTATATGTTCCGGTGTCGTTATGGATACTTGATTAGCCATCTAGAATGCAGGAGACTGGCGTCAAAGCAGAGGAATGAGGCTGGTGATGTACTGTCTGGTTGGTAAAAATAGGAAACAAAGCATTACAGGTGCTTGGTTTGTTTCCCTGCAGTTTACTGATTATGATGAAGCCAATAGAGGATGGAGCGAGGCAGTAGATCATAGGCACTTCACTGCCACAACAGTCTGCCCACTTTCATCCTTTATATTCTTATCACTGTTTGAGTTCCAGTAACTGCGGGTTCAGTTCAGGGCTGCGTCAATCAGCAGAAATTGATTCTTTTCAGTATTTTTTTTAAATAATTGATAATTTAAAGAATAAACAGCAAATAATCCAAAAAAATACTGATCATAATTTTGCAGTTTCGACCGACCAAACCCCAAATTTAAAGTGGTTAAAAAACACATTTGAGACATTTAAGAGGCTAAAATTAGTAAATGTTTGACATTCTTGATTATCATAATTAGGGCTGCAACTATTGATTATTTTAATGATCAATAATCTGCCAATTAGTGGTCTGTATAATTTCAGATTGTCAAAGAAATTGTCAAACATGCCCATCACAGTTCCCCAGAGGTTGAAGTTGCTTGTTTTCTCTGATCAACAATCCAATTTCTCCTATTATATATCCTTCATACTACTATCTACTCTCATTGCAGACATGGAAAAGCAGCATACATTAACATTTAAGAAACTAGACCAAGTGAATTTTTGGCTTTTTTCAAAAAGCAATGTATCATAATAGTTTCCAGTGAATGTTCTGTTCATTGACCACTCGCTCATATTGCACAAAGCTCACAGTGTTTATACCTCCAAGAATACAGTGGAACAAGTGTTGGGATGCCAGTCATGTGATCTGTCATCCCATTAGTTTTTAATGATGCCTCAAATCAAATCATCTCACTCTATGTACCTCCCACTTTTTTTTTTTTTTTTCCTGAGTAAAAAATAAACACACACAACACCCCCACACTTGGTCAAACACATGCGAGATTCAAGATCAGTTTAATAATCTTCTGTGACAGGCAGAAAGCTGCTGTTTTTAAAATTCACACTGTACAAAATGTTCAGTGCAACTCTGAACTATGAAAGCTCTGGTGACAACTGATGAAGCCCAGCACTCGTTCCATGATTCATGAATATAGCACTAACTCAGGCTACATATGCAATTCGATTATAAATGTTTTAAACGTTAGGATTTACAATCGGATTTTTTTTTTTCCTGAACACTCAGAAGGTTGAGTTGACAGCTGCTCCTGTGAACTGTTTAATTTCCTGCCATAATAGCCACTTCAAACAGAATACATACTCACCCCTCGTGGCTCTTTCAACAAAACACGATCCTCAGCATTAAACGGGCATTCGGCCAATTCTTTTGATGCACTGTTTTTTTTCTTTTTCTTTTACTCCTTCAGTCCGGTGGAGTTCCCTGTATCTTTTCACAGCTCTTTATGCCTTTCCAGTTACTGTAGCTCTGTTTCCCTCTCACAGCCTTTTTGCTTCACACCTTCCCTCGCTGGCTCTCTCTTCCCCTCCCCTGTTCCCTCTCGCTGACTTTTTTCCTCTGTGCTCCTCTCTCCAACGAGGTGAAAAACACACTTGTCAAATACAGGTAGGTCATCACACCGTCTCTCATCCTCATCAGTTGCTTAGTACGAGGCGCTTCGATGGAAACAAGTTTTTCAGCATCATCGCGAAGGTATAGCTCCCACACAGTCCAGTCTCTTCCTGAGGCAGAGTTGGTATATGCAACAGCTGTTCAGTGTCAATGTCCATATGACAGAGCAGCTTAGGAGCCTCCTTGGTACTGTTCAGACCTTTTTAACAGGAAGGTGAATTACCGGAAGCAGCTGCTTGTCCTCAGCTGTGATAATCAAGTGGAGATGTCATCAAAGCTTTTTTTTTTTTTTTTAATTACCGAAGACAAATATGTGAGCTCAACATCAACATCCTCTGAAAAGAAGATAGGAGTTTGTCACTCACGCTGCAAAGTTTGAGCTGTTCCACTGGCTGTGCAAGGATCCTCAAGGCTGCAAGGGTTGAATTAGTTTTTATCTCCTCTGAGGCTGCTTCTCCCTGCTTGCTTGGTACTTACATCCTTGCCAACGTGCAGATTCAACCGTGAGCCACTATTCGAAGAAATTCCCACATGGCCGGAAGCCTCATCCTGTATCAGGGCACCGAGCAACATGGAAGAGGAGGGTGGAAGAGGTGAGGAGGTGGTGAAGTAGGATGAAGCAGGGGATGGGGGGGGTGGGGGGGTGGAGCTAGAGGAGGAGTCGATGTGGGTGTCAGCAGCAGTTCAGAAGGGGCCGACTGTTTGTCTTTGCATCAGCAGTGCTTCCAGCTGTATGTCTTCAGCAGATAGGAGATGCATCCGTACAACCGCTGGCTCTTCAAGCGGCCTCACACGTCCCATTTGATGGTGACTCAGTTAATCTCAGATGCGTTAGACTGTGTGCCCCCCTTCAAAAGCAGGGAGAGTGACAGCGGAAGCAGACCTTGTTTATTGGCAGTTTTTAAAGTGTTCACCTGGCAATCATAACTACCCCTATCCACCTCTGTAGTAAGTGCTTTCTATTAAAGCAGCAATAATTAGCCAATTAATTAATTAGTTGATTGACACAAGATTAATCGCCAACTATTTTGATAATCAAATAATGTTGGCCAAATCATTGTGTTTCAGAATAGAATAGAATAGATCCTTTATTGTCTTGAAAGTAAATATTTTCTGATTTCTTAAATTCATTTTGATAGGAAACTAAATATTGTTGTGGTGTAGACTGTTTGACGGGTTATTTGTGGTTGCTTTGGAAAATTGTGATTGACATTTTTACAGTTTTCTGACATTTGATAGACTAATTAATCAAGAAAATAATCAACAGATTAATTGATAATGAAAATAATTGTCCTTCTGTATGTAAGATTGTTGCTGTAGATGTAACTAACTGAGCTGACGATGAAAACCAAACCTGCCCAGTGGCAGAGATTTACTAAGAGGATATGTAGAGTTTTGTAACAGCGTATATTGACATGGCAAGATGGCATTCTCCCTGTGGGTATTACTTGTATGTTTTTATTTCCCTAGAGTCATGTGTGGCATTAGTAATGAGCTGAGAGTGTTATCAGGATGAGAAGAAACAAAAAGCAATACCAAGAGATTGATCTGCTATTGACAAGAGGATAATAACCCTTTAACACCCCCAGAAAATGCTCACCTGCCCTTTAACCAGTTGCATTTGGCTATTTGCTGGGCCTGGTGTTTTTGTGGTTCAAAAGCACCTCTCAGCCTCTTGTTGACAGGGCTGAACAAATATATTCATGTTGAAGATTCCACAATATGACTTGAAAGGGTCATAATTGAAAAAGCTCATCTGTTTCCTGCTTGTTGTCAGATTCATGAGTAGCTATTTGTATCAGTAAGCACTGTCCACTCCAGTGGAGGACAGCTTGGAGACTGCTGTTGACTCAATGAGACTAACACATTGTCACGTGTCATGCAACATGTCATCAGCACACACCACATTTGCAATGACCTGAAGCCTCAACCAGGTGAGCAGTAAGGATGAAGATGTTTGTGTTACCAGGTCTCATTTTTAATTTTGGCTTCTTAATGATGTATAAACCACATCACCAGTTGTCCCTGAGCAATATTTAGATCTTTAAAAAAAGCTTGTGAATTTCAGCATGCAGTATTTTCTTGAGGGAGCTCTAAATAGTGACAGGACTTTTTTTTTATAGAAGCCTGTTTTTTCCCTCTTTACACCACTGACATGTGTATATATATAATGCATATATATATATATATATACAATGCAAATCAAATTTCAGTCTGTCAAGCACCATGGTGAATATGGCCCTCAATGTTTTTACAAGAAAAGTGATTGTTTGGTACATTTTGGAACATTATGCACGCATTAAATTAGCCTTGTTACCACAACAAAGGTACCGTAACGGTACAAAGGTAACACAATTAGCATTGAAAATAGTAGCTGTATTATGTAGCTATAATAATGGAGGGTTTGGTGACTATTGCTCAATGTCTCCCCACCTATCAGCCTAAAGGAGGATCCATTGAAGCGCCACTATTTGTCTGGTTGCTTCAGAAATCACATCTTGCTTGAGCATCCTGAAAGGACTACAGCTGTTTCATCCTCGCTGTGTGTGATTGAACTGGTCAAGTAGAGTGGGTAATCTGCATTTCTTTGAAATAGTTTTTCTTTCATGTCTATATATCATCCATGTTCCCATCATATTCACCATAGTACCCTCCAGGCTTGTCAGTAAGCTCAAGGACCTGGGTTTAAACACCTCACTGTGGATCTTTGACTTCCTGACGGGTAGACCCCAGGTGGTAAGGGTAGGCAGACACTCATATAAGTACACCTTATACAGAATGCCATAATCAATTACTGTACTCTAACACCATCATCAAGTTTACTGATGATACTGTGTGATGGCTATGGTGGGTCTGATCACAGATAACAAGAAGTCCTACTTGAAGGGAGTTTAGGACCTGACCCATTGGTGTCAGGACAGTAACTTACTCCTGAGTGTCAGGAAAACTAAGGAGCCTGTAGTGGATTTTGGGAAGTAGTGGTGAAGAAACTACACCTCCATTACTATAAACGGCTCCTCTAGGCCTGACCTGGGTGCTGCATTCTGACTCCCAGTTGAGATAGGCAAGGCAGCGACTCCTTCACCTCAGATGCTTGAGGATATCCCCTCGAATACTGAGAAATTTCTACTCCTGCTGATGGGGGAGCATCACTGCCTGGCACAGAAACAACACTGAACAGGACCACAAGGCCCTGCAATATTCTAATATTAACATTAGGCACTGCAAGAATAGGTTTAGGAGAATCGTTAAGGGCTTTTCTCCCTGATGTGGTCAGGAAGATGGTATTTTAGCTATTAAAAAAATGTAAATTTCTTTTTAATGCATAAATTGAAGGAACTTGTGGGATTATATTTCACTGCAATTGTACCTTATATGATTACATGTTACAAATAAACTTGATTGCTTGATTACTTGACCACCAAGCCTCAGGCTCACTATTGATTATAAGGAGAATGTGATAAAAAGGATATGAGGCATGTGTAATGTATCCCTGAGGGAGTTACTTTAATGAGGCACACAGATACAGATATGACTACTCGATTTCCATAGATTGGGGATATTACAGGCTTCCACCTACACAGTTGGCCCCTGTAACATCGGCACTGAATCAAGGCGCATTTAACCACCACTGTTATTGTGAATGAAGATTACTATTGACTTAAGTGATTGATGGGAGAACATTACAGGAGCCATCAATTAGAAGCTCCTTATTATTAGTTTCTTACAAGACATTGGATTTATTTTGTAACTGAAATGTCATTTGTATTTTATCAGTTGCCTCAGTTCAGTTTTTCAAAAGAGATAGAAAGCACAAAACAGGAAAAAGAAAGAAAGTAAGGTTTAATTTCCCTGCTGTTGGCTAAAAGTGTCCTCATGCTGAAGTGATGGTATTTGATGCCCTCACACTTTTGGAGGAAATGATGATGGGCCTTTGTCTCAATGCTGTCTTGTAACTTGTATCTTTGCGGTCTTCCTGTTTCCCTCAGCTGACTGCCTCTTTGTTCAAGTTTTTTCTATAAAACATTAGACAGTCACTTCTTTACGACCAGGAGTTGCAAAGAGCCCTCTCAGAGTTTGGGAGGAATGGCCTGCCTTATCTGAACCCAGAGCTAATTATCGATTGCTTACAACATGTACCATCCTTGAGGATTTTCATCAATATACCTTGTACCAAACCACTGTAGGCTAAAGTTGGATAAGTGATTTTGAAGTTGTATCATCTCATTTGCAATTATATGTTTTCGACACTCGAGGAGTGAGGAGCAAGAGAAGAGCTGTCAACTGGTCCCCACCTGGGTAAAGTGGCAGGGATGCCTTTTGGACAAAACTCAGTGAACCCAAACATGTATTGAAGACGTACTGGGAATATGTGTCTACTGTAAGGGCATGAGGTCCTGCATCTGAGCAGTGGTTAGATGGTGATCTTTACCTTGTTCCCAGTTGTCAACTTTTGGGTTTTTTTGTGCTTTTCTGTGGTGATGAAGTCCATGGGATGTTCAGTGGCCCAAAGGAAGTTCATTCAAACCCTTAGACATCATAGAAAAGGGAGATAGTCCATGACTAGGTTGTCTAGAGGAGAACTGCTGATCTTGATTTGAAGATGTGGTGTGAAGGAACACTTTGAGAACCTCTTGACTGTGGCTAATGCTGTGAAGCAGGCATAATCAAATGTGTGCTCCAGTTATTGGGGTATATCACTGCTCAGCCTCCCAAGGAAAACATACAACAGGAAGCTGGAAAGAAGGCACAGACCAGTTGTTAACCCTTTGAATATGGCTTCTTTTCTGGTTGTGGAACAGTTCAGCAGTACATGGGTTTTGGCCCTTCTTAATTGGGCAGAACAGGTGGAATATTAATGTCACGTGTCAGTGAAATCTAGTCCTATCTTCTTATCTGTGTGTGGCTGTCAAAGCTGTCAAAATAATGATATTTAGGTTGAATATTGATTTTTGTCCACAGATGATATATAATTGTGTCAGAGCTGTATGTTCAAATAACCATTAATTCCCAAAGCTCAGCCAATTATTTCAAGTGTGTGGTTTAGAAAGAAAAACTAAATTAGTCATTTAATGGTGTGATTCTCTGCCTCAATTAAATATAATTGCTTCACACCTCCCACACTGTGTTGCTTGTCCTGTGGTAAATAACAATATCTGTGCTGATAATAATGGCACATAAAGCTTTCCAACAAATGCATGGTTGTCATCGTCCTCCAGTCTCAATATTTTTGCACTCAATGTCATGTCAAGCTGCTCATTAGCTGCAAGCAACCAAACGTAACATGTCATCAGTCAAACGGCCTATATTCAACACATTTTAAAGCAAACCAAAGAAAGTGCATTTACTCCTCTGTAAGCAGGCATTACAAACATTGCCAAAACTAATATGATCCTGGCTTAAATGTAGCATCTGAATGAACTACTACCACTGATGTAATATTTTCTCCAATTTCGATAGTGTATCCTACAGTAATACAGGGTTTTGAAATGAGGGATCAATGAAATTTGATGGACAGATTGCTTCAACTGACTCCATTATTCAGGTTGGGGAGTGTCTCTCATTCCTCCAAAGTCCCTAAGAGACTGCCTTTTGAATATGAATGTGACTTCAGTTTCCAAGTTGTGAGACCAAGATGAATGAATGTCATTAAAATGCTCCAGCTGAAAGGCATGCGCTATGGTGCATTTGTACCTCACAGAATCTCAGCAAGACAGTCTTGAAGAAGGCAGCTAATGGGTTCTCTAATTTATGAAACAGCTCTTGTTTTTATGGTCCAGTTTATTATTTTCACAATATGGCAATCCTACATTCCAGAGTAAAAATATGAACAAGGAAGTAAAAGAGAATGAGAAGTCTGAGGAAGAGATGGACACACCTTCGTGGCTGTATATTGGGCTATTTACTCATTGATACCAGACCTTTGGACCTTTCTATGGCTGCCCACTGTCTACTTGTACTATGGGTGTGTGAATAAAGTTATCAATAGCTCATGAATGCAACGATGCATCTTAACACCTCCATGAATTAAAATGAAATGCTTCTTCACATCAGTGCTGAATAGATTTTAAACTCTCAATTGATGTCTCCTGTAACGGTCTTCAGATGGTATCTGTAAGACGATTTGGTTACGTCAATATTACACAGGTCCAACAAATGTGTCTCTAGGTCATGTTAATTTGAGAATGTGTTAGTAAAGTGTTGCCTCCCTGTGGGCTGATTGACTCAGGTTGTTGATTTCCATGATGCAATGTCTCTGCATGTGTAATGTAATGTGTAAGGAACACAAAAATGCAGTACAAAAATGCCAAACATATGTTTGAGGTACCAGTTTTTTCTGTAAAATGTCCCACTCTGTATATGCCTTTCTAACCAAATTTAAGGAATCTTTATCAAGAAACCAGATATTTTAAACACTCAAATATTGGCATCAGCCTTATAAATCCAGTATCATTTTGACAAGTGTTGACACATTTAGCTGATTAATTGAAAAACAATGACACCAATTTTCATAATCAATCATAATCAGTTAAAAAAGAAAACAAGGTTTTATTTTTATTTAATTATGATATCCATAATTGTAAATAAATATTCAATATTTTTTATAGTTTTGCCATTTATTAAGAAAATGAAATAATAGACCGATGTTTAAGCTTCACAAATGTGTGGATTTTCTGGTGTTTTTTTAGACCCTGTGTCTATTTGAAGAAAGATATAACTTTGGGCTCTGGGAAATTGTGAATGGGATTTTTCACCATTCTGTGACATTGTCAGTGACATGAAGTAAATGACTGATCAACAAATGTGTAATGTAGCCCTAATAGAAGCTTGGACTCATTATTATTATCATCATCATGAAACCTGCCACCACTCCACTCAAGACTGAGGGCTTGGAAATATTTGTTCATTCATTACATCAGCAGCTGAAAAGACGTCACATTGTCTTTGTGTAGCTATGAGCACAATGAATGATCCCACAAACTGTATTTGTCTTGGAAGTGTGTCTTTACAGAGTGCAGAGTGGGTTTCCTGTCAGACTGCAGCATTATGATTTAGCCAGACTGCGACAGTTGTGAGTGTCCTTTGATGAATTTTACTACAAGAACAAGGGAACTTGGTATTTCTAGAGTGAGTGGATCATTGGGGTGGCTGGTCTGGATATCGTGTTTGGATTTAAGCGCTGTGGTGGCTGTCACATCTCATCCGCTCGAGTCCTCAACGGATTGAGACACTCATGGTTTCTGGCAGTTTCATGCTTATTTAAGACAATCCACAGGTCTTTATTTAGCTGCCAGTGGGTGCATTGTTCTTATCTTCCTGCAGCCTTTGACTGCCTTTTTGTGAAGAGAGAAGAAAAGCTGGCAAGGTTCTTTTGCCATTCCTTTCCCATTGATGTAATGAATTTAACAAAGATTGTGTCTGATTCTCATTCATATTAAGGTAAATAACTGCATCAGCCAAACAGCAAAACGGTTCCGTATGCTCTTGATGCATCTGTGTTTTAGCATCAAACAATGCAGAGTAGACTGCTTTTTTCACTCACACTTTGACCCCTTTTAAGCTCAGTCTTGATCATTATCAGCTGTTTACTAGGAATCGGCTGATATGATTTTTTCAGGGCTGATAATGAATATTAGTAATCAAGGCAACCGATAACTGATATCTGGAATCGCAAATCTCGGTGTCAACATTTATAATGGCCCAAATTCCAATACAAAACTTCATTGAAATGTCTTTAAACACATTTAATTAGGAGAACCTTTCAATGTTATCTTAAATCAAAAAGAGTAGTGAGCTCCCAGCAGAATCTTCTTATAAAGTTAACCCATTATATAGCTCCTGAAAGTTAGAATAATTAAAATGAGTAAAACTTAAATTTTGACTGAGATGTGATGTGCTCCTGTTCAGCAGCACCAGATTGTGGTGCAGAAAGCAAAGTTGCTCAGCGTGCTCTCCAGTTAGACTTCTCCTGTTCCCCTCATGAATTGCAGACACGTCACGGGCAATGCAGTAACTCAGAACAGAAAAAGGGTGTTGAGCAAAGAAACTTTCTTGTTTGTATGGCAAGTAGCCTAAAGAGCCCATCATTCTCTCTCCACCACTGGAGTGGATCCCCTTAAGCCCATCGATCACAGGCTCTTTGAGGTACAGATGTAACAAGCAGGGAACTCATATAGCAACGACAAAATGTCTGTTTTCTTCTTTGTCGTTTGGGGGGCATTTTCAGTGGTGTGACTGGGAAAATGGGCATACTTGTCATCATTGAAATAGATAATAAGATTGTGGTGTTTTCCTCACTTTAGCGTAGAGGATTACTACCTCGGCAATATCTGCTGCCTTACCTTCGAAACACTCCATTCACTCACTGAAGCTGCTTCAGTCTGCAAATAATTGATTATCAGCCAACCCCTGTTGTTTACATGTCTGTTCAGCTAATCTTATAGCTGAGGCTGCTTGCATCTGTGTAAATGAGGGACCCAGATGTCCCAGCACTCTTAGTCCAATGGGTTATTTCAGTCACAGGGACCAGGGCTGGGAGGCTTCATGTGAGCCTAAAGCACACGCTCATTTTCACCTGATTAGCCTGCTAGTCTCCATCAGCTCTTTGTGGGCCCAGAGTGAGGCTGTGTTACTGTAAACGACAGGAAGAGAACAGGTATTGTTCAACATTGTTTGTTTGGTAAGATTGATAATAGGCTATTTAGCTCTGAAATTGATGTTTGTATTGATTGTATTCCAAGATCAAATTTATTATGTGGTTTGTCTCCTTGCATCGCTGTCACTGACACTGTTACACACTGGGGAGTCTTTGGTTTGTCATCATGTCACACAGGTCACTTTCTAATTGTCATTTAATGAACTCGTCACTATGTCCGGTTTGTTTAGTCTCCACCAGCTGAACAAATCATTTTAGATCAAAATATATTTCTATCACTCGTGATGACGCACTACACTGGCGTTTCCCCTTATACTGGAGCTGTGTTGCCATTCCTCAAATAAAGAGCTAATTTTAAAAAATGGAGCTGCAGTGGGCAGTTGACAGAAAATTAATTGGCAACCATTTTGATAATTGATTCATCTATTTAGACATTTTTCGAACAAAAAATTCCAATAATTGCTGGATGTAGTATCTCAAATGGGACATTTTTCAAGCAAAAGTACAGAAGGTCTGACTGTATCAGCTCCTTAAATGTGAACATTTGCTGTTTTTGCTCATCATAGATGACAGTTAATTGAACGTCTTTATTTTAGACTTTTATTCAGACAAAACGTTAAAACAATTATTCCCCTAATCAAGAAAATCATTTGCAGATCAACGTGTAAACTGCTAGCTGGTAGGAAGCACTCAAAATAATATCAATTTACCTTCATCTGTGGATTCATGAGGAGGGGGGGCTTTGAAGAGACAAGAGCTAAAACTACCTATTAAGAGACAGAGACAGAGGCTGAACTGAAGGTCTGCATAAAGAGCCATTATAAAATGAATAAGGAATCTTTTTGAACTGTGAATCATGAAAAACAAGTCTAGTGGAGTCCAAAAATGAGCATAATGGGTCCCCTTTAAATGTGAATACAGTGAAGTGGTTACAACACTGAAATAAATAGTAGTAGAATATCCTTGTTGCTTCACTAGTAGAGGGAGGATTTAATGTACCACGTATTTCTTTTGATCAAAGCAGTCCCTCATTTAATGCGTATGAAAAGCAACACATAAGTTGACCTAAGGATATCTAGAAAGGACCCTAATTTGAAAATTAAACTTGACGTTACATCAAATGTTTGAAAATGATCGATTAGATCCCAGGTAGGTGGTGGCTGAACCGTGGCCTCTTACCACCAAACAAGCTGCACGCCAATAAAACACATGCCTAATGAGAACGGGGCCTCGGGTGGATTGGAGCCGTTCTGATATGACTTTGACATAAACACAGCCTCACACAATCACCATTAAAAGTTAAGAGTAAATAGCTTCGGCCGTCTTTATTGTCTCGCCTGGTTTGCTCTGGATTTTAATTGCAATTAGTGGAGACAGTGATTTATCGACGCGTAGTGGATTTCAGCGAAGTGTCGTGTTGGGCTAATTGGTTTGGTTAAAAAGGCGTGACAGAGAGCATGCTGGAGGTAGTGTAGTTCTCTGAAGACGATCGGCTCCACAGATCACAATAAGAAGTTTCCCCGAACAGCCTTTCCTGTGCTCTCTCTCAGCTCTGTGTATCTTTTCCCACCATTTCATCCTTCATCCCTTCAGTCTTTTCTTCATTTTTTACGCTTCTTTCTTACAGCTTCCATCCTGCCCCACTTCTAAAAGTCACACAGTGCTAGCAAGCACATCAATTGGGCTTTGTCACAATAGTAATAACACTCAATTTCTCTTCAGTTTTCTATGAACCGTCTTGCTCCATCTCCTCTCTTATAAAGTGAGGATCTGCCACGACAGGCAGTTTAAAAGAAGTAATCATTCACTGATCACACGCCATTACTCTACTAGCAAATGGAGGAGGAAGGGGGAGCGGGGAATGTGTGTGTTCCTTTTCCAGTCAGATAAAATGTCAACATTTCACTGCAGGTGTTACAAGAGACTTAGCAGTGTTACTGTTGCTCCTTACGTGTCCCTCCTGTTTCTGTTCAACCACTCATTGCTTCAGAAAAGAGGGCTAATCAAGGTTACGACCAGACTGCAGACGTATACATTGAGAAGACTGCCTTTGTGCAGCAAACTGTATACCTAAGGTGTGGCTGATTACACCCTTATTGACTAGGCCACACCATCATAGATGTCCATTGTCGTGTGTGTGGCGCTGTGAGCTCAGCAACCGACAGAGTGACATCAGCATGCTCTGGCAAACAGGATGAGAGGCTTTTGGTAGAAATGCAATCCAGGATACTTATGGGATGTTTGTATTTACAGATGTTATTCACTGTATGTCTGTACAGTAAAATCACTTAATAATAGCATCATCTTCCAGATACTGAGATGCCCATATTAAGTAGCATAATCCTCATGTTGCAAATCCTCAAAGTTCTTCTCTAACTGAGGCTGTAACTTTGGTGTAAGACAAAATAATCAGATTCAAGAAGATGAATCTCAACAAGATTAAAAGAGTCTATGTAATGGATTTTGGTTAGATTTGTTAATACGTTTCATAAACATCGCAAGATTCCCACCAAGATTTTTTTTAGGGCTAGACTAACAGTGTGTCAGCTGTATGACTATAGCTGTGCTGTGACGTCTTTCAGAGTGCAGAAACACCATAAACGTGTGTCACCTGCCTTGCATGGTGCTGTTAAACTGGAAACACCTTATTGTATACAATCTATGGGCAATGCACAGCACAGTATGGCTAATGCTAGCGATGCTAACTAGCAATGGATCTGTATCGGCAAGTTAGTGAAAGTTAGTGTTGGCACCAAATCATTTTGAAACAGCAATGGCCAACGAGGAAACCCACGAGGCGACCAGTGGTGTAACTTCATCACTCAGTCAGTCTGTCAGTAAGTGACAGGCATTTGAAGTTATAGGACTGCTCTGTGGCCAGTTCAGCCAACAATAAACCCATGAGAAATGACTGATAATCAGACAAGCTACAGGCCTGCAACAAATAAAACAAGTAATTCTCTAGATTAGTCAATCAACAGTTTATTCTACAGAATGTCTGAAGAGTGTAAAATACACCAAGTTGACATATTTCAATGTCATGTTTTGTCAGACGAACAGACTAAAACCCAGAAATATGTAATAGAAAATGATCTTAAATTTTGCAAATGGAGGATAAAACAAAGTGCAACTGCTAAAAACAGTTGTTCTGACTTGTCATAAAGATGCAGTTGTCTCATTACAATTTGTATGGGTTTCCTTGATCCCTCAACCTGTTCATCGCGATGTGATGCAGATCCAGCGTGTCTTATCTCCATCCCGACTTTATGCTGGTGCTAGACAGTCTCACAGAGCAGAACAGAGGAGAGGGGTGAAGATGAACAGCACTGGGGGCGCGAGCAGAGTGGAGTCGAGTGGTGCGGTAAAAGAGCAGAGAGGAACACATAGGCGGGAGCGAGGCCAGCGAGAGCGCACAACCACATCCCGATATAAAAGATGAGAGCGGGACTCGGCATTAGCGAGCCATAGATAGCTCAGCGAAGCCACGGGGGTTGCAAGCAAAAAGCCACATTTGTTAATATGGGGTTCAGCCAGCAAGATGTCAAGAGACAGGATACCACATTATACAGGAGTTACACAATGCCAGCCGAGCCACTTAGCCCACAGCATGACTAATGCACTGTTTATTCACTGTGGAATAACTCAGCCAGGTTTACCGGCCCAACTGCCACTGACGCACTTAGACAATCATTTAAACTGTGAATTGATCTATAATCAGTTGCGTACAGTGAGGTCAGGAGCTTTAGTGGCAGGCAGTATTATCACAGCAATATTTACCAGCATTCCCAGCATGGAGGGGAAGAGACTCAATTTCCTGGTGTTTCATTAAACACATAATGACATAAATGGAAATGGTGGATAATCACATTTAGTTGCAACTTTTTCATTCATTTTCATTTATTAATCATTCGCTCATGAATCACTCATGAATTTAATAGTTGGCAACTCATACTCGATACCATACTCTTTGCTATGGATACATTTCAGTCATTGCCAAGGAAGAATTGGAGTTTGATGATCTTTACATCCAGCTGTATGATCAGTGTAAGTGTTACTGCTTAGTGGAGCGTCTACACACAGTTTTTACATATTGGGAACCACATGGCTTGTTTTTCACACAGGTCGATGACAGATTTGAAGTGACAGATCCTCTGTAGATGTCAAATTGTGCTGTTAAAACAGTGTCAGCCAAGACGGCAGAGAGGATTTAAGTCTCAGATCTGTTTGGATGAGCAAGTATGAAGAGCTTGTTTCCCTCCCTCTCTGTGTCTCTCCATCTCTCTCTCTCTTTCTCCCTTTCTCATTCTTTCATTTTTCTTCACCGCCCTCTCATTTTGTTCACTTCCCTTTTTTTTTTTTTTTTTCTTTACTCACCCCTCCTCCCAACCCGTTGTCTCTCTCTGTCTTCTGGTGGTTTGACAGAAGTGTCTCTCATTCTCGCTGGCAGCTGTTGCCATGGTTGTGTCAGCGCATCCGAACTACCTGGGATGGTATTTCCATGGACACACAGATCAGGATGACACTGGGCTCCGGGGTGTAGGAGGGAGGCGGTTCACCGGTGTCAGCAATTCTGTGTGTTAGAGACCGACTGAAGGAGACAGAGCTAGCAGGAGGAGGAGGAAGAGGAGGATTAGGGTCTGAAAAGATATTAAACAGAGAGTAGCAGGAGCCGGAAAAAGAGTCAACGTGAGAGTGAGAGGTCGGGCTGCTTTCCTGTAGTCGCTGCTGAAGGGTCATTTCACCTTGATTGCAGATTATCCATTTACCTTTTAACACCGAGTCATTTCATTTAGATTCATGAACAACGACAAAGCAAGAGGAATGAACTGAGGATGTTGCGCTCTTATTCCTGGAACTGTTTCATTAATACTCGAGTGTAAAGATAACAGTTCAATGACATGATAATACAGGTTTCCCTGCACTTCATTATAAAACACAAATCATGGCCTAATTAAGGAAGTGAGTTTTTAATGCATCATTCTCTGATTCCAATAGAAGCTAAGAATTACTGGATTTTTTTAGGCTGGTACCGACATTCGTATTTGAGAAAAATACAACATTAAAAAGTGCAGTCAATCACAACTGTCAATCAACACCCACAGACATCAAAGCCCATTACACATCTTCAAATCTAATTAACAGAGCAGTAATTAACAGAATTATCACCAGTATACTTATTAGAGGGCCTAAGTTTAGTGATTGAGACCATAATGACTCAATGAAAAAAACATATTAGTATCTCTGGAGAGAAGTTGACACTTTTTGAATGGGGTCAATTGGAGTCAGGATTTTTTGGAGCCAACATGTAACACCTGGCTCCAAATCGTTGTAACGTTATACTCCCTGGTACTTCTGCATTGGCTTCAATCTCAAGCTGTCGTGGTTGCTGCTTGATTAAGACATAATGGGCATGTTTTCAATTGATTTTCCAAAAAATATTAATATTAATAATTGAGTTACTATGCTACTCTTCTGTAAAAACACAGACTGCCATTATGTACCGGGACAGAGTTATTTACCTTTAATTCCATATAAGCGGCGCCACTCGCTTCTGCAGTCTCCACTCAGGACGTGCACAGTGAAGAATGGAGGGTAACTAAGGTCATATCCATGTATCATATAAATCGATATATAGACATGATGATGTCGATAATTACGTTATTGTATAGTGATAGAGGTTTTTATCCATATTGTCCACTTCTAATATTGGCCTGGGACTTCATTCATTAGCAACATTAACTACAAACAACAAAAATATATTGAACTTGAAATATTAAATACTTAATAATTATTTCTTCAGTTTACTGCAATGTAGAGTTTCAACAATTATTCAGTTCATCAATTTGTTAGTTGATTATCAAACTTGACAATCTTGATAATCAATTGAGCATTTCTAATTACAGACATATTTCAAGCAATAATTCTAAACATTCTTTGGTTCCAGCTTCTCAAATGTGATAATTTGCTGTTTTTGTTCGTCATATGTCTGTTAACATTGAGTATGTTAAGGCTGTCAGTTTATAGACATATATAACCTGTGAAGGTTCATACTATTATTTGCATGTGAAAAAGAGTATGTGGACAAAGAAGTTTAGGCTAATTCATGCTTCAGTTGGGTTTATTAGTGGTACTGGTGGTATTGTTGAATAAATGATGTGATAGTTATAGGACACCATGCAGCTCAATTGTGGTTCATTTTAGCCAAACTGCCCTCTTGCTTACCAAAATGTTAATTTGCTGACTATAGATCACCTGTTTGAAGCTGTCTGAATGTTATCACTCAGTAATGGGTCCCTGTTTTTGTTTTGAAGGTGAGCCGCTCAGATTATTGTTTATATATGATCCGCTTAAGATATTAGCGGCTGTGAGCCAGGTGTGAGATCTAGTTTTCGATTTCTTGTCCACTAAATCTAGGTTTAATATGCCCGGATTACCTGTGTGGGTGAAAGTCGGTCGATCTCACTGATATCAGACACCCAAGGCCGTTGAACACAGAGGCATCCACCCCCTCACCCGTCACGTAAAGCTGACATACCCATTTCCTTCTCTTATCTGTCTGCCTCCCAGTCATTGTAACCTCGATAATGCTTCTATTCATAAATCATCTTTTCTCTGGCTGTTTGACAGCAGGCCTGCAGACAAAGAGCCCTCCCGCAGCCTCTCCTTTTTGACCCCCGTCACTTCCCATACAGCAAAACAATCAAGGACAACTGCAGATGGCACAGAGCGTCCCACCTAAAAGACGGCGAGTCTTTAATATAACGCACGCGGGGCAGAGGAACAAAGTGAGAGGCTGTGACTGACTGCAGCTCCTCTGTCAGGTCTCCCACTGACCAACCATCTGTGTGTGGCAGACTGACCTATATCTGCTGTGTGTGACTCCACCCAACAAAAAAACCTTCACCTGCTCACTGCCAATTCTACTCTTTTCTGAAAGTCAGAAAATGTATCATTTTTCACCCACATTGCACTAAAAGTACTTGCAAGAGGCAGAAGTCTTATTCATGTATGCATTTTAACTGCCAACAATGTGCATCAAGCCAAATGACAAGAAGTTGTATTGATTGGTACATTTTCTGTCTAATCTTCAATTTTAAATAGCAATGAATCATGTTTCAAAGGTTCAGAAATATATATGAATAAGATAAATATGTAAAATTAAATATTATAAATAATGTTAAATTAATATTATAAAACAATATTATGAATTCTAAATAATTTAGATGTGAATTATTTTCTCCTCTGTATACATTGGTCACAATCCTTATTTATTAAAATGTATTGCATTTACGTTTATGTAAAGAAAAAAAGAGAGAGGAAGAAGATAGATATAGTCTATTGTATCATTTCAAATTCTCATATATCGGTATCAGACTCAAAAGTCCTGCATCACTTGTGCTATAATGTGATGTCATGTCACTAATTACATACATGAAACTTAATCTCTTGTGTGTGTTTGGTGCTTAAGCAAAATTAAGTTATATAAAAGATAAAAATGAGTTAGTGGTTTCAGTGGGAATGAATTGTGTACAGTATTGGTTATAGCGCCAGGCTGTTGGTTGCAGCACAAAAAAATACAGAGAAGCAGTCTGGCTATTTCTCCTGCTTCCACTCAGCTCCTGGCTTCTGCTCCATATTTAATACACAGACCTGACAGTGGTATCACCCATTGTATGACTTTAAGAAAGAAAATAAACAAGTGCATTCCCCTAAATGTCAAATGATTCCTTTTAAAACAATAAAGCAATCCTCTGCCTTGACCTAAAAAAAAAACCTGTGTCAGCATGATGAAGCATCAGAGAATTTCTACCTCCATGTTCCAACAGAGTTCACCTTTCATCACATTCACAACTGTTGTTCTGTGTCTCCGATAAACAGCTGTGATGGATGTTGTGTTTCGACTCGGCACACTCCGCGCCTCTCTTGCGACACAGTTTATCTCTCGTGTTCATCTTCGAACTGCCATCCGCTCTGAAACGAATGCAAAACACGCCGACCGTCTACTTGAATGCGTGTCGCCGCTGCAGTTGGTGCTTATAAATCATGAGGCCTCAGCGCGGAGCCACGAGCACCAGTCTTTGTTTTGGAAGCAAAGCGGCGTCATGTGCTTGCGCTGCTTTAGCTCTCATACTGATCAGCTGTTTACACAAAGCTATAGACAGCTTTCCAGAGAAACACATTTCACACATTTTAGGTGTGAAGGCCACTCACTCAGCTTATATGAACAAGAGAATCACACACAGCCCAAGAGTTGCCTTTGTGTTTAAAATAAATGAACAAACTCAGGATACGTTTTCATTTGAACTGTAAGACCCAGGTTTTAGCTACTAATAGGACTGTAGGGAGTTGACTGTGGCACTGATATGTCAAACTATGTTTCTGTGTGTGTTTTCTCAGGGGATTCCTTCACTCAATTCCGCTTTTCAGAAGAAAAAGACTGGGAGATGGACTCATTTGCAGCCAGTCAGGTAAATCTATATTCTGGGCTCTGTCTTCACCACTCTGCATTGCTTCTTTGTCTCTTATGGATTTCACCCACTTTGTGAGGTATGGATCTCTCAAAGCAGACATTACATCAGTGGTGTGGTTCTATGGATGGTGATGTCTGATGGGTGGTTGGTTGTCAGTTAACCACTTTATTCCAGATAAACTGTAAGAAGGATTGACATGACATATGGAGCAGATATCCACAGTGCCCAGAAGAGTTTTCATTGATAAAATATTTATAGTTTTGTACAAATGATTCCCACTGATTTTCCCTATAGCCCCCCCCCCCCTTCAGGAGTTTGACATTTGTAGTTTTGAGTGAGATTTCTCGACACTTACTGGATGGATTGTCATGAAATCTGGTCCAGATACCCATGTCCTCCATGTACCCCCTTTCTTTTTTTTTTTACCAGACCAAATAGCTGCAAAACAAATGATCTTGCCATCAGCCTCAAAATGAAAGGCCTGTGAATTTGTCTCTACCAGCAGCACACAAAGCAGTGAAACAGTCAGATTATGTAATGATTCCTGAACTCTCGTTTTCTTGTGTAGAGAGTAAGAACTACATCGTTTTGTTTCATGTGTGCACTATTACAAATAGTGCTGACCTACACAAATACGCAACTTGTAACACTTACAAAGGATTTAATATTTTAACTGAAAGATTTTCCACCTCTGTGGACTCTTTTAGCCTCATGTTTGATTAATGATCCCAATATTTGACCAATACTTCCCTGACAGACTGACTGAGTGACTGAGGTCGACTGAGTTTCTCTATCTGATGTTTGATTTTAAAAACCCTCAGGTACTTCATACACAGTCCAATTATGTACAAAGTTTTCACCCGCCTTGTAACTTTATACCCTTTAGATCTAGTCTGAATTCTCAAATAAAAACTACCGTTGCAGCTTTATATGTTATGCGAAAAGAGGACAACTTTTTGTGGTTAGCCAACAACAACTTTACTGATGGTTGCCATGCTCAACAACAACATCAATACCCATACCGCACTGCTCCGTCCCCGAACACCCCTTCCAGGACTTTCTCAAAAGAAAGCTTGAGATCTGAGGCTCCCTTTTTCGTGAGACAGTCTACAAGCTGCTCTTCAGTGTGCACCAAAGGATCTGCTGAACCTTTTGGGTTTGAATGAGTTCTTTGATGCTGCTCATTTCTGAGTCTGAGTCTTTTCTCAGTGACTGACTTTGTGGACTTGGCACCAACCAGTGAATGATTGTCTGTTACTGGTGCAGTGTTTTTAGCATCTCCAGTAGTAAGTTCTGAGAAGAGTGTAGACAGACTGCCAAGAAAGGGCTGAACACTTTCCATACTCTCCCATTAGGAGAATAAGGTGTCCTCCTTGTGTACCTCCATCAGAGAGATTTCCAAATGAGGCATCACTGTACACAATCATCTTCAAAGCACCGTCACTGCCCAAGTATTGGAAGATCAGCAATACCTTCTTTGACTTAAGTTTACATACTATTCTATTTGCATCATGAATTGTAAGAATAGTTGAATTTTTAGGCCTGATGCCAAGTTGCTGGCATCAAACATTACATCTGGCCTACTCTGTCCAGCCACCCATAGGATTTGGCCTATTTTAGACCTGAGCTGATCTTTTTCCTACTCGCTGAGAGATGAGTCTTGTTCTACAGCTCGTGAAGGATCCATGTGTATGGGATGCACATGCTTGATGCAATTTTCTGTTGTCACAAAGTCTATTCCCATGTAACAGAAGCTTTCATGTTCCTCTCGACCAACGAGGAATACAGATCTAAGCTGAGTTATAACAGTTGTGGAGAAACTTTGTGTGCCCCCTCCCCCCTCCTATGAAGTCATCCCCATGGCAGGCAAGAACTCTAGTTACAGCCCAGTCCTGATCCAGCCTTGAGGCATTTTTCTTCCTGCTGTCATCACTATTTTCTGCCACTCTTTTGTACCAGTACAGGGAAGCGTCTGCTAGACCATACACTCACTTCTTTAGCTTCCATAATGTTCCCTCGCTCGCCTCAGGAGGGGGTTTAATGTAAATGTCACGTGATAGTGCCATGCCTTGTAGAAATGCAGATTTTATGTCCATAGAATGTCTTTGACAAATTACTGTCAGAAGTAGTCGAAGAGACCCTGAAGCACATGTGGGTGAATCCTTTTTAGGCTCTGACACTTCTAACTCCATAAAACCTCCAGCCACAAGTCGTGCCTTAGGTATTAATCCAGTAGGCTTTCCGCCGATGATCCCATCAATGTCGTCATTGTCGTGTTGAAACTTTTTGCAGATGCTCCCGTTGCATAGATTGCAGATAGCTTGTGTTTTATCTGTCTCATTTACTCCGAAGAAGTTCCACACCATTCAATAGCTAGTTTTGAGCCCTGTCACGATGTGATGGATCATAAAGTTTTTTGAATCTTGAATCATTAGCTGTCGGATTCAAACAAACAATCAGTGGTGTGAGACTTCTTCGGAGTAAATGAGACAGATAAAACACAAGCTATTTGCAATCTGTGCAACACTAAAGTACCTCGTGGGGGAGCATCTGCAAAATGTTTCAACACCACAAATTTAATCAGGCACCGAAATGGATGCTAAAGCAAACAGTAAATTAAGTTATTTAAATACACATATTGCTCCCTCACATGATCGGATCGGTGATCGGTTTATTTAAACTCACTAATTGGTGATGGGTTAGGGTTAGGGTTAGGGCCCCAAAAATCCTGATCGTGTAAATCCTATTATCTAGTGCCTGTGTCTTTGAGGGTTAACACCCAAATGCACTTTTGTCCTTCATCCTTGACTTCCTCAAACACATTGTTGTCAGTCCAGCTCTTTATCTCCTAATGTTTTGCCAAGTCAAATGATACATCTTTGTTACAAATGCATCCTCACATACATCTGTGTTCATGATCATACATTTGTTTCTGCCTGAAGATTTTCTACACTTGACATGTCAGTTGCCTCTGTGGTGTCTGCAAGATTAGCGGGTTCAGTATGCTGTTGAACCAGTTTTTGTATTTACCAGTAGCTTTGCTTGTACGCCCTACTTTAGCTGTGTGTAAGGTCGCTCCGTCTTTGACTCTATATATCACTGTAGCTATGCTCCAGTCACAATGATTGCTCGTCTTTACTTTCATTGTGATCTCAGAGATTGTTAGGGTTAGGTTGAGGGTTGTGTCGCTCCATGGGATGTAACCATCTGTTGTCTTTACTTCTATGTTAAAGTTTTCTGCCATGTATCTCATGTCATCATTGTTAAACTCTCCTTCATGTCACTGAACAGTTTCTGAGGTGGACCATGCACACTTATCCAGTCATGGACAAAGTGTTTCACTATTTCAGAAGATTTCTTTGTAGTCAGAATGACTGTGTCAACTGGTCCATAATATGTATATACCACACACCTGGTTCAAGTTCATGCAGATCTACAGCCAAAGTTTCATTGTACTGAGATGTTAATGGTAGACCAACAGCAGGCTTTGATGTAGTATTACTGTATCTTTGACATATTTCACACTCACAAGTTTTTGCAAAATGTTTGATGCCTGAACTTTTTAGAAGTCTCTGATCCATTTTGTTGCCTAGCTCATTTTCAACTTCTTGGTGGAATATACTACTTTTCCATCACCAAATCTGAATGGTCTACAACTTGAGTGTTTCTGTTTTATTTAAGTAGTTCAGTTTATTCCAGCTTAGTCCACTGATGTAGTTATCCAACCACACCAGTGAAATGTGGATTGACAAACAGCACGCTTTGATTCTTCGACCATACCTGTCCAGTGGATTTGTGCCATGCAATGGTGTTTTATCATAATCCTTTTGTGGGCTTGACTTGGCCCTTTGTTGTCTCTGCTCCATAATATATGCAGTTTCTTGGTTGATTCCCATACTGGATGCAGGGACTTTTCCTCCAAATATCCTCTTTAATGCTGACTTCATTGATGTAAATGTCAGGTCTGTGCATGCTGTCAGAGCTAACTGTCGATCTTTCATGTCCAGACATACAGTATCCAGCAGTTTGAAAACACTGCATCGGGAAGCTCCATCTTGTACTCATCCGGGAGTACCGTTGTTCAAAATCGATTATATAATCCGCCATTGACACACTACTGTCTCTTGTAATCTTGTCAAAGTTTGAGTAAGCTTAATAGATTCTGTCTTTTTCTTCTTTGAGAAACAAATTGTCAAGTTTTGCAAGTAACATGTTCATACCGGTATCTTTATTCAAGTCATCTACTGGTGTTTCCATCGCTGTTTCTCGTGCTCTCCACGAAAGTGCCAAAACCACAGCCAGCACTTGCTTGTCCTTTTCAAGTTCCGTAACTCTCGTCCTGATTGCTACTTTTTCCAACTTTCATATGGCTTCCCTTCGTCAAAGCCTGGTGGGACTTTGTAGTTGCTAATCATCCTCTGCTACCATGTTATACGAAAAGCCAACCACAACTTTACTTAATAAATAATGTTCCATATATTATAGGCTGTTACCAAACAGAATACAGCACAAGCAAAACATAAATATGAACAAGATTTGTATTATACACATTAAATCTGCTGACACAAACTTATGTGGATCCTGTTTGCAAACCTCCTTTTTTCTTTCTAGATGTCTGCAGTGTTTGTAGACCTCCCTGCACTGGCCCAGAGCCTTCAAGAAGTGCCCCTCCATCAGAGACTCAACCTGGAGGCTGAGCTGGTTCAGGTAGGTATTCTGACTACAACTCCTGCACATATCCCCTCATCATTAGACATCCAGCACGTTGTGATCACTCAAGAGAAAGTTCTCAAGAATCTTAATTGTTAAGTATTCAGATTTCTTGTCCGAGGTTGAACTGGGAAAAATCAAGTGATAGTTTGTTTTTTTTATAATGCAAAATTCATTTCTTTACATTTCCCAGAATTAATTGGATATTTGCTTTTTTTCCTGGTAGTATGTGAAACATTAAAGAGACTAGGCTTAATCTCTATCAGGGAGTCTGTAGTCTGAGACAAAAAAACAAATCAATACCAACAAATACTTAGACAAGGATTAAGGCTAAATCTTTATCCAGGACACCATCTCTCAGGATATTACATTTAAAACCTTTGCCATCATTTTGCTGTCCTGCACAAAACCAAATGCACTTTTGTATAGACAAAATTTTACTGGCATTTGCTGCTTGGAAAATTCTAATATTGGTAATTGGTCGCAGGACTTTAGAGGTCGCAGTATGTCCTGAGAGAGGATTACCAGCCAGACAAAGTAGGCAAATGCCCTTGGGCGCAATACCCCAAGGGGCCCTAAAAGCCAGCCAGTGTCATTTGGTTTGCTGTAATTTAATATAATTAGCTGTATGTCTGTTTTTCTAAACTCTGCAGCATAGTTCAGTAAAGGATAACGTGAGGTGCTAATGACAGAGATGAGTGCATCATAATCTATACCTTACCTTATGGAATTCTGGTCTTCTTACCTGTTGATACCAAGTGTAGCATATTTCTAAATAAGGTTGTAATAAATCAAATTACCAAGAACTAAATGACATAGGGCAAACACAGGTGGGGCTGTCAGGTTGGTAGTTCCACTTAGGTAGGTCTCCATGTGAAATGTGTTATGCATAGTGTGCACTTTATTGGTGTTTGGAGGTATAACAGTGTGCTTAGTGGACAGAAAACAGGAGGGTAAGGGGGTCAACAGCTCCTTTTGCCTCATACTGTGTCAATCTGGCCATGTTTCCTGTTGCATTTACACTTACCCTCATGTTTCAGGTCTCAACACCAGTAGAGTTGCCCACTATGACCCTCCCGCCTAAACAGGAGACGCCCAAAACTGCTGCATTCACTCCTTCGTCCACAAGTTTCAAAGTCCCCAGCACCAACCACAAAGTCCCCGTGGCTTCAAACCCAGTGTCAGTATCTGGACTGGACTCTCGGGTTTCCTCGAGTGCCGCCAAGCCACCAGTGGATGATGCTGATGAAGAGCTGGACCAGCTGCTTAGTTTAGAGAAACCAGTTTCAGGAAACCAATCTGTCATGGTTGCTGATGAGAAGAGTGATGGTCCAGAGAAAGGTGAGGATATTCAGCATGCTTTGAGAAGTGGATTATGTTCACTGTATTTCTTCCACTCATTAATGAAAGGGTTCAGAATATCACTGGATGGGCAAAGTAGTCAGAAAGGTTCCTCTTCAGATTGCTGTTCATCTTCAAACCTCATTATAACAACAAGAGTCACAATCTTCCCTTCATGTTCTTTTAACGTGCAGCGTGTGAGGAAGTGGCACCGGAGGTGATAGAAGAGAAGATGGAGGAGGTGAGAGACAAAGACGTCACGCCTCCCAAGTCTGCTTCCATCAAACAGGAAATGACAGAGGAGGACCTGGAGGACTGGCTAGACAGCATGATCTCCTGACAGTGTTGATTAAAGAACAAAAAGAAGAGGTATACAAAGGCACCTCAACATTAGAATTTAAAGATGTAAAAAAAAAACCCCACTCCTGGTCGATTTGGCAACACCTGGGGTTACCATGGTAACAGAAAGTGTGGTTTAATAGTGCAGCAAACACTGCTTGAGCTTCAGAAATACACAAGAGCAACTGATGCTTCAGTTTACAGAGCAGCCACATTAACTTCTGTTTTAAAAAATGCCAAAATGACCAGTTGTCTTGATGAATGAGTGCGATCAGTGTTAACCTCGGTGACTCCAGTGTTTCCTGTGACTGCTCCACAACAAAACACACACCATGTTTTTGCCAGTTGAGTGCTCTTATTGTGACAGCAGCAGTAAATGTTCAGTTTGCATCAGCGGTAACTTAATTCTGCTCTGATACAGTGAGGCTGTTTATCTACGAGATAACATTAGAAACAGTATTGCTAGATAAGACACATGCATTGTGTCCTGTGAATCCCTCGTGCAAAGAAAGGGAATCTGAAGTCAGTGTGGGAATGGTGGACTCTTGCCACCAACAGTAGAAACAAATGTACAGCAAGATAGTTACAGAATGGAAATGCATTGAATTGCTTTTGTCCCTAAATCCCTAAATAGTATCCAATGTGGAGACTAAAAGATTATGACTGATTGATGATTATTGAACCCAATGAAGACAATCTCATTGGGTTCAATCTGATTTTAAATCTTCTCTTTAATATCCACTCTCTAAACTGAACTTGAGGTGAAATGTCTTCTAAAGACATTCAGCACAAAAAAACAATTTTTCATGTTTACATACTTGGCAGACACTCAAAGGACTTTAAATTGATGGATTTTCTTTCAATTTGGCTCGCTATTCTTTGCTTATTAACAAGTGGCGCTCAAGTTTTTTTTTTTTTGTTTACTCGGCTGAGTGAGGGACAATATGTTTGAAGGTGGAGGAATGGGACAGAACGTCTCGGACATCAATGAGAATATGTCAAAATGTTCCCTTTGCATACTTCAGAAAAAGAATCCTCTGTTCCTTTTGAGGTCGTGAAATGCACACATGGTGGGGAGTGTCGCCATCAGACAGATACCAGCTGCTAAATGAGCGATGGACAAACAGCCCACGGATGACACGTTTGGTTTATTGCGTCAATTACTTTATTCATTTCCTCCCCCTCGTCAAAAGAAATGCATTTTTTACCAAAGCTACTACATACATACAAATGGCCATACAATAGCAGTTATCCATTTTGTTGTCAATAAATCCTTGAACCAAGCTTTTTTGTTATTTTGTTTTTTTTCTTTGCCTCTGCTTTGTGGGGTTCTTCTACTGTGGAAAGAAGTGCAGGCGGGCAGGATACCACAGCTTGGGAATAAAAACAAACTAAGCGACATTTACACAAGGATCATTTAGATTTTATACAACAAATGTTTTCTCTTTTTCACTTAAAAGCCACAAAACTAGCTCGAGCTAAATCTGCTTGTAACTAATCCAGAACTAGAGCACTGCTTGTGTCAGGAGGGACAAAAATGAGTTCTCTTTGCATAGTTTCTCATAAGGCACATCGGCACTTGATAAACACCTAAAGTGAGTCATCTCTGGTCCTGGAAGAACCATCTTCTGTTAACAACTCAAGTCATGTGACAGATTTCAACCAGCTTTTTTTTTTTTTAAAAAGGCAGATCAGGTCTCACTCATTTCATTCAGGTTAACTGGATCGGTAGTGATCAATACTATAGCAGCACACATCCATTCGGTTGGTTTTGGTAACAAGTGACACAAACATCCTGGCGTTCATCTAGAAATTGTGCATATTCAGACATTCAGCTGTCACGCTGTAACCCTTCACACGTATCAAATGTCTACACACAACAAATTGTGCAACAGGTTGGGGGTTAAGCAAGTGAAAAGGCAATGTGAATCAAAACAAAAATTTTCACAAAAGAGGCGTCGTGGCTAGTGACTATTTTCAGTAACAGGGAAGAGGAACTTCGATACACAAACCTGAAATGTCCAATCATCTGTCGCTAGTCTTAAAATCAGTTTCTCCAAATTACGTTGTGTTTGTGTATTTAAATTCAAAATTAATGTATTTTCTTTTACATTGTTTTAGACACCATGGCAGCAGAGAAAAGTCCAGCAAAGTGTTCAGGTTCTGTTAACAGGGTGAAGTCAAGTTTAGAGTCTCTTTCAGATAGATGGAAAGTAGAGAGAGAGGAGCTGAGCGGGGGCTGCTCGCTCTCTCTCTCTCTAACCCAACTGGTCCTCATATTGCTTACGGAAGCAGTCTCCAGTGGGGAAGAAGTCCCAGCATCTCTCCTGGTACATCTTCCACACAAATGACTCCTGAAGGGGTAGAGGAAAAATAACTGGTAGTTGTAGAGCAGTCGATGAAGCTTTAGCAGTTTTACACATAAAAGGATAAGGAGTATAATAAGATAAGGAGCTGTGGCTCGGTCAGGTCTCAGAAGTTAGCCTGAAGCTAAAGGACTACAAATATAAAACATAAAGCCTGTGTTACACACTGGGGGGGGGGGGGGGGGGGGCATGGGATTATGGTTTTTGGAGTTTATCTCAATTTCAAGCCATCTCATGTACCTTCCTGGTCCAATTTTGACCACTTACCACCTTTTGTGTCCCTCAACTCTGTTAAAAGGGCTTTTTAGCTGCATTGGAGGGTTTTTTGGGGGGTTGTGATAAAAGTTTTGCTTGTAATGTCCACAGCAAGCAGCTGCGTCATGTTCCGGCTGTGTGTGTGACAATCTGCTGCTATGCTGGCTGGTGTATGGGTATGTGTGTTCACTGTGTCTGGCTCTTTCTCCTGCTCCACAATTTTTACACGCTGGGTCTATTTTTGCTAGATCGGCTCACGTCTATGAAGTGTGACATTCCCTTGTGAATGTACAGGAATATAGTCACAGTAGTAAAATTAACTTTTAATTATACATTTCATTTGTTACTGACTTTTTCTCACACAGTCAATAGACTACATTTGTAATTAGAGTCTCTGTAATTACTAAAATGCTGCACTGCAGATAAAGTCATTACTGAATATGAAACGGTATAATGTGAAGTCAAAATACAGTTTAATGACATTAATTGTGCTGTGAGTATGTATACACTCTCAGCAATGTATATTATCATTTTAAATTAGCCAATATATTCAAGTACAGCCACAGGCGTCCACATGAGCTGAAAATAAATGTAAATTATAACAAGCAAAAAAACTTTAAACTATATTATAAATACAGCTTCTAAAACATCTCCAGAAGACATTTAACTCAGCAGATGTGCAACATCTCAGCTGCTGCTAATGTCCTTTGTTTATCTTGTCTTGGTGAATGTACAGTGATGGAGGCATGAGTGAGCTGTGGTGCAGCTGGATGCTGTGGACATACAGTAAAGGTTTACACTGAATGATATGTCAGGGTTCACACATTGGAGACCAGGTTCCTGTTACTTTAAAGTGATTGTGTGGACTGTTTCCATGCAGATCACTAATGGTGACAGCATTATCATTTCATTTGATTAGTCAGATGTGTCAAAAATATATATTGCAAATTTGGTGAAAGGGGCCAGATGATTAAAAATACTTAAGGACATAGAGAACCCAATATGCTACAGTAAATTAAAACCTAATTCTATTGATATTTAGATCTGACCTAACATGACTGATCTTAAAGACCTGTCTTTAGTGTTTGCAGAATTACAAAGACATTAAGCTGTTTGTTATTTTTTGCAGTGTGGAGAAGCTACAACAAAAGCTTTTCTTGCATTTCCTGTGTCTGCTATCTATGACATAAGACCAGTGCATGAACATCAAATAAAATCAACTTGAATCTCAGGTGTAGGACAATAACTAAGTGAACCCACGCATTGTTTCTTCCTCTTGCTAAGCCGTACTTATGCAACATGAAGTGGGTTGAAATGTTGCACAAGTTAAAAAAAAAAAAAAAAAAACCTACTGAACTAAGAATCAGAAACATCACTACCTGTGCTGTCTTAAGATTGTCACATTTTGTACTGTGAGCATTTATCATCTCATGTCCAACCAGAAAAGAGAGGTGCAGATAAAACACATACCTGACCCGTGTGTTCAGTCTCATCCTTGTTAATCAGGTACATCAGGAAGAATCTGCACAGAGAAAACATTGACATTAGAAATCAGAAGTACCTCTAACTAACTAACTGAGTTTGATCATTTCCTTGATCAGTTTTTTTGTAGGTGCACTCACAGGTAGTTAGCTAGGTTGTGCTCTTGTAAGGTGTGGGTTTCAAACCCGTGAGGCGTCCGGTCAAAATAGTCGTTCCCAATGCCACAGATGAAGCATTTGGTCTGAAAAAAAGTAATGAGAGGGGATTAGAGCTGCAGATAATGACCATTTTCCTTATTATAATCTGCTGATTATTTTTAATTTGTCCACATATTATCAGAACATAATGAGAAATGTCCACCACATATTCCCAGAGCCCAAACTGATGTCTTTAATCGTCTAAAACTCAAAGATATTCAGTTTACAACCGTGGCTGTAATATTTCTTTTTATACAGAGAAGCTTCGTCTTACCTCCATGTCCTCCTTCACCTGCTCCTGCTGGTCTCTCAGCTCACCAAAGGCATCAATAATCAAACCTGAAGGAGAGTGCAAAAGTCTGTCAGAGGAGCACTAAGCAGGACACATCTCATAACATAACCACAAAGCTGTTATCCAAGACAGAAGCAATGAGAAAGAAACAGTTGGTAATATTTAGAGATCAGTTTTATCTCATTTTCTGTGATGTATTTGCTTTTTAAGGCAGCACACAAACAAATACGACCATCCATTAAAAGATTGTGTACCCTGAATGATGGCCAGCAAGATGACAATGACGAAGAAGAAGAAGGTAATGTCAAATAAGATACGGTAGAGTTCATAGGGGTCTCCAGCTGGGTCCTCCAACTCGTCTCCGATACCGCCTCCAGCTCTCACGCCCACATACATGTGGAACAAATAGCACTGTGAGAGAAAGAGAGACGGAAAAGAAGAAAAAGAAAAAGGGAAGGATAAGTTGAAAGATTGAGTCATTTCACATGTGTTTAAGCTGAAGTGATGAGTAGAGCAGCTGTTTTTTATTCTATGGTTGATGAAAATGAAAAGTAAAAAAAATGGAAAGGTTCTTTTTATTAGTCATAGTGGTCTATTTTCAGCCAAAGTCTTAAAGGTATACTATGCAGGATTTGTCGAGGGCCCTGTCGAGTTCTCCCTGTTCTTCCTCCCACAGACCCAAAACATGCAGGTTGGGTTAATTGGTGACTCTGAATTGTCAGTAGTTATCAATAATTGTCTTTCTATCCTGTGATTGACTGGTGAAATGTCCAGGATGTACCTCGCCCCTCACCCAAAGGCAGGGGTGCAAAACTTATTTTCATTCAAGGGCCACATACAACCCAATTTGACCTCATGTGGGCCGGACCATTAAAAAAATGGAGGGAAGAAAAAGAAGGAAGGAAGGAAAAGAAGACAGCCAGGAAAGATTGAAGGAAGGAGTGAAGAAAAGAAGACAGACAGGTGAGATGGAAGAATGAAAGGGGGATAGGAAGGAAAGAAGGAAGGAAGGACAGATGGAAAGAAGGAAGGAAAGTGGGCTCAGTTGGACCCCTTGGCGGGCCAGTTCTGGCCCACGGGCCGCATATTTGACACCCTGCTGTGTAGGATAAAGCGGTGCAGAAACTGAATGAATGAATGTTTGTAAACACAGCATTCATAGTTGGCCCCTAATCCCCGGCTCAACCGGTGAAAGAAAGCAGCGGTGATGGAGCGAGCTAGACGGAGAATGACGAGAGCGAGCTGCTGCTGAGAACAAAGCGGTGAATCAGATAAATAAAAATGTTTTCTGATTGTTTTGTAGCGGTTACGTTCTACACGCCCCCACACCTCTGCACAACCCTGCAGGAAGGTGCAACACTGCTGAATTTTGGTTGTGTGAATGCAGAGTTTCATCCAGAGACAGCAATGTAACCTGTTCACAATGCTACACATCCTGACCTCACACCTAGCGCGCTGTTATTAGCTTGGGGACTACACACCCACTGCCTAAAGATGCCTAAAGCGTCCCAAATCAAACAGAATCCCTGTATATAAATACAACAGAACATCATAAGTCTCGATTGAAGAGGGACTGTTTGGTTTTTTTTTTTGCAAAATCCTGCATCGTATAACTTTCAAGAAGTGAAGGGTGTCAGATTTCAGATTTGAACATTTGCCCTTGGGGAAAGGCCACTCATTCTTCAGAAGTGAAAAGAAAAGGAGGGGGTGGCCAGACATACTGTCATCATATCGTCACACTTCATGTCGGGCTCGTCTTCATCCTCGCTCTTGTTGTAGAACTTCCTGAAGAAGTTAAAGGCCACCACGGTGTACAAATAGACGACCACCGCCAGCAGACCCACAGTCAGTACAAGCTACAAGGATAGGAAAAAAAGCAGAAAATTAATTAAAATGTGGTACTTGCAATGCTCTGAAACCTTTACTTTGACCTTTATTTATTACAATTGGAGCTGAGAACTCTTGAGGACAACAGCCTCCTTGGGAGCACAAATGAGTGTACCATTCTTGTTAAAATGTAGACTGTGAAGCTCATTTTTGCAGCTGCTGTCAGAGAGCCAGAGCAACATTTCAATGCCAGTGGCAGTTTTTGTATTTATTTGGTGGAGTACAAAAGAAGTGCAATATTTTTCAAGGCCTCTAAACTTTAACTGAATCGGGGATTTCAGGAGCAGCTTTCATTAATATTCAATGATTTTTGAGACCTTCAGAAAATCTAATTCAAGCAAGGAGTTTTTATTCCCCATCAGTGCCCTGCAATTTACTGGCATGTTACTTTTAAATATGCATATTCCCTATTGTATGTACTCTCAGACATCTGATAATACAAAGACAACAGTTTAAACCTGCTATTAAATTGATTCTATCTTATGTTCCCTTGCCGTCTTACAAATGTGTTAGTTTGATCTGATTTGAACTGGGTGTTATTTAAAGCTTGAGTAGATATTCATACTTTTTATCAGTCAACCTTGCATTCCTACAACTCACTACTTTAAAATAGCAGAAGCTGAATGTTTTAACCTTAGCAAAATATGTCAACCATTTATCCATCACTCTAGCAGTTTCACCATCTATTCAACTATTTTAGCAAACTATTTGAATTGTTTATTCATTCATTTTAGCCTTTTAGTCATTACTTTCAGCTATATATTCCAGATGTTATGTTCCTTTAAGGTATCTATCTAATTTTGACCCATTGACTTTATGAAACTTTTGCACTGATTACAATTTACTGTTATTCATAACTTTCCTCTATCCAAAACTCATTTACTTTTACATAAAAAGTAAGACAAGTGTGAACAAGCCTGACTACTAAAAGGTCAGAAGAAATGGAAAAAACCAATTAAAATAAATAAAAAGGAAAATCAAGTCACCCTAAGTTTCCATGTCTTCTTATTTCCATTAATTACTGTCTCATGACTGCTTATAGATATCCTGTGACCTGGATGACTGATAAATCTTTATATACAGTTTCTATTTTCAAGGCTCCGTCCTATTTCCACAAGTTAGTGTCTTGATTTGATTATGCTGGTGTTCAGAATGGATCCCAGTGCTTGTTGTTTTGTCCCTATTGTCTCTCAATGACCACATTTAGATGCAGATTATTTGCAGAAACAAGTACCTCAATGTTAAATGAGGGTTTAAAAAAATCTTTCCCCACACTTTAACAAGTATTAACTTTTAACCCAATTCAAAACTCCCATCATATTCTATTGACTTCAGTGTTTTTTTTAGGTCAGTGTAGAAACCCTGACAACAAAAATTAAATTAAAATGCAGTTTGGAGAGTTGACAGCCATGACATGTTGAGTGTGGAGTAGCTGTTGCTCTGTCCTCTGGCTCCCTCTGGTGGTAAAAATACTTGCCTGCTTTCCGTTGTGTGTGACAGAAGACAGGATGGTGCGAAGGGTCTTGAAGCCCATGGCAATGTCCAGCAGGTGGGCAGCGAAGAAGAAGTTGTTGAAATGTCCAAAAACGGACATAATGCTGTACCAGATCAGATACAGGAAGTACTACAAGGAAAAAAAGTCATTCAATATTGATAAATTATGATAATAAAATCATCAATCACCAAAAATCATCAGTTTGGACATTTCTTGAATGACAGCAGTGTTCATAGTAATAACTTAACATTAATGCTCCACTCCACATACAGAAACAGCAACCATATTTTTTTACATTCATGTGAATTAAACTTACATTGTCAGTCAAAACAACGCCCATTTTCCAGATGTGGTACTTTGTATCAATGGAGCTCAGCCTGTCAATGAGAAAACAAAAATATTGAATCACAGTCGTGGTGTTACACTGGTATAAATGACATAAACATAAACAAATATTAACATTATGTGTTTTAATGAAATTTCTTCAGTCTGGTTTTCTATAAATCTACTGTGTTAAATTTGGAGTAAAAGCAGATGTTGTCACCATTGTATTGATGTATGGTAAAATGTAAAATGTGGAAATATTGGGTTGTGTGTTTGAACTCACAGATTGACCTTAATACTTGAATCCAGTTTTTACCTGCTTAGGTCTGGTAATGCTCAAACCTTAAAAGACCTCTAAGAACAATTTTAACACTTAATAGTGGTTGTCAATGGTTATAAAAAAAAAGTGTTAAGCAATTAAATTGATGTTGAATCTATTGCATTAAACATTCATTTTCAAGCCACTCGAGTCTAAAATCCCTCCCAGACTGCACATGTCTGATCAGGTCCACCCATAGTATGCAGACACCTGATATCATGTCTACATCCACTGTCTGTGACCGTATTCAAGTATATCTGGCTCTTAAGGAGGAGCAAGAAAACAAGGGTGAAGTTCTCACCAGGAGAGCAGAGAGGCTTCCCTCTCTTCAGTCTCCACTGTGGGGTCAAAGTCCAGAGCGCTTTTATCCAGGCCTAACAGTTCTGCGATGCGTTCAGCTCCGTACAGGTCACCATATTTGTTGATCACCTACACATAGAGAGATCAGCTTTGTCACTTAATATCAAAGTCTTACAGTATGTTAGGGAGAAATTGTAGCAGCAGAGAGTATATTATTTAAAATATTTAAAAGTAGATTTGTTGTGGGGTGGTTCGCAGGCAGATTACAGGATGAATGTACCTAACTAGACAATTGAAAACTAAATGAGTAATGACAACAGTGGTCTCAAGTGGTCTCCTTATTGCTCACCTTGCGCTTGATGAACTTGTCCCAATAGTTGTTGGGGAAAGATCTGCAATGAAAAGTGTAGAATTGAGACTAAATTCAGCTGATGTGTTAAATTTAGATTTATAAAAATGTGTCATAATATAGGGCTCAAGATGTGGCCTTTCAATTCTTATTTTGTGAAAAAAATATATTGAAAGAAATACTTAAAATAATCAACTGAATATAACAATTTCAGTAGTAGTCACTGCATCCTGTTAATGGAAACAAACTTTGTGATCCTGATTAGCAACAGACCAGACACATGGTGAAAAAATATTACTAGAAAAAGTGTGATAATCTGTATAAAGAGAAAGAAGTCTGGTCATAATGAAGTCAAGTTCTGAAATTTTAGATACATTTGAGATTCATGTTGATAGAGGTCAGTGACTCACGGAGTGTTGATGACAAGTCGATCCCATTGGCCCTTGATGTCATCGTCAGACGGCTGTTCAGTGATGTAGAGACCATCAAATTCAAGCTTCCTGGCGATTTCCTTCTCTCTCTTAAACACCACCAAAGGAACCTAAAGGCAAAACATCGAGATGAGTAAAACCTGCAGCTACAAAACATACAGCAATGGTATCATCTGCAAAGAAATGATTCTCAGCTTTATTGAAGCTAGCTAGTGTTGTGAATATCCCTACCTTGAGACAGTAGTACCCGACCAAACAAACGAGGGAGATGACGGTGTGGAATATAGCCAAGAAGCGCAGGGTTGGTAACATGTAGCCGGTGCTCTCGTGAAGCACAAACTCATCCATGTCAAAGAATGTGTCCTGATCTTCCTCTTCCTCACCCCAGCCGTTTTCATCATCCCCGTCTTCATCACCTTCACCAGTGACCTAAAGACCAAGAAGAGAGTGTATACCATGTAAACAATGAATAATCTGAGCTGTTTGGAGTATATTCTAACAATTGTCACATAACATTTGTTTTCAGTTTTAACCTTTGTCTTTCAGTTTGGAATGTCTGGTCGGATTAGTAGTTTAGTTTGACAAGTAACTTTTTATTTGATAAGATGGTTCCTGACTTAAATTAAAACTTTGTTCTTGTAGGACTTGTGTTAAAACTTTTCTTTTATACAGTCTATGGTTAAAACAAACATTTAACATAACACATGTTACCCTAAGTGCCTCTTTTTAGCATTTATGAGCAGTATATAATCATTTAAGTGGTTACATAATAACAGAAGCAGACATAAATACATTTTTAAGTGTTAATACAGTATTTGTCAATTATCTTGTCACCTTTCAAGATATATTTTACATTATTCCTATATTCTAAAACGTGTATAGTTTATGCATATACACTTATATCTGCTTAGTTTTTATACTGCCAAAAAATGCTAAGTAGGGGGGTCCAAAGTAAAGTGTTATCCATTTAGCTGTGTGGGATGTTTGGCTTCTTTAGTAAAATAAAAAAAAATAGTTGTGTTTGAAATTAAAAAATGTATATATATTCATGTAACACTACAGGGCTACCTCTACCTTGGACCAGTCTAAATACCAAATTGTCTAATGTACTCTGAATCCTTTGTAATGCTAGTTTAATGATATAAGTTGGTAAAATAATTGTGGTATGAAAAGAAGGTGTTGCTGTTGGTTACTGTATTACCTTGTAGAAGAGTAAAATGAAGTTGATGGCAAAACACACAAACAGAGCCAGGAAACGCAGATTGTAGAAGTTACGAGCCAGATAGTTCTGTAAGGAAAAAGGTTTGATTAACAGTGAGGCAAACTACTGACTGCTTTACAATGATCTCTCTATGTTTGAAGAAATATTGAAATATCTTTATGAAACTTGATGAAACAATTTAAAAGATGGAATATATTGTGTCAGGCCTCACCAGCATCTTGTTCAGAAAGACATCCAGAATAGCAAAGATACTCGACATGAAGGCAGGTGACTCCTCTTTGGACTGACTGGATCTTGATTTGGGCTTTTCCTCGGCAACTGGCTCCTTAGCTTCTTCCTCTTTTGGCTTGTCCTCCTTCTCCTGGTTCTCTGTGCTGTATTAGCCATATTTGTCGTTTATTTTGCAGTTCTTTTTTGTTTTATATTATTACTATATTATTACTTTTCCTATCTCTAAGTATTACTCACTCTGCTTTCTCTGGTTCACTCTCAGGGCTTTCGACAGGCTTAGCAGCAACGGTCTGTATCAAAGTGAAAATAATACTTGTGAGCTCAGGAGGACTGGATAAAGGTGCTGATTGCAAGTATCTATAGGACTTAAATATCATTTATAAGAGAGATGAACAGTTTTTTTTAAATTTGTGACCACAAACCTTCTTTTGCTCTGTAGTTGAGGTCTCTGCTGTCAGCTCAGACACATCACCCAGGCCTGGCTCCACATGTTTTCCAGTATCCCTCTTAGGCCCAGTCAGCATCTCCATCATCATGTCGACCTCTCCTATGTCCGTTGGTGGTGCCATGGTTATATCTACGTTTCCTGCTGTCTCTATGGCCTCCATTTTCTCTCCTTCAATCACATCTCCATGGATGCCAAACTGGGTTGGATCAGGCATGTTTCCAAGGATATCTGTCACTTTTATGTTCTTGGCTCCCTCAACAAGACCACCGCCAAACATGGATGACCAGATGAGGTGGAAGAAACCAAAGATGAAGCTATAGATTTTCTTAAAGAAGCCGGTGAAGAGCATCCAGAAGAAGGAGAAGAAACCTGTGATAATCTCTTTGATGCTCAGTTTCCTGACTTTCTTCAGCTTCTTGCGGATAGTCTTAAGAGAAACAATTTGGCGGACATGGCTGATCTTCTTCTTGATTGAGCGGCATGCAGTGGTGAAGGCTGAGGCAGACTCCAAGGCGCTTTCTTCCTCTGCAGCCAATTCTTCCAGGATGTTGTATCCCTCCTCCTCTTCGTCCTCCTCAGGTTGTTCAGCCTCGTCTGGCTCAGAGATCTGTGAAGCCAGCTGCATCTCAAAGATGGTGTCCTCACAGAAATTAACAAACATTTCCATCTTCTCACTCTCACCACCCTCGTTGACCACATCAAAGATGAACTGACGCTTGGACTCTTTGACCTGCGGCTTCTCCCACTGCTCCCGGCTGGATTCACTGATCTCAAAGTAAACCCTCTCTATGCGCTTTGCGCTACCCATGATTTCAATACGTCCCAGATATGGCTCAAAGTAGCTAAGCACGCTCTCTGCCAGATCTAAGAAGGTGGTAAGTCTGGAGTCACGCGGCATGTGTTCAGATAAGTTGGTCAGCAGCACTGCCACGTTGAAGCCGATATCTTTGGCTGGCTCATGGAATCGCTCTACAAACTCCTTGTAATTGAACATGTCATTCTCATCGGTCTCTGCACAAGAGAGCAGGAACTCAATCTCTGACTGTGTGTACTGCTTCTGGCTCTCCATGGACTTCTGGAACTCCTTCTTTGAGATCATGCCCTTACACTCAGGATCATACTCCTTGAAGTTGTCTGAGGTGGTCAGGTCCTTCAGCTTGAGGAACATATCGAAGAACTTGAGGATCATTTCAACATTGCTAGATGATTCCATTAGGGTGTCAACCATCTGCTTTCCAATTGTTCCATTCACCACATTACCTGGGCAGAGAACACACATTCATTTGAGTGATTATACTCAAACACTATCCATTATATACTTAACAACTTAGACTTAAAACAGTCCACACATTTACTAGAATTATCTCAACATTTCTGTTGTAGTCTGAGATAACAAATGGCCTAAAATGTTCAGCAATCAATGATCAATATTGTCTTTTGTCATTTTTTTATATCAGCTTCAGGATCTTACCCTCTAGTAGAGACAACAACATGACAACCATGTCCTTCTGTAAATCCATCAGCTCTTTCAACAGCTCAATCTGACTGGCATCCTACAAGGAGATCAGAGCCTTTTTATTAAAAGCTTTACTCTGGAGGAGATTTCCCAAAGAAAAAACACTGTTGTTAACATTCCAAATATACAACACTACAAGATTACATCATAGCTGAACAAACATCAACCATGTTTGTTCAACCAGAAGATACTGGCCAACACTGAAAGATGCAAAACTTGTCATTTTTGTGATATCCTACATACATACATGAAATATATGATTGAAATCAACTCAATATTAGTTTTTCATGCATTTTATAATATTCTGTGCTTTCTTTGAAATACACAATTACACAGATGCATATTTCCTGTTACAACACACTGTGTTCCAGCCACAGTGGGTTACCTGTTAATGTACTTCATGATATGAGATTGTGGTCGGTCAGGTTAATACGATTGACTCTTTCATTTTTTATTTTTTACAAGACTTTATACACAAAAGTGAAGAAAGGACTATTGTACCTGAGATAGCTTCATCTGCATGTTGGCAAATACATGCAAGAAGCCCACAACTGCATCCCACAATCTGCTGTGAGCCAGACTCTGCTGGTTCCCAATACACGGACCCTGGAGGGATGATGAATATTTGATTAATCAGTGTCTCTTTCCTGTGGATTTAACATTGTTGATGGAGGGATGAGTTTGTTACCTGAATATACTCAGTCAGTGAGTTGAATATCTGCTTGGCTACATCTAAAGCTTTGGAGAAGTTGAGTCTTCCAGTCTCATCAATGACATCTTTGCCAGAATAGTACCAGTAGAAGTCACTGATAGATTCCTGAAGAGGAGGATGACTTTAGTAAACTGCTGAAAATAACAATGATCACAAAGAACACTAATAATAAAGATGAAGATGCTGTTTATATGGCTCTACATTTGTGTTTTCCACACCTGAAGACGGAGCAGATAGTCGACAGTGCTGATAATGATGTTGACTGTGGTTGTGTTTCCAGTTTGGGTTCTCAGGAAGTTCTGGAAATCTGACCGAAAGTAATATTTTCTAATTCTTGGTTCTCTCTTGGAGCAGTGAATAATGCAAACAATTAAATACAGAGTTACTCACCTCCATTGTGCCCCTCACACAGAAGTTGCAAAAACCGGAACAGATCTTTAGTAAACTCATCATTCTGTAGCACCTTAGAACCTTGTGAGAGAGGACACTTTGGTGAACTGAGCTGCAACAACACAAAGTCTCAAATACAATGTTTTCATTTACTCATTATGAGGAGGTTTAATATTATGAGAAACTCCCCTCAGAAGCAATTCATGAGGCAAGCAGGACAAGTTTCATGTTCAAAACTTTTTTGAAGTCCAGGGCCTTTAGATTTCAGGTTCAAAACTGAATCCAAAGAGTGTTTTGTAAAAATGCTCTCAATTAAAAACAGTGAAACACTAGGACATTTCCATAAGCTGGATGAAGCCTGATAACTTTCACATGCAGGCCAGGATTGGGCCTGAAGAGGAGTATCTTTTCAAAAAAAGAACAGAGGACATACAAGGTTATAATAATTCACTTTAAGAATTATCCAGATAATCCAGTCAACAGAACTATACAAAATGAGTAAAGTACATTTGTGTGAGCAGATAAAACCATGTGAAAGTTAAACATCTACGTGGAAACCAGCTTTGTGAAATAGGCCCTAAGTCCAAAGCAAGACAAAGCTTTGCTTAGGTTGTGGAAGAGTCCACAAAGCTTCAGTTAAACCATTGGGAGGTGGCACTGAGAGCCTTAGAATAACAGATTTAAGTAATAGGATTTGCATTAGTAAATGTTAACATGAAGGGAATGGGAACAATAATAACACAAAGAACAGGCAATGGATTCTGAAGATCCACTTTCTGTGTACACTCTATCAGTCAGCATGCACAATGTGTTCCATCTGGGCATGGGGAAGGGAGAGGCTGGGTACCAAAAAAAGCAAGGAGTATGGACCACAGATATGAAGAAGACATTCAGGGTGAAAGCATAGCCATATCAGGATGATCTAAATTTGCTATTTACCCCGCTGAGTGTGGACTGCCATCGATGGTTTTTTTAAATGAGAGGAAGGAGACAAACAATACACGAAGACATAAGCAAAAAGAGAGGACATTGAGTTACAATACAAAGATATGAATATATTGGCTCCGAGTGAAAAACAAAGTCATGCAGTTAAAGACTTTTAAGACTTTTTAGACGGCAAAATCATAGGCCTGGGCCTGTCTACACTGCATCTCTAACAAGATGAGTACCAACTTTAGACAATGGTAAAAAATTTATAACGGTAACAGAGACACAAGTAGTAACAGTGACTTGTTAAACACAGAACTTGGTGGAGATGTTTCGCAGGGGACTGAATGATGAAAAGACGGACATTGTTTAATGTGAAAAGCGTCAAGTGAAGATTGTTTATCTTGCTAGTTGGAGAGAAACGAGAGGTATTTTATTAATGCTGGACCATGTCCTCTATTACTGTATGTTTTGTATTGTTGAAGGCCAATCACAGCTCACTGCTTTGTAGTCGATGATGGGATATATCTTATACCACAATACTTACTATAACTAGCTGGTATCTAAATACCAACACACAAGTTTATTTATTTTAAATCCCTTGCTATAAACTACATAGTTACATTTAATATTAACATCTCACTTTTGTTTTTTATTGCTGCAAAAAAAGAGGTTAAAGACACAACGTTGGCATTTCTGTGACTAATAGACTGCAGCACAAGCAGCAAACTATTTGTGCTCATCAAAATTCACATTGCTGACAATGAAATTTTGATTATTGTATCTAACAGGGCCATACAGAAACTAATAATTAGGAATTAGCATTAATTAACAGCTTTGTGGACAATGGACACAGGTTATACAGTTATCATAGTTCAGCATTAGCCACTGTAAGTCGAGAGAGGAGCGTTGAATCTTATTTAATTTAGAGTAAAATTAGGTGTCTCAACAGGGAGCATTGATTGAATATGAAAATCAAACTGTCAAAATGTGAAGCTAAGAGGGAAACGGAAAAAATAATTGACAAAAATAGGTGGAATTTCACATAGTGCATCTAATAAGACATCTTTTCACTTACTTGAACCTTCTTCTGTCACCATGCCGAGTCCTTCTGCTTTGTTTTGCCTCTCAAATGCATTCAAGTCCAAGACACTGGGAGAGGGAGTTCAAATGTCAAATATAAGTGTCTGATGTCTAATTTTTGTAACACGGACAAGTCACAGAACCTACCTGCAAGACTGCATCAGACCAGAGAGACTCTTGAAAAAGCCTCCATCTCTTTTCTCTTTCAGGTACTTAAGCATTTTCTGGGAAAAGAGGAAAGAAAAGCATTAAAAATCTTAATTTCTGTTTTGTTTTAACATAGATGAAACCATTATCATACAGTATACTGCTTGGTGAGGGATCGAAGAGGATTGTTGTTGATTGATGACTCAGCTGTGGACTTTAATAGAGCACAGCACCAGTTGCTGTTGGCGGACCTAACAGCAGCAAAGCAACTGCTTGTTTAAAGATGTATTCTACCACACAATCTTTCCAAAACAAAGATCGTACGATATTTTCAAGATGTGGTCATAATGGAACTGTCCACAGCCAGACAACGCAAGGCAAAAACTTCAACTGTTGAACTTTGAGAATGTCCTGCACTTGTCCCTCTCGCTATTTTTGGATATATATGAATGTACAGTATGCTCTTATTTCAAATTAGATTTTTTTTTTTTTTTGACATTTTTCCTGTGTTTTTTTAAACAGGCAATTTCAATTAAGTTTTTTATTTATTTATTTTTAATCCTCCCTTCAAAATCATATGACCTTTACCATCATTCTGCAGCTGGTGCAGATGAATGCTGGATGACAGAGTGACACCACCTCACCTGCTGAACTTGCACATTGCCTCCATTTAGGATGGAGATACCCAGTTTGAGGGTGCAGGTCACCATGGGGCCCAGACGACCTGACGACAGAGGAAGGTAAATAGTAAAAGTTGCCAATCAGTCGGTTAAAACTTGAGGGGCCTTTAATGGGTTCATGTGAAAACAACACGTGTATATGCATATACAGGATTATATGTATGTAGTCCACAGTACTAATAATAGACTACAAGTGATCAAGGGCTTCATGAAGGATTTTAATCTCAATATATTTGTTTCTTTTACTATTATTACTCAAATAGTGTTTTTAAATTAATGTGTCCATTAGGTTGTTGCACCATTACCCCAGAAACTCAAGTATTCAATGCTTCGGTCATTTTTTCTTGTCAACAAAACTTGATTCAGCTGCATCCAGACCATAATGTGGTGCTAAAACTCCCTGCTGAAATGAGAGTAATTACAGTAATCTTGGGTGGCAGTTGTTCATCCACCACATCTATTTAGTTGAAAGACTTTCTGATATGTTTAGGATGTTAAATAAACACATTGAATAATAAAACACAAAGTCTAATTTTATGCATGTGTTGACACAGAGGAACCTTCATGTCTGTGGATCACACTGGTGGATATTCTATATTTAATTTCAAGTTCACTGTTAGTCAGCTTCAAGTGCATATAGGAGCATGTAGATAAAGGTTACTGCCATTAAAATATTGACTGCCTACCTGTTTACTGGTGGTGACAAGACAGTAAATTAGCTGCCTAGTTGACTGGAGCAGAAACAATCAAACCACCATTACCTTTACTGGCGCTAATCATCTGCAGCACCATCTCAGCAGCCCCACGTGCATGCAGCCTCGCCTGCTGATACAGGATCTTCTGCTTTTCCATCTCCTTTTCCTGATGGCCCACACACAAGCACCACACAAGCACACATGTAGTTACTGGCAAAAGGGACTTCTTTTTTTTTTTTTTTTTTTAAGAGTCTGACATTATTCAGGAGACTGTACCTCAAATGTCTTCTCTTTCCCTTCTTCCTCTTCTTCTTCTTCATCATCCTCAGCACAGCTCTGAGAACACAGAGATCAACGTCAAAAAAACCTTAACGCACATTGTAGCAGCAATTATTTATGGTTAAGAAGAGAATAAAAGGCCACTACCTTTGCCATCATGTCTGCATATGCAATATACAAAGGGTCTTCTTCCAAGTGACTGAAAAGGAGGATAGGAGTGAAAATCAAGTCAGACTGAATCACTGTGTTTTTATGAAAGAGCAAACATAACTATTCTATACTCGGTGTTAAGGAATAACTAGTTACACAACATTATGATCAGTTATGTACATTTTACTCAGTAAGTAATGGATTACACTTCAATTTATTTTGTAATTAAATTACAGTTACTGATGAAAATGTTGATGATTACGAAGGAGAGGTTACATCTGAAGTCAGGCCTTTAAGATTTTGCTCAGGAGTGTTTTTTTCCCTCATTTTTAATTTAATTTAATTTATTTATTTATTTATTTATTTAAAAAAGTTTCTTCATCAAACAAATACACACAGAATCCAAAACATGGTCATTGTATAACAAAGACTTTTCATCATGCTGAGTTACTCCACCTTCTCTCTGTCAGAGCGTTGTGACTGAAGTGGAGGATGAGTTGGTGAAGAGGATCTGGCTGGATCTCGGCCTCTTCCTCTACCTCCTCCTCCACAATCTTCATGGGGGTTTTCTGCTGGGGGGGGAGGGGTCCACAGGTGCGAACAATTAGCTCTGCTCAACTTTTAACTGATTGCTATTCATTCATTCTCTCTCCTCTCACAAGAAATCACCTCATCACAGCTGCAAGTTCATCAACATTTTTTCAATATCTGAAAATTGTGCCCATTCACACGTTTGTCAAGAACACTGAAATGAATCATTGAACATTCAACTAGCATCGGCATGCGGGTGAGATTTTTTTTTTTTTTGTCATGTCCCGGTGATCCGTGGAGAGGACAGGACGAGGAAGTTAAGATGAGAGTGGAGAATGAACAGTGTTGGAAACAGTTTTTCAAACACATGCATGTTACAACAAACAGATGCACGCAGTAAGCCATTTGGTGATATGACTTTGAACATGAAGAATGAAGCTGACAGTACAGGAGTCTGACAAAGAGGGGCTATCACAACTACTCCAAGAGTCCAAACTACTCTGACAGTTTTCTAGAATTAAGCTACTAATAAAAAATAATAATCTTCCCGAACAGTGAATGATCAACTATATCTAAAGGCTGTGCTCTTTCAATGGCAAAGTTATAGTGTCTTGATGAGTTTGCTGCACATCTGCATACAAAGATCTAATATGAAATGTGATCTTCACATGACTACGCAAGCATGCCACTGACGCCACGGCCACAGGACGTACTGTAAGGTCACCTTCACACTCACACTACAGACTTACAGAGTACAGCGAAAAGACAACTGATGGGTTGGATCCAGATCTGACAGCCATACAGCTAGTGACAGTCTCCTAGTGAAAGGCCCTCCTTACCACTGCTGTCAGAAAGGCATAGCCTGCTTTTCTAGAGCTGCGAGCGCCGGAGCTGGCCCTGTGTCTCCTGAGTTGGTCATGCAGCCTCTGACCCCTGACGGATCTCTGTTTGAAGGGTTTTGTACGCCTAGAGCGGGGGCCCCTGGGTGCTTTGGGCGACGTCCCCACCCGGGCGCGCTCCCAAGGCTCGACAGGCGCGGAGCTAAAGAAGCATTCGGCAGACAGGACTGGCAGAGGGGTGCCAACGCAGGGCACGAGGGGCGAGGGCAAGGCGAGCCCAGTACTTACTGCCAGATCCTGAACTAGCTTCTCCTCAAAGGAGTACTCCTCTGCCTCTATCCATAGTCTCTCATAGGCCGGGATGAAGAAGTTGATAGCGCGATGCCTGGGGGGGGAGGAGGTGAGGGGAGGTGGGGAGGAATGGAGGGAAGTGGGGAGGGAGGTACAGTGGCATTAGGGTGGGTTCTGGTGAGTTTTTGGAGGAGACAGGAAGGAGAGATGTAGAGGGGGGGAAGGGGGTTACAGGAAGTGCATTACAGGCAGGGTGGTGATCGGTCAATGTGGGACCCACTGGCTCTTCTGACTGGTCACAAGAGACTATCTCTTAAATAACTGTGGTTCAGTTGTGAAATTCATTAGAGGAACATGCACACTTTCGGTGGGATATGCAGTTTTCTAACACATCTGAGCATCTGCAACAATAACTTTATTTCTCGCTACTAACAGATTTACAGATACAGATGTTTTCCTGATCAAAGACACACAGATGTGTTGTAAAACTGCACAACCTTTGAGAAAATGTCAGATGAAAAACAAATCTTTAAAATCATCATATAGCAGGAAGTAAGATAACATAAAACACCTTTCTATGTAGTGTATTACTACTAAGCATAATATTATGAACTACTATTCAAAGTCAGGATTGTATGCAATAGATTTCTTTCTGTCTTCTTCTTTCCTTCTCTTCATTCCTTCCTTCAGGGTACACCTGAAATGAAACAAAGGCCTGCAGCTGGCAGTGTGTTTCCACTTTTCCAAAAAAGTTTGTTTCAGTTCAATTCTCGGCTCATTCTAGCTGACCAATCAGAATCAACAGTGCAGAAACAATTGGTTGCTAGGCACGTATCGGTCCATAGCCTGGTGGATGAAGGGGGGGTTGAACAGATGAAGCATTCGCCCCGTAGTTTCACATTACCGTCAGCAGGGAGAACAGGACGTCAAAGCTGGAGGCTTTGAACGCCCTTTCCAGCCAAACCTCCCGATAGCCATTCAGGAAGTAATTATTATTTTTGTATCTGAGGGAGGATGAGGTAGTGTTATGCAAGAAAACAACACAGGAGAGAATCTCATTAGGGAGGTGATGAGGGGTTTACAATCAAGAAAGAAAATCCCCCGAACCCCCCCCTACATGACAACTTGGTGATTGTTTGTTATGTACAGTTAGATTGAAACAAAGCAATTTCTAAACTGTGTTGCTTAAATGGTTCATGTCAATAGAATCATTGACATTGTGTATCAGTACCAGAAGCGAGCCGGGTGTACGGGAGACTCACCTGGGTAGATTGTAGAGGGGAGCCATGCGGAAGCAAGCCACCACAGCACGTTTACGCTGCTTGGACAGCAGCTTCTGCCACACACACTTCTTATTCCTCAGAGGCAGCTCCACCTGAGCCACAGGGAAGGAACAACAGTGGAATACAGAATTGTGCACTTAAGATTTAAGATATTTTGTGCAGCATATATGAGATAGATATGTCTGATCTAATTATATATTTTAACTTTTCATGCCATGCAAAGGTTCAGTCTGTGTTTTTACCTGCTCCAGATGGAAAACAGCAGCAGAGATGCTTTGGACTCTGACCACTGTGTGTTCTGGGTTTTCTGGTTCCTCGCTCTTCACCACCACGTCTTTGTACAGGTTCAACTGCCACTGGACTGCCGGGTCATCAGACTGCGACACAGTAACAATCACAAGAAATTACTTTTAAACAGTAGTAAAGACAAAAATCTATGATTACTTCTGCTGCTGTTCCTGCTTATTCCTACACATAAAGCATGTATGATTCAATATGTAAATAAATGTACAGATTTTTTGATAATGATGTTTCAATATTAAGCTCACCTTTTCCTGAAGATGGAGATTCTGACGCAAGTGCTCCATCACCTCATCATCTGTGTCTTTCTAAGAAACATAGAAAAAGATGCAATGTTGAGTTAATGCTCAAAAGGTTAATATTGTAATTTTTATACAGTTATATACAGTAACCATCTGAAGAAAGTGTGGCATGTTAGGAGTTTAAACAGATGTTGAAGAGACCATACTGACTGAAAGATGTACTTTGAGAGAAGACTATATTCTCTAGATGTTCAACATTAACTTTTAACTTTACACACCCGCTTTCATGAACATTATCTATCTGTGAATTCAAATATAGGTCCTACAGTAACTTAATATGACAGAATGTAAGGATTGCCTACTAACAACACATCAGTATTTGGTTAAATACTAAGGGAGCTCACCAGACTATAGCGTATCTTGGCCAGGGAGATGAGCTCCTGGTCACCTGGGGTGCACATGTTGAGACCGATGGGCAGCATCTTTTTTAGTGCAGCAACGATCAGAGAGGTCTGGATGGAGTAGTATTCTCCACGCCGACGCTTGTGTTTCCTCTCCTGGTCCCCGCCTGACTGCAGAGAGACACACAGAGCAGCTTAACCGACTCGGCTGTGAGTTTAGAGAGCAAAAAGAAAACTGACTTGCTCAAATAGTGGAATATCATCTCTGCTGTGTCCTGTATAGTGTGTGATTCTCTTTTACCAGTGTATTTAAGAAACTCAAATTTAATATTAGACTCAAATTGGGGATGTAACACTTCCTAAGAAAATCAAAAACAGTCCATCAAATATTGAGACACACAGTTTGTGCCATTTCTTTTATTTATACAATCTCTTAATGAGTGTTCTTGTGTTTTGTATTGGACTGTATATAAAATGTATGTATGTGGTGCCCCATCACAAAATAAAAATATATTTAAATAGACATTTTTTAAAAATACATGATTTATTTAACAGTCTAAATTTCTCAAATTAAATACAAATCATCAAATCCTCAATGTTTTTTTATTATCCAGTTTAATGCTTTTATGTACTGTATATTTCCAACTTTTTCTATCAGACAACTTCCACAAATGGACCTTTTCTTAATTGACTTATATAAACATAAATATTAATATACAACACTTTGAAATATTAATATATAATGAATATACATATTTAAAACATAGCTCTCCGACCAAATGTAGCCCCCAAATCTGACTGATTTGCAGTGACTTTGCTTTCAGGGGGGACAAAAGTGTGTTTCACCTTCCAGCCATGGATTAAGATGAATCACATACTGGGGGACTGAAGGTGCTTCATTATACGTCGCTTAACAAGCAGGGTCCTGCAAGATCAAGAGCTGAGCAGCTTTTCTTCACTGTGAGTGATTATGTCAAACTCCCCCACCCACCCATCCACTCACCCACCCAAGAGTGCAAAGAAATAAAGCGTCCAGCTCTGCCAAAACAAATAAACAACAAAGTCTCTCAGTGACAGCCAGCTGAGTGCCTGCTGGACCAAACACTGTCAAAATCCAGATATATGACCTGACTTCACTACAACAAATGTCATATGTCGTAAAGCTTTGGTAGTAGAGGGGAATTTAAGAGGTGTGAACATCTATAGTTGATTTGTAGAACATCTCACGTCAACATATTCAGCTTGTTCAGCACATGTCAAGGAATCTATTAAAAACACAGGGAAAAAGTGTTCAGAGGGATTTTTTTTCTCCCTTTCATTAGCAAAGTGTGTGAAATACAGTGGCGAGAACTGTAGAGTGCCTGGGGATCCTGTCAAACAAAGCATTCAGGTTGAGCTTTGCCAAAGTGCTGACAAAGGGAAACAGAGAGTAAAAGAGAGAGAGAGAGAGAGAGAGAGAGAGAGAGAGAGAGAGGGAGAGAGAGAGAGAGAGTGATAAGTCCAATTTCAACCTGGAGAGAATTGAGATGTGCTTTTGCTCGATCTCCAGGGGTCATTAACCGTGACAGATGTCTCCCAGAATGAAGAGGTCCATTTTCAATGAGTTATTCTTGGAAGGCCTGAGAGTTACATCAGACTTACTGAAAGTATCTCAAATAAAGATTCAATTCAGGTTTTTAGTTTGCAGAGCTCACTTTCTGCCAAACATGGAGGTCAACATGACATTAGACTTAATGTGAAAAAAAACTCAATGCCTATCTGATTTAGGCGTTTTTTCTAATATCTTATAAGGATACAGCTGGCATTTTTATTTTTTTTATTCTCAAAAAATCCCACAAAATGTCAAAAGCCATCAATGTATTAGTCTGTGTCAGTACTTTTTGACTTCTCTGCTCTGTCTATGGGTTAGGGTTAGAGGTCAGACTCCACTGATTCCTACTGAGGATATTAATCTTCTCACAAATATATATTTTAATCCTTTAAAAAGCCTCAGTCTTTTTTTCCATTTATTTCTTTACAGTTGTAGTTTTTAGGCAAGGTTACTCAAACAGGAGTAAATAGTGTCTTTGTTGGGGGCGATTTTTAGGTGTGGATGAATATTCATTTGCTGCTCTAGTGAGTGTGTGCCAATGAATCCAAATAAACTATCATTAGCATATCTCTGAGTTTAAAGTTCTCAGGCACCATGTCTGATTTCAGGCATACAGCAGATTTAAATTAATATACTTTATATCTATACTTTAATACATTGTAAACATTTCCTCCTGGACAACATTTTGAGGCTCACTTTTTTTGTCTTGCTTAAAACCCTGATGTTATTAGAAATGTCTTGAATTCAGGTTTACCTTGGACATCTTTGTCTTGCCTTCTCCAGTTAGGAAGCCCAAATTGTTGATCTCATTCTGAACCACAAAGTTTTGCTCCTCACGCTTAAAGTTCTGTGTTCAGAGGACAGAAAACTGAGGTTAATCAGGGAAGAAGAAACATTGTGACACAAACATTCGACTGAATAAACAGTTTGGTGTATTTAGTAATGGTGAGACCTACATGTGACTTGCACCAGAGGATGAAGATGTCAGCCACCATTCTGAAGAGCTCAGTGGAGTCTGCATTGGGCCCTTTCAGCCACCTAGACCTGAAAACATGAACCAGATACATTTCTGATTGAGTTACAAATATGAGCATCTGTGCACGGCAACGCTTAAAAAACATCCAGTTGAAGATGAATTTCCCACAAAAATCTTTAAATAAAACCTCTTCCCAGCTGAGCGTGTAGATATGTGTACCTGTTGTTATCCACGTATCGGATGAGCATGGGGTAGAAAGAGTAGAGGTCTCTGCAGAGCACAGCGAACTCATCCAGAATGAGCAGCTCCGCCTCCTGGTTGTCAATTTTACTGTCGGCCTTCAGCAGCTCCTCTTCAGACACAACCTGTGTTTGCAGCACATGAACAGCTTATCTCCTTTAAATCTGTTATCATTTTATTAGTGCAAATGTTCTCACACATGAGCCCTTCCAACCCCATGGCGATAATCCCTTTTCCCCCTCTCAGGAAGCGACACAGAGGTATTTTTACTCTCAGTAGATGATGTGTACGAGCATTAAGTTGTCAGCAAAGAGTCAGCAGCAAAACTAACCACAGGTATCACTGAGCACTGGGTCCAATGTCCAACTGTAGCATCATGTATATTTTAAGCTCACCTTAACAGTCTTCTTCTTTAGTTTGTCCAGTGTGGGCAGGAAGTGGGTTCTCAGCAGGTCTGCTCCAGCTTTGCAGATGATTGGTTGAGAGTAGACTGGAGACAGAGACCATAGAAAATACAGTCTTGACTGAGAGATCGATGTTTTTAAGAAGATTGGGATTCCAAGTTTGAGAACATAAAGGGTAAAATTCCCCCTTATGTCCCTGGATATCTTTAGCTGTTACAACTGTCAGACTACATCAATCAGTGTCATTATAGTGCTTTTTTGAGATCACCATATTTGTTGATATGCCAATCTCTCAAAATACAACCGACATATAAACTGCCTTGTAGCCAATTTAGATGTCGGTTGTATAATTTATAAGAAGACCAATATTTAAACAAAGTTTTAAAAACTGAAGTGCTTCAGCATACTTGCCCCCACAGCGGCCAATTATATTATATGGCCTTTCCTGAGCTGCCACTAAGGAATGTGCACTAAAATGCAACTGTTCTACAAGAAGAAATCTATTTTATTGTATTAGAATTAGCTTCCCACATGGAATCCCCAATTTAAAAGAACTTGCTGCAGTGTTTCTGTGACCTTAAATGTGACTCTTTCCTTTATGTTTTACCATTATTATTTCTACCAAAGCTCTGCATCTACTGCAGTGGATGTGCATATTCCTTAAAGGTGATCATTTGTAAAAGTCTTTGATCTTACCTGACATAATCAAAGAATTCCTTACAATCAGAGATTCTTATTAAAAAAGCACTAACCTGCAATCCTCTTCATCCAGGGGGCGTCATCAATGCCCAGGTTGCTGTTGAGGATCTTGAGTATGTTTCCCAGGATGATGCTGAGGTGTTCAGAGGTCACCATGGTGCAGCACTCAGTACCTGGAGGCGAGTTCTCCGGGCCTTTCTCCCACCAGTAGGACAGATAATTGCACAGCATGGGAAGGATCACCTCAATCACCTGCAGGAAACAGGCTGAAGGTATGATGATGGAAGAGGCAATCAGGAACGTATTGATATGTGATGATAAGGGACCTTAAGTTCTAAAGGGGATTATAAATCCAATGATATATGCCAGATGTTCCAGAAATTATTGATTTTGAGGTTATAAAACACTAGATTGATACTTTTTGTTTTGTTTTGCAAAAATATGTAATGTAAATACAGTAAATATGAAAGTCTTGGAACAGTATGTATATCTGAAGTGGTGCAAAATCCACTTGCTATATCTACAAATGACTGTATAATGGAGGTTTATATTCCTACAGTATTACATTTTAACTTTATGTGTACAAATTTAACGGTTCACTGAGGCTCTAAATGATGGTAATATATATATTTTAATGAAGGATAAAAAAATGAATTTTAAAAGTGTTCTTTAAAATTTTGATTAGAGTGTAACATTATATTTAGCACTCACTACCAACTAAAGGAAAACTTTAAAACACTGAAAGAGGAGTTCTAGTGATTTAGTATTGCACATCCTTTAAGTTGGACAACCTGCTGAGCAACAGATTTTAAAAAACAAAGTAAAACTGAGCCAATCCCTCACAAATGCAGCTGTTTTTATACATCCAAAATATCCACTTGGCAAATTCAGACCTGTGGCATGTCACTGTAGCGCGCTCCAGACTCCGAGACATCATTGACGTCTTTCAGCAGCCTGTCGAGACGAGGCATCTCTGGACACATCTCCTCCACTGTGTCCGGCATGCTGAGGACTACAGAAGAAACACCATCAGTCTTTGTAACAAAAGTGTGTTTTAAAAAAGGCATACATAATTATAACAATGGTATAATGAGGATTAAAGGTAGACACTCACTGGCCTGCTCTCGGGGGCTCTTAGTGTTGAAGACAGAAAGCGGGTTGTGGGCGTTTAGATGAGGCTCCAGGAACGCTACGGGCATGGCTGCTACCAGGGTGGCAAGGCTCTCCCCAAATGCTGGCAGATGCCTTAATATCAACATGTAAATATATACGATGTGATACAAAGATAATATGCACTATGAATAAATGAACAAATCCCAAAGTTTTCATATACTTTTTTTTCTCTAACTCCTGGTGCCTACTGGAGTTACATCCATCTTTAATAGTCTTTTGCTGTTGAGTTGCCATTGTGTATGAAATGCGCTATATAAATAAAACTGCCTTGCCTTGCCTTCCTTGTACCTGTGGTCCACAGAGCACTCACAGAGCTCCCCGTGGTATCAGCATTGATTCACCATGCAGCTAAGGGCTAAGGTAAGGTTGTCGCAAAACATTTTCACTGGTAATTTACAACTCCACTCGGCTCAAGGTGAGAAAAAATTTGCATTCATGACAGTTTTGAGGACGTTTTATGGCCGTGTAACAGCCAGTGAGGGACTAATCTCACAGAATTATGATTTTAATGAGACATTTCACAGCTCCCCGTGTTACTGTTGTGTCCTCTCACCTGGGAAACAAAACTCTTTTTCTTTTTATAGTCTTTCATAAAATACGATGGTTATCTTGCCAGAAAACCTGTTCTTCACATTGTGCTTTTGTCACAAACAGTGACACTAATTCTCACAGATCATAAAAATTACTAGCAGCATTACTCTTTTACCAAGGATTCTTAAAATTAATGATCAACTAAAAGCCTGTTGCATGATTTTAAAGCAGGGTGGCATATTACCTCTCCACAAAGATATTCTTTCCTGTTCCCAAAGAGTATAAACAGGTCAGGATCCGGTAGCAGGACAGCTGCACATCATCCACTGAAACACAAAACCTTCATTAAGCACACGTATATCTAACAGTAAACAAAACTTAAAGATCAGGTGGGAAAAGATAAAACTGTAATCTATGGAATTCACTATTGAAAATGTTGAGAACAAACTTACACAGCAGGTCTACTGCGAACCCGTATGTTGCGATGTGTTCGAACAAGGCGGTGAGGATGGGCAGCAGCGCCACGGTAACGTAGTTGATGCTCTGACTGACGCTCTTCATCTGTGCACGCGACACGAACTTCCCCAGTTTGAGCATCTCCAGCAGCTTCTCCAGGTCCTCTGCAGCATTCTCAAAGAAAGTGCGAACCCCGGCTTTGACCAGCTCTGCGCCAGACTTCATCACTGTCCTGAGAAAAGGGAGGGAACACAAGGGGTTAACGTGTTCTCAAAAGACTGTTTTTAATTACCTCTGCTTGATAGAACGCTGCCTACGGCTACAATCTAAAAATGATATGTGCTCACCTTGTGTCGAGGGAGTGAGTGAGGATGTGCAGACAGCTCACCATCATTGCCGAGTCACTTCCTGTGAGAGAAACATTTACTGTAGATGTGGGAAGAGATTTTAAAGCAAAGAGGCACACGAGCATACAGACAGAGGTCAACCTTACCAAAGAGAGAAATCCTGTGTCTGACAAGAGCTGCCAGCTTACAGAACAGGCTGGAAAAGAGGGAATGTAAGAACAGAACTGAATAAAAAGTCAAGACAGAACAAAGAAAGGCTGAAGAAAAGTAAAAGGAAGAAATAAAAAAGGTGTATTATTGAAGTTCCCATTCCATTTGTCAAAAAAAAAAACAATCCCAAACTCTGGCCTGAAAAAACCTGATAACATGATTATGTGTTGTTACTGCAGTGTACCTGGTGACCATCTCCTTCTCTTTGTTGGAAGCACAGCCACAGCTGCTCAGGTTCTTGCTGGGCGTGGACAGGAAGTAGAGAAAGTGGTTCCTAAGGGTTTGATCGGTCAGTGGGAGTAACACCTGGAGAGAGGAAATACAGCTGTGAGATCAAAACCTCGAAAAAAGCTACATTTCAGTGGCTCATTTCAATTTCAGACTTCCAAACCTTTGCAAAGAACTTGATTTCCTGGTCATGAGGTGATTTGTCTGTCTTTCCACTGGTGGCCATAGCCTCTGGATTAAAAAAAACAAAACATGTTGAATAGCAAGGTCAGAATCATACATTCAGTTTAATGTTGCAACCTTTTACTACTCAGTGTATCTCTGTGTTTAAAGATTGCAATAAACTCACCGAGGTGCGCGATAAACTCCTGCGCAGAGTCGACATATTTCAGCAGCCTCTTGAGAAACTTGTAGGAAAAACGCTTCTCCATGGATGATGAGTCCTGCTCCATGTCCTTCAGACCTCTGTGACATGAGAGAATCCCAAATAGCTCCAGTTTAGATATCAGACTCCTTCATCCCCCATCACATACCAAAAGTTAGGCAAATGTAAAACATGGGTTGTATGAACAGTAGTGCTGTAGAATTGTTACTGGAATATAATCTTCAACCCAAATATTGTGAATAAATATATATAATCGTCATTGCATTTTGTCTTAAGTATACAACACAGTAAACATTTACATATAACTTGGTGCTGTTGTGATACCCTGCTTGTTAATCGTTACTTATTTCTTCAATAAAATAGTAAATGGGAGTGAGAGGAGGTTAACCTTGTGATGGCATAGCCGCTGATTTGCAGGAACTTGAAGAGCTCCTGGGCCTTCTCTCTGTCTCTGTATTTCTCTTTAGCTGTCAGGGTGTCATAGGGAACCAGCAGTGGGTGGGTCCCTCCTCCTGGCAGGTCACACCAAGTTCAAAAAAATCATTTCACAAATGTATTCTATATGAATCAGTGGTCAGAATTACTGCAGGACTTTGCAAAAAGCTCAAATGATTCACACCTTCTGAGTAAATGACTCTAAGATGAATGTAATGGTGTATTTTTAACTTCAACATTTGCATACCTTTGCTAATGAGTTCAGTTTTTTTCTTCTTGGCCCAGATGTTGTGGTAATTTTCTGCAACCACCTCCACCATGCCCTGCAGACACAGCAAGAATTTACCTTTCATCCATTTTGAATGCTTTCATCCTGGTTTTGTGTTTTTGCTATGGCTCTATTTTTAGTCATGCTAGTGGCAGTCCACCACTTTGGTCCACACTGAAACAGCTATCAGATGGATTGTTGTGACATTCATGGTCCCCAGAGGATTACACCTACAGATTTTAGACCATTCATCAAGCACCATGATCACATCAGAATTTCCATTTCTCCAATAATTCAGTTTCTGACCACATTTCTGCAAAACTAATGGCAATCTAATCAGCACAAATGTTATGTTCAGGGCTGATATTAGCATTTAACTCAAAGTAACACTGTGCTAAAGTCAAGCTTCCCATGGTATATATGTGACAACAGTTAAATGGTGGAATGAAAACCAACCTGTAACTCTCTCGACAAAGTGACATTGTGCAGGTCCATCGGAGTAGGACTGAATCCGTTAACCTACAAAGTCAGAGGCAGACAATACACAGACAGAACAATATTTTAATATCAAGAAAACAGTAAATACATCACAGCTTTAAAAAAAGGTGTTTTTATGAACTTTTTCCTGCTGTCATTGAATGATATGCAGCCAATAAAACATTTTCTTTGGTGGTCTTTGTTTAGTGAAATGTCTCTGGTGCACAGGATGATAGGAGTTTATTGTCTCTGGATTGATTTACAGTTCATACGGTTTAACATAGGAAATGTGTCCCACCTGCAGAAAATCAAAGTTGGCATACGACACCTGAATTTAGTTATACAGTATAATACATCTCTCTATATAAAGTGCAATAAGTATTTTTTGTGTGGGCAACATTTCTGTATGAAGACCAACTTTATGAGCTCCAATGGAATGTAGAAACATCTTTTTTTGTCAGAATGGAAGCCAGCATTTATTTCAGAGTGAATCTACAACTTCAACACTGACTCCTGAGCTGTCCATGGTGCTGAAAATCCACTAAAAGCACTACTTGGACACCAAGTAGTGCTTTTAGTGGATGATACAGAAAGTGATACTAATTTTCTTAACTGCTTTGAGTTTATGGTAATTGTGAAATAGGGCTCCTTTATAAAATTATATTTACCACTAACAGAGACGAAGAAAAAAGAGAGAGAATCTTGTGGATTGGGTAATTATTAATGAATGAATGAGGGAGTATTCTACTAGTTTTGTAATAGACTGCATTTTTACACCTTGCCTTTTTGTCTTATTATTTAAAAAATATGGGAAGGGTGATACCTGAGACTCTGAGATCTTTCGTTGTTTGTCGCTCTCTCGTTGTTGGAAGATGGCTTCTCCCTCCTTGGTCCTCTCAATGTTCCAGCCCATAGCCAGCATGCTCTTCAGTGACTCCTTCACTGGCCATCGGTATGTTTCTCTCTCCTACCACAACCAAATCACCTTTTGGCTTAAAATCTGTCCTCACCTTCACAGCATCACTGAGAGAAGTTGTTTTTAAAACTAGAACTTTCATCTATCAGTAAAAACTGGTGAAGCAGCTTAAATTATACATACAGTATATAATATGAATTATTCTTATAATATATGAAATATTTAGAGATATTTTTCACTTTATGTTTGATATACAAATCAGGCACCAACTCTCCTAGCAGCAGCTGTCTGTGTACAGGTGTGCATGTACCTTCTCACTCAGAGCTTTATAAGGCTTCAGCAGTGGATGGGTTTTGGCGTGCTCATCCACATTGTCTCCATGTTTCCAGCCTACTGACACCTGCATGAAACCAAACCAGTTTTCAATTCCTATTATTTTTGCTCCTTCCTCGTGTCTCTACTGTATCTATAGTCATAAATCAAATGTCAGCATGCATGAGACCACACTGGGACTGACCTTCTCTGAGGACCACTTGTCATGGGAATGCTCTGCATATTTGTTGGCAATGTAATCAAGTTTTTCAGGAAGGGAGATGCTGAAAAATAGATATAATATTTTTCATTACATCCAAGTTGAAGTAGGTAAAAGCTTTGGTTTAGGCTTTGATTCGTAGCTTTTAACAAAAATCTTGTATTTGGCAAAACACTATCAGTTTGTACACTCATTTCCACATTGTGCATTTTATCTCCTTGACTCTAAGTCAGTCAGTGAGTGGGTGGGTGTATTTTCAGACCACTCACTTGGCAGTGTTTATGGGTTTGGGGTCAAAGTTTCCCTGTGCATCCACTGATGTCTGTTTCTCCAGCGTGGCACCACCCCCTAAACTGGCATCCACAAAGTCAGGAGGCAGGGCTCCAGCGATGGCACACAGGCATGAGTTGGCCATTTTGAAAAGTTCAGAATCATACTTCTACAGAACAGACGGGGAGAAGGGGTAAAAGACACTGATTATCCCGCCATTTTCTCTGCAGTCATCGAGAGCACGTCTGCTTAGCTATTAGACGGACAGACGGAGTAGAGCGGGAGCCGGGAAAAGAAGAGGAGTGGGAAAGAAAATGAAAGCCAGAGAGCAGGGAAAAAGTCTGCACCAAGTGGCAGCCTGTCACAAACTGATAAATGATTCATCTGTTTCGGCTTCGCCTCAGCTGCAGTGCTCACAAGCACTTCATTGAGCTTTCACTTCACTACCTCTGACTACCAAGAACTTTTCTGTCCTCAGGAGAGCCACAGTAGAGGGGTGAAAATTCCAGATTTTTAGAGAAAATACTACAGGAAACAGAGTAAAGCTTTCTGAAAACAGGCACCAAAAGACTACTAAAACATTATGCAACAGAGAGCAATTTAAGGAAAATATATCCCTGCCTGCTTTCTTATTCTCAGACATAGAAAATGGGCAAACACAGACAAGATACAGAAAATACAGAGACATATACAGCTTTCCAAAATCATAAATAATTTGACAGTTCATGCACATTCTGTCATCTTATCTTAATAAATAATCTATGAAATAAAATAGCTTCTGGTTGTACCTTATGAGAAAGGGAGTCAAAGATTCCCCAGAAGAGTTTCTTGGTGAGGATGATCTCTTCTTCAGACGCTATGCCAAAGCTGCCCATACCAGACGGCAAGCAGTAGTACTTCCAGTTCTGCTCATAGTGGTGGGTCAGCAGCTGGAGATCACACATATAAGACAACATAAAACAAGTCAGGTCCAAATGTAGTAATATATTGTTACCTCAATTTATGCACAGCGCTAATTCATTGAGACAACAAGTGATATATAAATGCTTTGGCAAGGAGATAATTAGATTTATTAGTGTGAGAGTTGAGCGTGCTGGAAATGAGGATGATGAATGGCTTGTGAAATATGAGATGCACTCTGATTGTTTTTGTATTCATGACGCAAAAACGCGACGTGGTTAACAAACTGTGTCCAGTGTCTCACCCTCAGAGCTATTTTGCAGTATTCGGTGAGCATGGGAACATCGAACACCAGTCTTCTGAGCAGCTGCTGCATCATGGAGGGACGTAGATGCCTGTAAAATAACAAAAATATAGATTGTTTAAACATAAAAATACTGAAGCAGAGTTAAGAGACTAGATTTTATATTAGCTGATAACTAAATTCAGATTCATGTAATATTCATTTCAGCAATATGCAGCAGTGATCTGATATAATTCTCACTTGTGTAATTAATCCAGGTGGAGCACCGGTGTAGAAACAGAATATCCAAGAATATATTAAAGACTTGGTGTAAAAAGCACCAGGTTCAAGGATGAAGTATGAAGGAAAGCTTTCAGTGGAGCCCAGAATATCAATTGTAATATGGTTCTAAGTAAGTATCTAGCAGACATACTGTATGCACCATGCTACATGACTCAGGGTCACAAGAGGTCAAAGTTTTTCAAATTGATCATCAAATGTTATGTGCAGAAAATCCTTAATGTTCAGTGTGATCATTCTGTAACATTAAATGGGTTCATAAATGATAATGGTGCTGATGCTGACTTTGGCATCAATAGATCTGAATTATAGAGAACAGTATAGCAGTTATTCTTTGTTGTAGGGTGGTGTGGGAACTCACATGTTTATGTAAAAAAGAGAAGAAGAAAAACACAGGTCCAATATACTGGACAATTTGCATTAAATGAGAAATAATAGATACCGTTTTTTTTTTAAATTATTGGTTTACATTTAATTAAAGTGAAAATATGTCCAATTATTTAAGTGAATAAAAGCCATGGTGCCTTAATCTAATGTATTTAAATGAATGTTTCCTGATTGTTCAAGTGGGGTGGAAGAGAGAGCTTTTCAATAAGTGTTGTACTAAAGCTTGAGAAAAGCTATTTGACAGTAGAATTGTTTCAAACAGCAGAGTGCAGCCTGTGTAAATCTCCAGCTCCTCTGTAATATTTTCCCCCAGAGGAGTCTGAGCAAAGCTTTGGCAGGCCGTACTTGCAGATAGCCAGCAGACACTCCTCGATGGCGTCCCTTTGGGCTTTGGTGAGGGAGCGTCCTTTAGACAGCCGGTAGATGGTTTGCAGCGTGGAGTCGATCAGCTGTGCGTAGTGCTCCGTGTTGGCAAAGAGAGCGGCGCAGCGGGTCAGCAGAGGCAGCAGGGCTGAGCCGATGTACCTGTTCATGGCCAACGCCGTCTCAGTGGTGCTCATCACCTCCTTTTGGACAGAGAACAATACGTATACAGCAGCTGTAGGATGGAGAGGCACTAGCAGTCTTCAAGTCAAGATTAGTGGAAGGTTGGAGTGATTATAGGCTACTGGCAGGAACTAAAAGAAACACTACCTGGTTCACTAACAGAGAAAAAAAATCCCTGAAAAACTGCTGAAAAACATGAATTATCCCCATTCACAGAGGTTTGAAAATTAATTATATATATAATATAAAGTAAATTAATGAATATAAATGTTTTTATGGAAGATTTCTGGATGTTCTTATTTTTAAACTTTACTTTTGTTGGTGGTGATAGTGTGAAGTGCTTTCTACTAACTACAAACATGACAGTCCTCTTTACAAGAACAAATATTATTTTACAATAATTCAGTTTTTATGAATCTAAAAAGCTGACAAGGTAACACAAGTCTTGAACATGTCTAGAAAAAAAAACATCTTTGTTAAACCAGACCTGCTAGTGCTGGAATAACACAAGACTGCTGGAAAAAATCTAACTTGACACCCCTCATTGAAAATGTCTCATTGACGAACACAGAATATTCAGGGTGTGTTCATTGACCACCATGAAAGAAACAGTGAAGCTGTGTTAAATTATGTCAAAATGAATAATTGTTTAAACTAACTCATCTGATAATCTACATGGACAGAGGTTATATGTCATTTAGAGAAATGTGTTAAATATCCACCGGTTCACTGGTGATTCCCACATTGCCCCAGTAGGGAGTGTTGTGTCTCTAAATATTAGACACACATGATAAGTTGAATTACTGATCGGAGAAAGAAACTTACAAAAACACATCGAATCAGCTCACTTCTCATTTTCTGTGGATGAGAAGATGTTTACTGTTTCTAATCTAATGATTTCTTTCTAGTGATTATGTTAATGCTTCTCATAATTTGGAGGCAGACTTCATGAGGCTTTGTCCTGATTGTATTACTGAGCAATCAGTGTTCATTGTTTGCTGAGATTATTTCACTCTACACAAACATATTTAATGAGCAAACTGTGAACCCAAGCATAACTGCCTGCACTGACATTATTACCAAATTAAAAAGTCATCATTTCAGTAAGAAATGTAATAACAATGGAGATGAAAAAGATAATAGGCACAAATGTTTTGGTTGCTAAGGAAATGTGCTGAAAGTTAGGCGGGGGGCAGGTATGCACTCACTGTGTCCAAAGATGCAGAAGCTCGGAGGTCAGGCAAAAAGCCAACCTCCAACATCTGGAGCAGAAAACTCTGGTCCTCGATGCCATACACTCTGTCCAGGAAGAGCACCATGGGGGCCTTGTGGTCCGGACAGAAACAGGCTGCCATGTCGGGTTCTGTCACTGAGCCATCTGAAGGTTAAACACATATTAGAAAACAAAGTCTCAGATTCATTTGCTGTTTTTGTAAATGCTGAATTTGTTATTTCTATCTATTATCTATAATCTGATCTTTCTAGTATGTCAGACTATTTAAGTAAAGAAAAAACAGGGATAGGTAGTTTGGGTGTACTGTATTTAAGGAAAAAGTCAATCTAGGCATGATAAACAGTGGAAACCTTTTACAAAAGCAAAACCTTTAGAGTTCAGTCAATTAATTCACAGCTGGCGTTCTCATTACAATGCGGCACAAAGAAAATTGGATGTGCACTTAATTTTCTGGTGTGATTGCTGCTGCTGATAGCTTTTCTTTTTTTTCCCACAGTAATTTGATAACTACACATAAAATTATAAGCAACGCACAAACGGGGGAGTGTACAGATATTAACTCCTGGATGATTCCTGACTGCTCCACAGTTATTCACTATTACACACCTCCAGCAGGCAGAGCTGAGGTGATTCCAGGAGTGAGATATGAAATAATTTAGCTGCCTTAACCTGGCAGCATGACTTACATACAGGGTTTATTAATGTGTGAGGAATAAATTAAACTGTCATTTTAGTTCAGCAGGCAGCATTCTGATACATTGTAGTTATGTGTTTGTGTATGCAGTACAGCTTCAGCCTTTAATCCAGTCCAAATACCACTTTCCTGTCTGCTTTTTGGCTGCTGTTACATCTTTCCACCATTCTAAATACTTCCAATCTGGAGTTGCTTTTTTCTGTTGCTGCTAAACCATCATTTCAACGAACACATCAACAACTGCTACCGACACCACCATACCTTTATTAACCACAGGCATTTTGAGGGGGATGCTGATGATGCCAACCAGGTCCTTAGTGGGAACCAGAG